>NC_068946.1:7816686-8117328 GCF_026419915.1 Harpia harpyja
AGGACAAATGTCATGGGACTGACTAATTGTAAATTAGTGATAATACAGCTAAACCCAAAAGGGGCACAGAGCGGGGAGCTGCATGGGTGGGCAGCGGGGAAGCGTTGGGTATCGGGAAAGCAGCTGGAGAAGGAGAAAAGGGGAGCAAAAAGAAAAGCTAAGAGTGACTGCAGGAAAAGGAAAGTTCTCGTTTTTAAAAGGACAAGTTGTGCTAACTTTTCTTGAAGGGCCTGCAAAGCTTTGGTTGATAATCTTCTTGCTTGCCCAGTGAGATCGAGCTGCTCCTCCCCAGCAGAAATAGCTCGGCACACAGGAGGGAGCCCGCAGTGCCGGGCTGAAGCAGCCATCTCCTGGCTGTGCCACCGCTCTCCCCTGCCCGCCCGAAAGCATCTCTCCTGCTGGGGACGTGGCTTTTACCAAACCGCCGCGGCTTCCAGTCCTGCTGCGGTCAAGGAGCCACCGTGCTGGTGTGCAGGGCCTCGGGAGGGGGATAAATTCATCAGTGTTGGGCATAAATTCATCAATGGGAGAGGGCAGGACCAAAAACCAGACTGAGCAGGGAGGCAGCATCTTCTGCCCAGGTAACTGCCTCCGCAGCTGACCAGAAAGTGATGAAGCAACTTCCCCAAGAAATCCTTGCGATTTAAACGTGGGTGAGGCAAGAAGTGACAAGTCAGAGAAATGGGGACTATGACATGCATTAAGAAAGAGGCAGGAGCTGCCAGATGAACCGGCAAAATAAAACCAAAGGAGGTACGTGGGGCAGGGACTTTTTTTATAGACGTGTGAGCCATGCTAATTAAAATAGGTATGTGTGGACTGAAACACTTTGGTTATGCTGCTCCTTCCTTCTGAGCTGGTTCCAGTCACTGCTGTATCTTCCAGAAAGAGCTCACTGGTGGAGACATGAGGCCCACAGAGATAAGGGGTGCTTGTGTTCATGGCAGGTCGGTCATCTCTGTCCCCTCCCCGCAAACCCTTAGGCTCTTCTAACGTTTGCCAATACTGGGGAAGCTCCAGATCACCCTGGAGAGACAGCAGGTAAAGCACAAGTGACCGAGCTCAGCGGTCGGGTGTGAAAGCAGCGAAGAGCGACCTTTTGAGGTATCAAATAACTCCCTGTTTATCCCGATAGCATCATTGGTATCAAAGGGCCACAAGGTCTCTCAGCAGCACCCTCTGCCACCTGGCTGGGCTTAGCGTCTTAGCAGCACAACATGTCACCCACTGGCTCAGGTCCTCTTCTCCCAAGAGCCACCAGGATGGAGGGGCCGGTTCGCCCGGCCTTAAGGCCAGCTTTCTCGTCTGCATCATCCTATTCTCACTCCGGGGCCAGTCCCTTTGTCAGCTCTCCAGGCTGTCACCCCGCTCGCTGAGAAGAGCATCCCTCTCTCCACAGGCAGCGGGTGTTCCTCTCCAATAAGCAAGGAACTGGAAGGAGATCTGAGAAAAGGTTAAGGCTCTTCACGCAAGCAAGGGGGGATCTACATGACACATTGGGTGTCACCACCTGAAAAAAGGCTGTTTGTGCCAGGAGAGGCGGAAACAGGACAAAGACCTTAATGCAAACAAGGGTCTGAAGCATTCTGCTGTTGCGACACCATAAATTACTCACCGGCACGCGGGTGAGCAAACACAGCTCAAAAGCAACCGCTGAGCAACATCAACCCACCCGCTCCTGCCTAACCCTGCCTGCCCCAAGGCGGGATCACTCCCTGCAAAGCCTTGCCGTCGGGATGCGATCCTGGAGGGAAGTGTTGGCGGGGAAAGGATACGACCACGTCGAGGGAAAGGACGCCCAGGCTGCCCACCAGCCAGGGGAGGTGGCGCAGGACGTAGTCGCCCTTGCCTTGCCCCGGCTCGGGGTTCTTCAGGAGGACGCTGAGGCCGTAGAGCAAGTTCCCCAGCATCACCAGGGCAAAGAGGGAGTAGGAGACACCAGTGGTGGATTTCCTCTTGTACTGGAAGGAGAGGGGCCAAGAGGGGAGCTTGGGTGCAGCTCTCCAAAACCTCACTAGAAAGTAGTATTAGCCACCCTCCCCCTCCAAAAAAGAAGAAAAAAAGGTGGTGACTCAATGCCAAGAGCCTTTTAGTTCCCCTTCTGCTTGTAAGTAAGGACAAAATGAAAGCCCCACCCTCAAAATATTAGTGTGTTAAAGGGAGGGGAGAAAAATGAATCAGGTTTTGGAGCAGAAATACAGAAAAATAGTCCCTTATGAAATGATCAGAGGTGGGGACCTGGGACCTCTAAGCAAAGAGGAGAAAGATGATCCCACCAGCCCTCTTCAATTTGAAATCTCAGGACCCCAGGGTGTCCCCAGGACCAGGCTGCCGTCCTGCCCCACTCACCATGCGGCACTTACGTTAGTGTAGATCTGGGGGACTCGGGAGCACAGGTACAGCACGGAGGAGATGGAACCAATGATGAAGCCAATGATCTCGCTCCTGGTGAAAGGCTGGAAGGCAAGGGGGGGCCGCAAGCAGCCCCTGTGTGTTCAGAGACACGCTTCCCACCCACGCCACGGCTCCGTGCGAGGCAACAGCGGGGCCAAGACCCAGCCTTTGATCTCCCCATCTATCCCTCACCCCGCTGAGCATTCAGCAGGGTCACACTCGTTCAGCAGGGCATGCCCACCCCACCGGACGCTTTATCTTCCTTCCCCCCATCACACAGATTTAGGAACCTGCTCACCTTTGACCCAAGCTCATCCACGTGAGCGGACAGCAGAGACCTCCCTTTAAATGTCGCCGGGTCCTGCGCCACAGCAGCACCTCTGCCCAGGAAGGAGACGGTCGACACCGTCCCCAGGGAAAGGAAGACAAAGGCTGCGTTGACTGGGGCAGCGACTGCAGGGAATCAAGCAGAAACTGGTAAGGGAGGGCTCCTCCATCAGCCCCCAGTGCAGCCCAGCAGCCTTGGTGGGTGCCAGGGCGCCCTCCAGGTAAAGAAACCTTCAAGCTCTCTCTTATCTCTGGCACCAAGTAATTTGGGTAATAGCTGCCGCTGTCGTTTTATCTCGCAGTGATATGGGCAATTTCTAAGTTATCAGGGAGGAAACTGCTCTTATCTCAGCAGACCGCGAGCAGTCGAGTTTCTTTGGGTTTAGGGCTCTTAAAAATCATCCCTTCCATCTAGAAGCTTTTCACTGTCTTAACTCACCACAGTGCACATTCAAATCCCTGCCAGACCAAGCACTGCTTCGACAGCAAGACTTGTATTATATTCTGTAAACAAGCTCTCCAGCATTAATAAAACTATATAGTTGATGGGCGAAATATCAATTGGTTTAGTAAGTTCAAATGGCTTTAATAAGTTAAACAGTTACCAAAGTCGCAAGGGATGCCTGTTTGTAGTTCACAGAAAGCTGCAATGCTAAAAAGTGGATTTTTTTTCTTGTTGTTTAAGCCTTGCAAGAACTGCAGAGCCCCGTTCAGATGCCCTTTTTACTTCAGTCGAACAGGGAGGAAGTCCTCCATCATGTCACGGCTGCCATTATTTGCAAGAGGAGTATTGACCCCGAAACAGCTCAAAAACTTCACCCCTTCCCTTAAAGCGCTGGCTTGAGTCAAGACTTCTGGCTGCGGTTTCCAGCTCCAAGATGGAGTCACCATGTCACTGCAGTAAGTAATTTCTTTCTATACTTAATGCAATTCACAGGGGGGATTGTTTTCAACCCGGACACTGCACATGGCGGTTTGCAGAAGCCCCAGGCACTGCCAGTAGCTATTTGCTAGCTTTGGCTTTCATAGGTGCTCAGGTTATCCAAGAAAAAAACCCAGCAAGCAGTAAGAGGCACCTAATAGCTGCATCAATGGATCTGCAAAGCATCTCTGCCCCAATGCATTTTCCCCAGGGATTCCTCCCTCTCCTGGCTCCACAGCCGAGGACAAGCCAGCCCGGAAGACATGCCAAGGGGACCGCACACCCCCACCACCCTCGTAACCCCAACTCACATCCTCCGCCCTGGTTCTTCACTTTGTAGTAGCAGTAGAGAGACAGCATCACCAGGTCTGCAAGCACGTAGTAAACAGCTGTGTAAACCTGCAGGGAGAAGAATGAGTTGGTCCTACCTGCAGAAAGGCTTCCAGCTGGGATGGATGGAATGAGCCAGCATCCTTGGGAGAGAAGGGAGCATCCCCAGGGCTGTTTGGGTCTCTGGTTCCCAATGCTGGATTAAGCAGCACCCATCCCATCCCTCCTCCCTGGAGTTAGGGGAGTTTGAGAACCAACCCCCGTCGGTACCTGCAGGGGCAACTGATCGGCCAGGAAGGAACCGATGAGGTTTAGGAGGTCTCCGCCCAGCCATCCCAGCAGGAAATATATGGATAGAGCCCGGTCCATGATGCCTGTTTTGCAGGCTTGGTAAAACTGCCTGCAGAGAGAGAGTTGGGCAGAGACACAAACCATAACCCCTGGCTGGTTCAGCGCTACCTGGGGACCATCCCCAGGATTCCCTGTTGCTCCTACCTGGATCATTTCGCAATTGCCACCCGCCCAAAGCACTCAGTGGAGGAGGAAAAGCAGAGATTTCCTCTAGCAAAGCCACGTACTCCCCTGCAAACGGGCCCCCATGAGAAGTCCTGCGACCCGTTGGGTGCTCGCAGCAACCTACTGGGCTCAAGCCCTTGTGATCTGTCCCTCGTGCGGGGCCAGAAAGCAGCGAGGAGAAGCACCAGTTGCAGAAACCGCCTCTCCGGTTACGAAATAATCTGATGATACACCGAGACCGAGCGTGACCCCCATGGTCCCCTCTGCCACGCTTGTCCCAGCACTTCCAAGAAGCCCAGGGCTCCTGGAAACACTTCTTCCGCACTCATGACCTGCAACAACTGCATTGCAGTTGGCTTACATGGGTTATTACAGCTGCCAAGCATAACAACAACAATATAATAACAACCAAGGCTTTGGGGCTGTACTGCCTGCTCCCTCTCTTCCTGTTAAACCCAAATTTTCCAAGCCCAGATTGCTTTTGCCAGGTAGATTTAATAATTCAGGCAGCTTGCACTTGAAATTTGATCTTCAGAGAGGAGTGTCATACCAAGGGAAGGGCTCAGCTGGGTTTTGGGAGCGATACTTACGGAAAAGAGGCGGCTGCGAAGCAGAAGATGGAAACCAGACCCAGGACGACGCTGGCGATGTCCTGGCCATCCTGGGCGCATTCGTTGAACACGTCCATCACCCAGCGGGAGCCGTTGGGACAGTCGGAAAGATTCCCGGGCGGGAGACCCCTCCAGCGCCGTGCATCCATGGTGGCTGGTGCTCAGCTCAGCTGAGGGATGTTTATCAGCGCCCGGCAGCGAAACTCTTCGGATAATGCTTAGGAAAATGCAATAACATGGGAAAAAATCAAATAACACTAGGGGGAAAAATATATCTATATTAGCAACAGGCTCACGGCTCCTCCGGCTGCGGCTTGAAGCCGGCTTGTGTTGCAAAATACTCATTACTGGCTAATACACCTTTACTGGCCTTAATTTTGCGTCCAGTGGGATGACCCGACCGGTAAGGCCATCAGCCCGGCAGGATTTGGCCTCAAATTAAAAATAACACCCAACCGGCACATCCTCACAGAACAGGGACTTACCTCGCTCGCCCACAGCAGATTGGAAATTGGCTTTATTTTTCTTTAGAAACTCGCTGCTTTTTCAGAAACTTGGGGGTTTTTTTGGTTGTTGGGGTTTGTTTTTTTTTTTGGCGACTCCACTGCTTCTTCATAAACTTGCTGGGTTTCCTTTGCAAACCTGCTGCTTTTTCAGAAACTTGCTGCTTTTCTTCCAAATCAGCCGCTTTTTCGGGAAGTCGCTGGGATTTTTTGCAAATCTGCTGCTTTGGGGGGAAATGCCGGGTTTTTTTTGCAAACCTGCTGCTTTTTTAGAAACTCGCTGTTTTTCTGAAAACCGGCTTTTCCAGAAACTTGCTGTTTTTTCTTCAAACCTGCCCGGTTTTTGGAGGGGAGCCGGCCGGGTAATGGCAGGGGCTCGGCGACGTGAACGGGCGCCGCTCCCCTGCGCATGCGCGCCGGGACCTTGCCCCGGCGGGCGGGGCGGGTGCTTTCCCCGCGGTCCGCCCCGGCCGCGCCTGCGCAGCGGTGGCGGTGGCGGCGGCGGCGATGGCGGCGGGGGGAGCGCGTCCCGGTGTGGTGCTGGGCGCCATGGAGGTGGGACGGCGCGCCGGGCCCGAGGCCAGCGCCGCGCTGCTCCGCGCCTTCCTGCGGCGGGGATACCGTCTCCTCGACACCGCTTACATGTACGCGGGTGGCGAGTCCGAGCGCATCCTGGGCACGCTGCTGGCTGGCGGCACGGAGCCCGGTACGGCCGGGGCCGGTCGCAGTGGGGTGGGGGGGCGGTCTCAGAGAGAAGGGGTCAGCCCTGAGGAGAAGGGTCTTCTCTGGCAGGCTGACACCGTCCCTGAGGAGAAGGGACTTCCTCGAGGCCCATTCCCTGAGGAGAAGGGTCTTCCCTGCCAGGCTGACACCGTCCCTGAGGAGAAGGGACTTTGCTGGGGCCCATTCCCTGAGGAGAGGGGTCTTCCCTGCCAGGCTGACACTATCCCTGAAGAGAAGGGACTCCCCTGCTAGTGCTGACCCCCAGGCCTTGAGGAGAGGGGCCTCCCTATCTAGGGCAGACCTGCAGTCCCTAAGGAGAAGAGCCTCCCTTGCTAGGCTGACATGGTCCCCGAGGAGGGAGGCCTTCCCTGAAACCCCTTGAGCAATGCTTTCATTACGTCCCTTATCCCCATTCCCCTCCTGAAGGTGGAACCGTCCCTGCTCATTCTTTCTTTCTCTCTGCCAGTGGAAGTTGCCACCAAGGCCAATCCCTGGGATGGGAAGACGCTGAAGCCCGAGAGTGTGAGATCACAGCTGGACACGTCCCTAGAGAGGCTGAAGAGGGCGAGTGTGGAGCTCTTCTACCTCCATGCTCCTGACCACGGGACCCCGGTGGAGGAGACGCTGCGTGCCTGCAATGAGCTGCACAAAGAAGTAAAGTGGGAAGTCCAAGCCTGGACCATCTCTTGAGTCCCTCCCACCACCTTTTTAAACCAGGGCTGCTTGTTGTGCCCTTCTGCAGTGCCGGGTTTCTGCAACACTATAAAGAGGGAACACAGATGACCAGGGCAAAGCCAAACAACTGACGCTCTGTTGCATGCATGTTCATGTGGTGCACTTTGTTCTCAAAAGCTCTTGGAAATGTTAGAACATCTGAACTTTGCTTTCAGCCGTGTTAACTGAGTAGGTTAAGATTAGCTCTGGTAATGGGTGAAGAATTCCTGAATTGCATTAATCTAATAGCACCATTTAAATTAGAAGGTGTGACTTCAAAATGAACAGAAAATGGGAAATATTTTTGTCAGGTCTTATAATTCATAGTCTATCTAGAAAAGGTGGACAGGGATGAGCAGAGAACTCTGGACTGAAATTCGGCGACTGTCCTTTTCACCATATGCATCTTGCAATCTGGAACTGAATACCCTTTTATTCCTCTGCAGGGAAAGTTTAAAGAACTCGGTCTATCAAACTACGCAGCGTGGGAGGTCGCAGAAATCTGCACCATCTGCAAATACAACAACTGGGTGATGCCAACTGTGTACCAGGTGAGGGATGGGGGCTTGCCGTGGTCTGGCCGATCTTTTGTGGAGGCTGAGATGAATCAAACCAAAAGTATACGAGGGTTCAAATCAGAACAGCATACAGATGGTTCTCTGTCCTTACAGCAATGGTCAGTCACCATGGGAGAGGGTCTGGGACCCCCAAATCTCAGACCAGCCCCCAGTGTGCCAGATATAAACGCAGAAAAGGAAGCTGCTGCAGTTATCTGGCAGGTCTTTTCAGGACATGCATGATTAGAAAGGTCAGTAGGTCACTTCTTGGATAAAGCTGAGTACACACTTGTTGCTTGAGTCAGTGAGTCCCTTGATGTGGAACTTAAAAAGTTTTTGCATTATTGGCAATGCTTTAGGAAGTCTGTTTCTAAGCAGATAATAACCTTGTGTGACCCGAAGCTGCTCTTCTGGATAAGAGTATTGTCAGGGAAGGGTGGGGAAGAGGCCGTTCCAGGTGCTCGTGCTCACTGTCATGAGCTAGTGTTTGAAGTTCTTTGTCTCCCTCATCTTTGTGCAGGGTATGTACAATGCCACCACTCGCCAAGTGGAAGCCGAGCTGTTCCCTTGCCTGAGATACTATGGACTGCGGTTCTACGCCTACAATCCGCTTGCAGGTATGGGGAGGAAAAGGGTGAGATTGAGACAAAAACACGTGAAATGGGGGCTGTAGAAGAGCCAGTCCATCCCTAAACGTGCTGCTGACCCTTTGCAGGGGGGTTGTTGACCGGCAAGTACAAGTATGAGGACAAAGACACACGCCAGCCCACTGGAAGATTTTTTGGGAATGACTGGGCTCAAGCCTACAGGGACAGGTATGTTTTGAGCTGACAAACGAGCAGGGAGATGTGGCAAGAATGGCTACATAAAAAACCCCGCACTAATCATCAGCTGAGAGGAAGCAGAACTGACAAAAGCTCGTGCAGCGATTATGTCTGCACATGTGATTGGGGCTGCGCCTTGTGACTGAGCTTGGCAGAGTGGTTTTTAGGCTCAGCTTCCTCCCAACTCACAGCTGGGGATTGCAGAGGTCCTCAGAGGCTACGAAGAGCTGTACGAGGCTTTCTGAAAGCCTTTCATACTTGATTAGAATATAGATGTACAATTCACTGGGGGCGTCAAGGGCAATGACAGTGATTTCTCTTCTGGCAGGTACTGGAAAAAACACAATTTTGAAGGAATTGCCCTAGTAGAAAGAGCTCTGAGAGATGCTTACGGCTCCAGTGCACCGAGCCTGACCTCTGCTGCTTTGCGTTGGTTGTACAATCACTCGAAACTGCAGGTAGGAGCTTGATGCGACTGTAGCTGGCAGCCTGCACAGCACCAGCAGAACTGGGCAGCTTTTGCAGCACACAAACAGGGAGGGGTCTGCGTACAAACAGTTCTCTTTTAATCTGCATATCCCGTGGGCCTGCAGCGTTCCAAAGTGAATATTGCTGTATGGACTCAGCCTGCCAGGCTGTAGGAGCGAGTCAACTCTGCATTTCCCCACAGTATCCTGTGTTCATAGGATTGGAAAAAGTGGAAGACTTTAAGTGCCAGTTACTGGGGTCTTGGCTTCCTACCCAGACAACTTCCCTGCAAGGAGATGACTTCAGTCATTGGGCTAGGAAATGAATGGTTGTATTCCCCATCTGCCCAAAATGTTCCCGTAGCCTCTCGTAAAGTAGGATTTGGCAGCTTTCGAGGAGTTGGCATGACCTGGGAGATGTTCTGGCCTTGCAAACAGAACTTTGTGGCGTCAGGAGTTACTGGATGTTCTTTACTGAAAAGAAACGTTTAAAGTTTGGCCCGCAGTGGCTTGGGAGGTGAACTAGGTTTCTTTTGGGATCAGCAACTCCTCTTACTGCTTTCCAGGGTTCTCTTGGAGATGCAGTGATCATTGGGATGTCCAACTTGGAGCAGCTAGAGCAGAACCTTGACTACAGTGAAGAGGGTCCCCTGCTCCCACCGGTCGTGGAGGCGTTTGATGAAGCCTGGAACCTGACTGCGCATGACTGCCCCAACTATTTCCGCTAGACTAGGGTAGGGAGAAGAAAGTGGGTTTTGTGGGGGTGGATAATCGAGCACAAGTCTCTTGAAGCACGGGGGAGGTACTTAACCCACCCTCCCCCTTTGATCAACGTGCAAAGGGGTTGAGATTTTTTTTTTCCCTGTATTAACAAAGCTTTGTAGGATCCACTACCGCTGTCAGCGCTTGTTGTGTTGGGCCATGCCTTATTCTTTCTCCCCTCATGGGCCTTCAGCTCTGCACAGCAGCCGCTGTGATTTAGAGATGCAGTTGATTGGGGAAAATGGACACATAATTGGGTGAAGGCCAAACGGTTCTGCTTTAATACAGTATCTTCAATAATTAGGTACAAGAATAAAGCCTCTTTCTAACACAGACCCTACTCTTAACTGTACCTATAACCCAGCTGGCATCTCCTTATTAGCGCTCAGTGACTTTGAGTTAAATAGCTTCTTCCGAAACTTTTATCAGAAGATAAGAGCAAACCCTCAGCATCTTCCCCAGTGTCAGGCGTGCTATGTCTAAGCTGCGCTACATTTACGTGCTTTCTGCCTGGCTTTTGTGTTTGAGGTGGCATTTCCTCAGATCTCGGGGTAGTCTGACAGTAACAGGCAGCAGCGACAACAATCTGAAATTTTATACATAGATTTATATTAAAAAAAGCAGAATTAGGTCATCTTTTACAAAGAGGATACTTGAACTGATAGTCCTTTTCCTCCTGGTGCAAACAGGGAAGGGAAACATCCTCCTCTTTTTGTCTCTAAAATAGAGTAGAACTGTCTGGTGTCCAAGCACAAGGACTGCTGCTAGTCCTCACTGCTGTCATCACCGTCATCCTCCTCTTCCTCCTCCTCCTCCTCCGTGTCTCTTACAAGCTTTTGGAAGTCTCCCGTCTCAGAATTCCACAGAAATTTGATGGTGACTTTAAACTCTGCCATCTCGTAGCCGAAGAGTTTCTAGGAAAGGACACAAATCTGTCACTCCTGCTTTACTGTCTCCATGGCCAACCTAGCAAAAACATGGCAAATACTGCTTCCGGATGGGAACTGCAGCAAAGCAGGAGCCAAAATAATCGCTGTAGAGTTTTAAAACTCACATTAGGAACGTGTAGTGATGTTTGCTGCACCCCACTGACACCCAGAAGTACTGCTCACCTTCCTCTCAGAACTCACACCCTCCAGTGGAATTAAACTGCACAGTTAATTATTTCACATCGAGGGAAACGGCGGCTTGTGCTAACACCACGTTACGACGTTACTCACCAGGACGCGGGCCTGTTCGGGGGTGAGAACGTCCCCTTCTTTGCAGACTTCGTAATCTGAAAGCAGCGTCACCACTCCTGCAGGAACAAAAGCTCTTGGAATAGGCTGACAAATCCTGGATAAGCCCAGCGACACATGGGTAAGAGGTAAGACCCTCTCAAACGCCTTTCCGTGCCGAGGCGCTGGGTTAGGCTAGGCCTAGCTGTTTCCCCTGAAAAAGGACGGTATCTTGGAAAAACTGGGTTGTTTCACTCGTCTTTTGACACCAGTTTGGGAAGAATGGTGCAAAAAGAATATAATAAGTTCTAGCGCCAGCTGGATAAGGAGAAAGAAGTCCATCAGATTTTCTCTGAAACTAAATTCGGCTCGATATTTAATGTTCTCCTTAAAGATCTTACCTGCGCAGATGAAAAACGAAGCTTACCTCCTTGGCCGCTTCACGTACCTTTCTTTAACGCTGTTGGCAATCCCAGCTGCCGTAACTGAGGCTCCATGGAGTGGGGGAACTGCTCCAAGGGCCCCGTGTCTAGGCTCACCGCGTACGTCGCCTTGTTCCCTGCGCGGGCAAAGTCCACCTCTTTGAATCTGGAGAACCACCTGAGACAGAGACGGGTAACAAGATGTGAGAACGTCCCTGGGCTAAGACGGGGATTACGGCGCAGCTCGCCGTAACTTCTTCCCTGTTGTTGGAGGGACGGCAGAGAAAGCCGAGCAAAAAAGCCTTGTAAGATCGTTGCTGCTTTAAGAGAAACGTCAGCGAGTGGAAAAAAGGCTGCTCAGTGTTTCGAAACCACGGCTGCAAAATGCGTACTTACTCGTCCACCTCGTCTTTGGTGCGGTTAGTGAAGAGGAGACCGACTTCGCCTCTCAGGTGTTTGCTGACCTGCGAGGAAGAGCCCGTCCGTGGGACTCGGGCAGCACCCCGGCGCCGAGCCCCTGCCCTTCAGTCCCACACGGCCACCGTGGCTCTGCCAACAACACAGCTTTCGCATCGTGATAATGGAGGTAGTCAATTAAAACACCCCCAGAAAGGCCGCCTGAGGAAGCTCCGTTGTCCCTCCACGTTTATTCTGTGACACAGCTGCCGCGGAGCTTTAGGACGTGCAGAAAAGATTAAAAAAAACCCCAAACAATCCCCCTGGCCCCTACCTTGTGCAGATTCTCCTTGTACTCGCTGCTCGGCTCCCGTCCTAGCGCCACCATCATCACTTTGTTCTTCCCGAAAAAGATCCTGGGGTGGGAGGAGGAGGATGAAGAAGAGGAGGATGAAGAAGAGGAGGATGAAGAAGAGGAGGATGAAGAAGAGGAGGATGAAGAAGAGGAGGATGAAGAAGAGGAGGATGAAGAAGAGGAGGATGAAGAAGAGGAGGATGAAGAAGAGGAGGATGAAGAAGAGGAGGATGAAGAAGAGGAGGATGAAGAAGAGGAGGAGGCGGCTGTCAGCTCCCCTGCCGCTCCCCCCTGCCCCGGCTCACCTGCTGTGCTTCCAAGCATTCCGGACATCTTTGAGCTTGTTGTTCCTCATATTGGCGACGGAGAAGACGAAGATGTACTTGTAGGTGTCCACGCATCGCCGCAGCTGTAAGGCAGTGGTTAACCGGGAGCGGGGCACCGGCCACCGGGGTACAGGAGCACCGGGCCGCACTTACCTCAGCGATAAGCTCCTGCTTGGCCTCCAAGCCTTTCCTGGGCGTCCGCGTCAGGGAGACTACAGGGAATGGAGCAGAGGGGGGACGTTAAGGCGGGGATGGGGGAAAAGCGGAGCGGGGGACACCGGGGGCAAGTCGAGGCGCTCACCTTTACGGTCCCGCTTGGACTTCGGCATGGCGCCGCCGTGCTTCGAGGCCCCCTTTTCGGCGCCGCGTGGGCTGCTGGGAACGCCCGCGGGCTGCCCGGCGCGCTGCCTGCGTTCACCTGACGGTGCTCATGCGGGTTTTTTCGCTCAGGCAGGGGCGCGGGGAGCCCCGAGGCATTAAGGTCCCCTCGGCGCCAGGATCGCGGCCGGCCGCTGCCATGGCGGCGGGGCTATGGGTGCTGTTGCTGTTGCTGCTGCTGCCGCTGACGGCCGCCGTCTATGAGGATCAAGTGGGCAAGTTTGACTGGTGAGTGCTGGGGGAAAGCCGGGGGGGTCCCCACCGCGCTGGGGTCCTCCTCCTGCAAACAGGCTTCCTGCTGCAGTCGCTCGTCGGGCCTTCCCCCTCCCGCCCCCTCAGCCGAGGCGCCCCGTTGTCCCGTCTCACCCCCGCTCGCGTTTCCTCTCCCCCTCTCCCAGGAGGCAGCAGTACGTGGGGAAGCTCAAGTTCGCCTCCTTGGAGGCCTCGCAGGGTTCGAAGAAGCTCATCGTGGCCACCGAGAAGAACGTCGTGGCCGCCCTGAACTCCAGGAGCGGCGAAATCCGTGAGTGAAGCCAGGTTTTGTGGTGGGGAGTACGCCTGTTGTGCTGGGGCTAACGTGTCAATGAAGTTGCATTATGTTTTTATACTGATAAATTAATGCTGGTGATACTGCTTTGTCAGACTGAGAGGATTCAGCGGGCGGTTCAAAAGCTGTTGCTTAGGGCAGGCAGACTGTTCTTTGCATAAGTTTATTGCCGTAAAGAGACTAGATTTAAAAATAATAACAAACAAATGCCTTTGGGGGGAACAAATCTTGTTCTCACTTAACTCTGTTTCCTTCAGTGTGGCGCCATGTAGACAAGGGAACCCCTGAAGGAGCAATAGATGTGATGCTGGTCCATGGGCAGGGTAAGGAGAGCATGCAGATGGTGTGTTGGGGCTAGCAGTTGTTTTTGTAGGTGGGATCTCAACCACGTGTTGGACCCCAGCTTGAACTTGCCAGAATTCATTGCCTTGTTGATCTGTGGAGGAATACAAGTTCTGTGTTCATCTTCTTTTCTTGATTTCCCGGGCAGATGCCATCACTTTGTCTAATGCTGGACGTATTTTGCGTTCCTGGGAGACCAACATTGGAGGGTTGAACTGGGAGATGTCGCTGGACACTGGCAGGTAGGCTTTGGTGTTTGCACTGTCTTTTTCTCTTTGTGACGCTGGTCTAGGAAGGAAAAAAGGAGTTGTTGACATTGCCTGGACTTGCATTATGGAGGAAGATTAGTCAGATGTAAAGTTTCCAAAATAACATTTAGATGAATTCTTTATGAATGCCTGAACTTTGTGGTTAAATCTAATGCTATTTCTGTTTCTCAGCAAACCAGTAAGATGAAGAGATACAAATTTTTTTCATAGATGGATTTCCTCTTCAAATATACAATGCGTTCAACCTGTGTCTGGTTTGGGGTGTTTGGGTTCTAGCCTAATGCTCTCTGTTGAGATCAGCAAAGACAGATAAAGTGGGCTATAAATTATACTTCAAGACTGATGTTAAGTGTTTGAAGAAGGTCTTCAAACAGAGTGTTGGGGTTTTTTTCCTAGGAGAAAATAATTTTCTAACTTATTGTCTCTGACCTGTGCTTAGTTTCCAGGTGGCTAGTTTGGTGGGGCTACAGGACGTGGTGAAATACGTGGCAGTCCTGAAGAAGGCAGCCATCTCTCTTCACTACCTTTCCAATGGGCACCAGAAATGGGTGGAACACTTACCAGAAAGGTAAGAACATATTTTAAGTATAAGTGTAAACTTCTGATAGGGAGCCTGTTGCATTGGAGAGGAAAGGATGCTGTACTTGCCTTATGCTTTTGAAAACATCTGAAAACACTAGTGTGAGAAAACGATGCTTCATGGTTGCTGCCTCTCTTGCAGTGAGAGTACTCAGTACCAGTTGTTGTATTCCCATGGGACTGGAGTGATCCACGTGCTTGGAATTGTTCCCCAGAGCCACTTGAACGTTTTAACATTCAGCGTAGAAGATGGAGAAATGACAAAACAGGTAGAGCTCGATTATGAATCCAAAATACTGAATTTGATGTTAACAAATGTACTTCCAACTAGATGGCTGTGGTGTGGTGTGGTAATTCATTGTTGTTGTAGTACAGATAAATTTCTCTTTCACTGTGGCATTGCCTACAGGCCAATAGATGGATTTCACTGCTGAATGCCCTGAAAGGAAAACCGAATTAGACTTGCAGCTGTTAGTCAAGACTATCTTGGAAATCTAAGGCTGATCGATAATTTCTCTTAGGGTCATGAGTAAAAATAATTCTGACTAAAATTCTTGGTTGTGTCCAAGTTGGTTCTTTGAAGATTTCATTCTGTTGGCAACTTCATCTCTTTGTTTATGTTTTGCTTGGCAGATCAGAGTAGCAGCCCCGTGGCTGAAGAGCTTAAACAATGTGTGCAGCGTGGTGGGGGAGGCAGTGCTGGTGTGCATGGACATGGGCACGCATTCGCTCTATGTTTGCTCCTTGGAGACGGAGCAGGAGATGAAGCAGATCCCGCTGCAGGTGAGAAGTGCTGGAAGAGCATTGTACGCAATTCATTGTCCAACTGGTTTAGTGCCTGACTGAGCCTGGCAGCGTAGGGAGTTCTCCTATTGGTAAACTACAGAATGATTGAAGAGGTGGGGGGGGGATAATGATCCATAAATTGAGGGAAGGGAGAGAAAACTTTTTCTCTAATCATTCCTTCTGGATTGATGTCTTCAGAGCTTTGCTCTGATGGGACCCTAGGCCTCATTGGTTGTGCTTTGTTTATCCTGACATGGTGAACGTTTTCATAAAGCTTATATTGCTGCTGAGAAAAGGAAAGTATTAGTTTTGGTGAAGAAAAAGTTCTCATGAGCACATATGCTTGTCTCCCTCTCACAGTCGCTTGACCTGGAGTTTGCTGATGGCTTCCAGCCCAGGATATTGGCCACTCAACCCAATGTAATCAGTGCTTCACGGACTCAGTTCTTCCTGCAGCTGTCTCCAAGCCACTTCTCTCTGTTGCAGTACAGACACGGACTGCTCAGCCACCTTCGAGATTTCCAGCAGGTAACCAAGATACATGTACTCAAGCAAGAGGGCCAACTACAGCTTAAAATTCTTTAAAACAAATGAATACCCTCGTACTAAGCGTTCTGAATGAACTGCTGAGCTTCTCATTTCAGTTGTGCTCTTGGCTGCAACACTTGAAAACCATTTGATTTGATTTGTACTAGCTGCTGAAATATTTCCAGACATCGGTGTATGTATGCTTTGTTGCCAACAACTGTCAGCGTTGGGGTAGTTTCCTGGTTTTGAGCTGGATAGACACGCGTGTCCAAGTGGCCAGTGGTGCAGTAGCACTTTTATTAGGCCAGCTGAGAGGTTTTGAAAAGCAAGCAAGCTTTAAAAAGCTCAGTAACGCTGGACATAATGGTTCAAAAGCCTGTGGCAGGTCAACTGTTTCCATCTGTATGAGAAGTATTTTCAGTCTTACAAGAGACTTTTTTTTTTATTTATTTGGTGAAACAATGAAATTTAAAATTTGGCTGTGAAAGATCATCTGGTTTTAATTCCAGTATGGCTTAATTTGCTGCACAGGTAGTTTTTGGTGGGGTTTGGGGATTTTCTTGTTTATTTCATGATTTCCTGCTATTTTTTTTTTTCTTTTCAGGCAGCTCTGGTGAGTTTTGCAACAACTGGGGAGAAAACTGTGGCTGCTGTCCTGACCTGCAGGAGTGAACTGGTGAGTACAATTTGCCTGTACTATGTAACCAGCACAGCTCTAGAGTGGATATGCACTGGGGGTGGGTTCCACAAGTATTTTTATTTTCCTTCACAGGCCCAGGGATGGGTAGTAACTTGAGGAAGATATAATTAGGTTGTCAGAGATAGGAAGACAGTGGTAATGCAAGCAGGTCTTGATTATATCCAGCTGAGGCTATCTCTGGCTTGATGAAGCATGCTGTCCTCTGTGCAGCCTGTTTCAGCCTTGTGTATTGTGGGTATATAACCTACGAATCGGCTTTACTGATCGATAGAGGATTTCAGTTCTTAGGGATATCAAACTTAGTAAGGTTTCATTTTTATCAGGAGTAGAATAAAATGGTATAGAACAGAACTGTTTCCTGCCTGTTTTCACAGTCAAGCTGAGGCTTGTCAGGCACTCAAAAAAGTATTTTTTTTTTATACTCTTACTGGGGTCTGAAGCCATGTTATCTCTTCTCATCCTCATTTCAGAAACCTGGAGGTTCTGATGGCCTTCATGCTGGAAGTACTCTGGAGGATTCCTGGAAGCAGGTACGAAGCACGCTTGTTCCCAAGAACAGCAGAAGTTCTTGACAGTTTGTTTCATTCCTTTGCGTGCAGGACAGAATGGAAAAGGTGTTACACCATCTTTTTGGAGACTGATGTTTTGTAGCAGCTGCATGTATATAATCTAAAAATATCTCAAAGCCACAGTTCTTGCTGAATATGAAATCATTCTGGAGAATTTGGTGTGGCATGTATGTTTAACTCAGCTATTTTCTGCCTGTTGTTATAGGAATCCTTAACCTGTTCCAATCAAACCTACAATATTAATCTCTACCTGGTTGAAACTGGACAAAGATTGTTGGATACCACAATTACTTTTAATCTGGAGCAGAGCGGTGCCAAGCCACAGCAGGTGAGCAGGGAGAGATTATTTCAGTCCTGTGGTTTATCAGACTTGCAGTGCCCTCCCTACCCTGATTTGGCAGGATTGGTAGATCCGTTCAGACAAGGTGAAAAGCATTCCACAGACACACTGGATTACTGCATGCAATCACACTGTTTGCTCTTGTGTCACCCAAGAGTTCTGTTTTCTCCAAGGAGATGATGTGGCCATTAACCTCATGGTTTTGCTTGCTCTTTTTTTCCAGCTATACATCCAAGTTTTCCTGAAGAAGGATGACTCTGTGGGCTATCGAGCCTTGGTGCAAACAGAGGACCACATGCTAATGTTCCTCCAGCAGCCAGGTAACTGGCACAAACAGCTAGCTTACTCCATTTTTAACAGTGCACACCTTGTCACTGTAGGACAAGAAGAAAATTCCAAGTCCCAAATGATTATATTTTACCATTGCTTTGTTTGGAAAGTGACAAAATTAATTTAAATGTTCTAAGTGCCATGAAAGATACTGGAGACTCTTTCACCTTCACAAGACATCTCATCTGAGAAAACAGTTCTGCAGTGTTCTTTATGTAGACAGAGCCTTTGAATTTCATGGGTTTTCTGCAGATTTCAAAACTTTTTGTAGGATGAGAGTCTAAGTCCTGTTGTAGATCTTCCTCAAAGTTTCTTCAGAAAAGATCCTTATGGCAAATATGTTAATTTGCAGAAAGGGTTGAAAGTCCATCTTAGTGACATGAATTTTCTAGGGTTTAAAAGGCATCCAGATGTTCACACTGTGTATTTCTTATTTTAAATAGACTTAATGACTGTAACCCTTTTAAAACATCAGATTGCTTTTACTGTTCCTGGGGGGGGGGTTGACAGTGGCTCCAGTTGCATAAAGTATTTGTCTTTTATGAAAAAGCTAATCACATGTTATTAGATAGATACACACTATTTTGCATTTCATTAAGAGCAGTGAATTGCATTGGAAGGGCCTACTGGAAGATGCTTCTATACTGAGTGATGATTTTTCCTCCAAAAGTCTATTCCCAGATACTAAATTGATTTTCCAATATTCTACTCATTTGTCTTTCCAGGAAAAGTTGTATGGAGTAGAGAGGAATCATTAGCAGAAGTGGTAAGCTTGGAGATGGTGGATCTACCTCTGACAGGTGCACAGGCTGAGTTGGAGGGAGAATTTGGAAAGAAAGCAGGTAAACCATAGACTTAATAGAATTACCTTTAGGCATGTGAGTTTGTTTTTCTTCCTGAAAAAATGTATTTATTGTCTTTGCTTTCATCTGAGCTGTGAGTTATGATTCAAAGTTCTACTGATGGCAATTAAAATGAGCAGAAATAAACCCATCTGTGTCTAAACTTTTGAAGTGCAATGCCAAATGCAGATGGCATAAGCGTATTACATTGTTATACTCAAAATCAACAGTCAGCAGTGATAGGAGGGATTTGGCCATCTCTCCTAAACATTTCCCTTTGACCCTTTCTGGAAGACTCATTTGCAATAGCTTTTGTTTTTGCTTTGTTTTGTTTTTTCTTGCTGTCCTGGATGCAGCCATTCAAGGTAACCTCAGTCTGCATGCAGTGTTTTCTAACACTTCTTACTAATGGTTCTTAGTGGAATTTGATGTCCTCTATGCTTGCTTTCCTTAGTGGTGAAATATAGTTGAAGTCTGGTGTTTTGCTTATTTTGAGTAGCTAAATATAAACCCTGATTGGGCAGAATTAAGTGTTTTTTTTACTTCAGGGGCTTGTCTTGCTCTGAGAAATGAGTGCAGAGGGAGATATAGACCGTATAGGCGGGTAAGCTCTATCTGGGCACTTGCTGTGAGTGTACTGGTGAGAAAGAAGAAATACAAAGGAAGAGATGATGTACTCTGCAAGAAGGTTTGCTTTCAGTTGATGAGGGCATCTTTCGGAATGAGCTATAGCACTGTGAAGCGGGAAAAGGTTGGTAAATGCCAGAGCCTATCGCAGAAACGGTAACTATAACTCTGCTATTGTGGAGTGGGAGGCAGAGGCAAAGAATTACCATAGGTTCACGCATGGCAGCGTTTCTTCTACTGTCTGAGGCCATAATTCCAATTATGGAGTGGGACATAATGTTTTTTCCCTCTTGTTATCACCGTTGGTCTATTTGCAGATGGTTTGTTGGGGATGTTTCTGAAGCGGCTGTCCTCCCAACTTATCCTGCTGCAAGCCTGGACTGCCCATCTTTGGAAGATGTTCTATGACGCAAGGAAACCCCGGAGCCAGATTAAAAATGAGATTAACATTGACAATTTGGCCAGAGATGAATTCAACCTCCAGAAGATGATGGTGATGGTCACCGCTTCAGGAAAGGTGAGGAAGCCAGGGTAGGAATCTGTTTCTAGACTGTAGCAAAGAGTCTCAGCTCTGAATTCCCACCCCCGTTTTTAGCTAGGCTTTGGGCAGAATGTTGTGAGGAGATGGGCAGAATGTTTTGTGGTAGCTTCAGAGAGGGACTAGGACTCCTCTTTCTTTGTCATATCCCAAAGAAAGATGCGGTGCTTGAATGTGAGATATGCGTTGTTCTAAACTTTGGCTTTACTGTGTGTCTTTGCTCAGCTTTTTGGTATTGAAAGCAGTTCTGGCACCATCCTGTGGAAGCAGTATCTCAGGAATGTGAGACCAGGCTCCTCCTTTAAGCTGATGGTCCAAAGAACAACAGCCCATTTCCCACACCCTCCACAATGTACCTTGCTTGTTAAGGACAAGGTGAGTCCCTTTCTTCTATCCCTCCATTGAACTTGGTTAGCATGGAAATCTGCCCTTTCAAAGGCCAGAAGAAAGTATCTTTCTGGGTATTGTCTGGTTATCATTGGCGTGGGGACAGGAGGAGACTGAGAGCTGGAAGGAAGCAGACACACAATCTTAAAAAAATTTAAGGATGCTCATCTTGAAGCCTTTTATTGAAACAAAGGAAATAATTTCATCCAGTTTCTTTCATCATGTGAGTTAAGTCATGTGTGGTCTCCATTAGCTAGGTGACAATGGCTGTCCTTTAGCTAGCTGCAGGATGTTTTGTACTCCATACGTGAGGGAGGAGGAGACATGTTGAGACTGCCTCAGTAGGTGGCAGATAGATTTTAGTTAAAGCCATGAACACTGTGTTATGCCATGGTATGGTTTTGGTAGAGAAATGTGAGATAGAATATATGCATGTCCAAACAGAATATTTTGAGGATGGAATAGCTGAATCCAGGGTATGAATGGTCAACACCAGCAAGTAACAGATAGAAAAACAGCTCTCTTTTCTGCCTTAGAAAAAATGTTGCATCTTGTTTGTTTTTTAGGAAACCAAAATGACCTTTCTGTATGTCTTTAACCCCATCTTTGGGAAGAGAAGTCAAGTAGCTCCCCCTGGTTTGAAGCGTCCAATACTTCAGACTTTGCTTCTGCCTATTATGGATCAAGACTATGCCAAAGTACTACTCTTGATCGATGATGAGTACAAGGTAAATTGCTTTGCCTGGAGGCAGTTTTCTTCATCTTCTGGTTAATTATTCCCCTCCCTTTTGGAGCAAGATTTAAACAAAAAAAATGCTGTTGAGTCACATTTTACAGAAAACTATGAGGTTATTCTGGTAAGACAGACCTCATCCTGATAAGCATGTTTGAAATAATCTTTCTGTGTTTGTTTTTTTTGTTTGTTTAGTTTGTTTGGTTTTTGTTTTGGGGTTTTTTTTTGTATGTGCATCCATTGGTTTTTAACCTGTATATCAATTCTTTTCCAGGTTACAGCTTTCCCAGCAACTAAAAATGTCCTTCGTCAGTTAGAAGAAATAGCCCATTCTATCTTTTTTTATCTAGTGGATGCCGATCAGGGAAAACTCTCTGGATTCAGGCTGAAAAAGGTATGGAAGACTCATTACAGTCTAAATGACATAATTTTCCTAAATGTCCTCTGGATGATGGTAGATCACTTAATTTGGTTTACGGAGTTTTGCTCAGAATAGAAAGAGCTCAAAATGTGCCTAAGAAACTTTTAAAATTCAAAAGCAGAGAAAGCTCCCAGCATCTTACTGGTGGAGATGGTGTCTTTTAAGGACAAGATAAAATCTTCTATGTCATGCTTTTTTCTTGCAGGACCTGACAACAGAGGAGAGTTGGGAGGTGATTATACCCACAGAAGTACAGAGAATAGTGACTGTGAAAGGGAAGAGGTCCAATGAGCACGTGCACTCCCAGGGCCGTGTGATGGGAGACCGCAGTGTTCTCTATAAGGTGCCGTTGGAACTTTTTGTTGACTTTTTCTTGATGCATTACTCACGGGAAGATCTCAGCACTGTTTCTAGGTGCTACACTTTGATTAACTGCCCTGTAGTGCTATGTTTTTCTATAAATGCACCAGTGTCCATAACCCTCTGCAGAAGATGCTAATTTTGCTGGAGATTTCCGTTATAAAATGTTTTCATGCAGCAATTAAGTCAGTCAAACATCTGATGATGGGGAAACAGCTGCTTGATTTCTTCAGGTGATTTGTGCTAATAAGATACTTCATTTATTATATGCTTAGTCCCAGATGAAATGCAGATAAATGAGGTGCCTGTGGCACTAAAGTGGGGAGGTCTCAGTTGTTTGTTTTTTTTCTTTTTCTCTAGTCCTTGAATCCAAACCTGCTTGCTGTGGTTACAGAGAGCACAGATACACATCATGAGCGCACTTTCATTGGAATATATCTGATTGATGGAGTCACAGGCAGGATCATCCACTCTTCGGTACAGAAGAAAGCGAAGGGACCTGTCCACATTGTTCATTCAGAGAACTGGGTGGTGGTAAGAAGTTATTCTTGTCTTCTCCTTCTTTACATTTGGGACGTAGGGGCAGTTGCTGAACCTGTATGGAGAATACTTTTTGACCATGCTCTGTGATTTCCTGCCTCCTCTGTATTATTGACTCTGCTTGCCTCGTATTCCTAAAAATCTTCTCTTGTTTCAGTATCAGTACTGGAACACAAAGGCACGTCGGAACGAGTTCACTGTGCTGGAGCTGTACGAGGGGACGGAGCAATACAATGCCACAGCCTTCAGTTCCCTTGACCGCCCCATTTTACCTCAGGTCCTCCAGCAATCTTATATCTTCCCATCTGCTATCAGTGCCATGGAGGCCACCATCACCGAGCGTGGCATCACCAGCCGTCACTTGCTCAGTAAGTCCGTGCTGCTCTGTGTTTATGCTATCCGCACAAGCCATGTTTCACACTGAAAATCAAGCAAAATGCAGTTTACTGCCAAAAATCCTGCCTGTGGGCTGCCCTGGACTCCTGGCAAGTTCATGGATAAGCACCAAGACAGCATTTATGTTAGGTGTTAGAAAATGCTGTCAGAAATGGCCATTTTTAAGATGCATTTCTTTTAATGTACAGTTGGACTTCCCTCCGGGGCCATCCTCTCCCTTCCAAAGGCTCTGCTGGATCCTCGCCGCCCAGAGATCCCTACGGAACAAAGCAGGTAAAGAAAGCGCGATAACTGCTGGGAAAAGCTGCTAAATTTGCTGGTTTAGGTCAGCTTGCGATGATCAAACTAGGAAATGCAGATCATCATCATCCTTCGTGTGCTATTTGCTTGGGTTTTGATTTCTTTTTAAATGCCTTTCAGAGAAGAGAACTTGATTCCATACTCCCCTGATGTGCAGATCCACGCCGAGAGGTTTATCAACTACAATCAAACCATATCGCGAATGAGAGGGATTTATACAGCTCCCTCCGGCCTCGAGTCTACTTGTTTGGTGAGTGCAGGGCGGAGGATTCGATGTAGGACCGTGGAGTTTGTGGGTAGAGCAGCATGATACTGCGGCAGGGAGGTCTGCAACTTCCGATTACGTGGCTGCTCACCGCTTAAACATTTCTTGTTTTAATCAGGACTATAGACTCTGCGTCAATCATTTTTGATGTATCTGGTTTTATGCTCAAAGCTGTGTTACCAGCTCATGATCTCATCTCTTTAGGTTGTTGCATACGGCCTGGACATCTACCAGACCCGAGTGTACCCATCGAAGCAGTTTGATGTCCTAAAAGATGACTATGACTACGTGCTGATAAGCAGCGTCCTCTTTGGGCTGGTTTTTGCTACTATGATCACAAAGAGACTTGCTCAGGTGAAGCTGCTGAACCGTGCCTGGCGGTAGGGCTGCGGGCGAACCGAAGGCTGAGGCTGGAGAAGGTGTCTGAGATTCGGACTGGCTGAAGATCTGCCGCCCTGCATTGCTGCTGGGTTCGTTGAGAAATTCCAGCTCGCGTGACTGATGGATGCAAACATCTGTATTACATTTTTGCTGGAAGATAATTTGGGAGGAAAAGCTGCTAGCGCAACAAAACGGTACGCTGCATGTCTCCCAGCGAGAAGAAATGGAAGAGAAATGGAAAAGAGACATCGGTCTGTTAGGACTAAAAAAGAACTCTCC
Organism: Harpia harpyja; assembly: GCF_026419915.1. Taxonomy (NCBI): domain Eukaryota; kingdom Metazoa; phylum Chordata; class Aves; order Accipitriformes; family Accipitridae; genus Harpia; species Harpia harpyja. The sequence goes on from NC_068946.1 coordinate 7,840,490, forward strand.
CAAACCTCCGTTAAAGCCCTAAAAGCTGCCATCACGTCATCTCCCCGATGTTAGTGAAGATAATAGTAAGGACGTGTGCCCTCTCGATCCTCGCCTCTTCCTCAGCCCCAGCCATGACGAACGTCTTGGCGAGAGGAGGACGGAGGGTTGTCGGCTGCTGTGATGTGAATGCTAGACTTGGTAATGCGCGAGCTACTGTATGGGAGGCCTGAGAAGAGGACGAGCCGTTGGGTCGTTTCGTTAGGAAGAAGGTTAGAAATTGGGTGGATGTTGGTGGGAAACGGCCTCGTCGGGTCACTGAATTACGTTGCAGGGCTGTGGGAGGAATTTGAATGTGAAGTCTCTCCATGTTCTTTATTTATTATGATGATAACGTTAGTTCCTTCCCATTTTTCTTTAAATTTTCCCGTATTTGGTGTACAACACTGGGGTTAAGGTGTCAGGAGCGAAGAACCTCGCAGCCTTTCCCCTCCGGATAATGGCCGTTAACTCTTTGTACGTGGATTTATATTGTCACGATCGAGTTTCGCAGCAAGGTGTGCCCCCCCCCGTGAGAGGCCGTGTCCTATCAGCCACCTCCCCAGTGCGCAGATCGCCTCAATAAAAGCCGTGTGCTGAGGAGCAGTAAGTGGTTTTTGGTTTTTTTTTGTTTTTGGTTTTTTTTTTTTTTCATCTTTCGGGCTATTTGAAGCCCTCGCCCTAGGGCTGCTCCCAGACCGCCTGGGCAGGGCGCCCCACCGCGCATGCGCGCCCCCCTCCCTCCCCGCCGGGCACGCCCCGGGGCGCATGCGCCGCCAGCAAAGTTGCTGACTCATGTACTGCGCAGGCGCCTGGGCGGGGCCTTCCTCTTCCAATCGGGAGGCGCGACGCCCTCGTGGGCATTGGGTCACTTCCTGTCTCGCGGCGCAGCGGGGGGTGGGGGAGGCACTTCCGGCCCGCCGTCCCCCTCCGCCGCCGCGGTAACCCCCCCACCCCCCCTCCCCTCACCCAGCGGAGCGGCAAGATGGCGGCGGGCGGCGGCGCGGGGGCCGCGGCGGAGCCGGGCTGGGAGGTGGCCGTGCGGCCGCTGCTCTCCGCCTCCTACTCGGCCTTCGAGATGAAGGAGCTCCCGCAGCTGCTCGCCTCGGTTATCGAGAGGTGAGGGGGGGCTCACTGTGCCCGGGCCGGGCGCCGGCGTCGGGGTCGTGGGGGGGGGGGGGCAGCCTGGACCCTACCTCCCCTCAGCGTCGTTCCCTCAGGGCGGGTGCCGGGCGGCGGGGAGCCCCTCGGAGTTAGCGGTGGGCGGGGGGGGTAGGGTGTGGGGGTGTGTAGGGGGCGCTACCGCTGGCGGTAGCCGGTGCGGGGCTGCGGGGAGCGGCTGACCCTGCTCGGTGCTGGTCAGGGGACAGCGGCGGGGCTGGGCCGGTGGCCAGCGCCTGCTGGGGCTGCCGGGGAAAAAGGGAGCCCCGAGCAGCGTCCAGGGAGTTAATCACGCCCAGCCTTTCCTGGGGACTGGGAGGCTCTCGGGGTGGTGCCCTTGGGACCTAATAAGCAGGGATGAGGATGCACGCCCGGCTGTTGGCGTTGGCTGCTGCTCGGCCACAGCAAAACCACCTTTGACAGTTACCCTGCCGAGAGGCTTCGGGACTGTTCTTGCGTTTTTGCTTTTGTTCAAGTGCGTTAACGGTTTTGCAGGCTGCGCGGTGAAAATTGTTGTCTCACCTGGCCTGTCTCCTCTGGTGACAGACTCCTGGGGGGGTTCATTGTAGGGCATTGACTTCCTTTTAGGTTTCTACCCCTGAAATACTACTCGTATTTTAAGGAGAAATAACGCTGAAGCAAATCAAGTCTGCCTTTTCTTAACCGGAAAGGTTAGACTTGGAGCATGAGAGTACTTACTGGAGCTATTTAATTTAACTTGTAGCTTATTTTATGATCTAAAACACTACATATGAATGCCACAACATTATGCTCAGTTGCAGAGATATAACTCTGACCACAGTAAATTGTTAGGAAACAAAAAATAAACACTGTGCCAAGGAAGGTGATAAAATAAAGCCTTGTGGTATTTTGTTTAATATAGAATGGCTGAGCGTACAAACACTGGATGCTTCAAATTAGCGTTCTGTGCCTCTGTACATATAGTAGTGGTTCACCTAGAAACCTGCATATACTCAATATTTATGTGATTTGGGCAGTTCTTAGGCTAGTTTTACTTTTAGGGGCCATTTCGGCTTCGCTTTTGCTTGCGGAGCTCTGCTGTCATTGTGCCTAAAGTTCATAATTGGAGTGTTTTGGCAGAAGAATATCACAGAAGCGCTCGAGTGGACGCACTTGGCTTTTGGGAGAGGTCTGTTTCCTCCATTAGTGAGAACGATGGTTCCATTTTCCACTTGAGACAGCAGTTTGTTGCCTTTAAGTAGTGCTGCCCTGAGGTTTGAGTTGTGTGCCTGATGCTGACTGCGTTTCAGACCTGGCAGGATTTAATGCCAGTACAAGGCCTGTGGAGTCTTGCGGGGCAGTATCTTTTATTTCATGCCTTGATATAACATGTGGCAAATCACAGAGGGAAAAAATATAGCTTGTTCTTGTTTGGAGCCATGCTCTTCTATGCTGAACAAATAACCTATCTTTAGATTTCTAATCTAAAATATTTTATCTGTTCAGCTTATTTTTAGAAGATGATTGTTAGCTCTTGTACTGAGACTGTTGGTTGACACCATCTACAAAGTGGCTGGATTTCCCGTTAAATAAACGTGGTGCAACGACAGCACAATTACTAATGTTATTCTTTTCAAAATAAATTAATAAACTCCTTTTCTTAACAACTGTTATATTTCATTTTTAAGTTTAAGCATCATCACATTACCGGAATTCCCTTGTTAGCAGGTGTATTCAAGAATTGATAGACTTTGGCCTCTTATCTGGCATAAATTATGGAAATGCTGCCTTGGGAAGACCCAGCTGAAGTGGAACACAGTTTACAAAGTCTGTGACAGTCAAATAAAGCTGGTTTTCAGAGAAGGGTTTTCAATGGGGAGAACTGCACCTGCTGCTGTGCCTTTTCAAGGAAGAGGCTGTCTTTGTGCCTGCTGCCTTACATAAAGGGTCTATTTTGGGCTGTTTAAGATTTGGAAGCAGAACTGAGAAAGGAGGTGGCTTTTGTTGCTGACGTGTTATATTTGATATTGACACAGAGGCTTCTCGCTTAGCGTGAGTAATGAGTTTCCCTGGGAAGCAAAAGTTATTTAAGCAATAAATCACAATACAATAGCCGAAAGTTATTATTAAAACTCACAATCTGTGCACAATAACACTCTAGCACATCACAGATTGAGCTGTTATCTTTTATTTATATTTATTTGCAAGGACTTGATGATTTGTTGACACATGCCTTCCACTTTTCACTACCCTAACAAGTCCACAACTTGCTTTAATAAAACTCAAGCCTCTTATTGCCCAATTCAGATGAAATTCCCCATCTCATTCTGGTTTCTGCACCTTTGTGTTCTTGTACCTCATGGGTATTGTGTCTTGCACAGCTTAACCTATACAGCAGAAAGATAATTGAGGAGCTGCCAATTTCTCCTATACTCTCTTATTCCCAAATTGTTCTCATTTGTTCTCTTAAAATATGTTGCATACACCTACTGCTGCTAATTTACAGTTGGGCATAAAGAGGTAGGTGAGCAAAATTAGTGTCTGAATATAAGACAGCATGAACTTTTATCCCCATTTGGTCTCTGGGCTCATTACCCATCAGTGCACTTCTGGCAGGAGATGGTGAGGTGAAGCCTGGTGAGTGAGATGTTAAAACTCGGCCGTGTTACGCTGCTGAGTATCTTCAAGTAAAGCCTTTTGCTTCGTAACGGCTACCTTGCTTTTTCAGGTTTTTGGTTAGACTAAATTAAAAAAAAAATCTCGGAACTAGGAAATCAAAGCTACAAAGCTGTTGAGTTTTTCTCTCTGTTTGTTTTTCCAGAAGAAATGATACGTTCTAGAGTTTCTTCTGTTTCAGACATGTCTCCTGTTATGACTGGAAAGGATGACTTGGATAGAAAAAGGGAAGGTGACCAGGCATAAGTTGGGCTCTGTTCAGGTCAGCAGGGAATGGTGTGTCCTTTTCCTCCTCCTGCCCTGCCAAAGCTGGCATCCTTGTGTGTGGGTGGGTGAAGGGGATATGTGCGTTCGTTTTGCCATACTCTGCAGCAGCGCTAGTCATTGCCAGACTTGAGAAATCATTGTTTTAGTTGGGTATAGAGTGCCATGACAGGCTGACACCCTCTGCTCCCCACATCCCCTCCAGAAGTAAACTGTTGCCAGAGGTGGAGAAGGCTGTGTTTTGAGAGGTAAAGTGGCTAGAGAAGTTGAGTCGTATGATCTGTTCTTCCAACTTGTTTATTCACATCACTGAATGAAAATGTGAAAGAAAGTAATTTAAGCATTTAATAGGCCGATATCCACATCCCTTAGTTTTGTTGCAGGAAAAATTAAGGGCAGAACTAGCTATGGAGGCAGAGCTCTGTTTCTGTTCTCGGGGTGGTTGCCTTCAGGTTTCTGTGCAAAGGGATGTGGTGTGACACTTTATTGCAGCAGCCTTTAATGTGTCATTCCTGTGCATAAACAGACATTCTCCGTGGCCAGCGAGCCTCACTGAGAAACCTCAGAGACTTGACTTGCAGTGTATTAATGTGCATATTTTGCTGTACAATTTTTATGCTTGGTTTGAGTTGCCAGGAAGTTTTCACTCGCTCTGAGCTTTGTGTTGATCTGTGTATGGAGCAGAATGATGCAGATCTCTGAAGTTGCAAGTCTCTACCCACGAGGCAGTGGATGCGTTTTTCTCTGCTGTGTGTTACTTGCCAAAAGTCTTTACTGCCCAGCTTGTTGCAGACACTGCGTTGTATATTTGTTGTTATGCAATTGCCTGTTTGATCCTTCTGTTTTGCAGAATTGCATAAACTCCAGTTGACTCCGTGCCTTGACAGAAAGGGAATGCCTGTGCTCCAGTCCTGGCAAATCCTGCCTAGCGTTAGCAGAACAAACAGTCCAAACTTTATGGGCAGCTGAGTTTAGAATAACTTAAAGAACAATGAACCTCTGACTGGGAGAGTGATTGTTAGAGAGGCTGACCTGTTGTTGATGGTATAAAAGAGAAACATCTGCAGTATTGGAATTATTTCCTTAAATATCCTATGTGGATAGCAATGCCATGATCTGTCTGCTGCTAAGGGACTCAGTCCTGAGGACGTGAGAGATGGGACACAAGGGAGAGGATTCTCTTCTCAAAACTTTGATTTGGAAAGAGCACGTGTTTTTAACGATCTTGTCATACATCTGTTAATAGATATAACATATTCTGAGTGTTGTGTTGTATACAATTGACATATCTCCTGTTCTCCTGTTGCAGTGAATCTGAAATCCTGCACCATGACAAACAATATGAGCCTTTTTACTCTTCCTTCGTTGCACTTTCAACACATTACATCACTACTGTGTGTGGTCTAAGTAAGTGTTCCCCATCCTTTGCTTCTCTTGCTCTGGTGTTATGACTAGGATATAGTAAAAGTAAACTAGAACTGTTGTCCTTTTGGTATTTGTCTTGAGCTCTCTTTCTGAATCGCGTACTAAGGCAGAGCATGCGAGGCCAGCGTTGCTAGCTTTTACACCGGCAGAATGTCAATTCAGGTGGAAAGAGAAACTTGTCGATAGGAGTGTTTGGCCACCAAGTACTGGGCGGCATTGGCACTTTGGTTGTTTATTCATTGGCCTGACTTCATTTAGGGAAAACAATTTTTGGTCAAATGAAGTGTTTAAATCCATTTTCAGGATTTTTAGATTATTCTTTAGCAGTTATGTTACTAAGTTGGAATTAATGATCAAAACTTGGTGACTCAAAGTATATTATTTTTGCTGACAATTTGGCAATTTCAGCAAAAAAGTGGTTTTAGTCAAGTTGTTTCGTGTTCTTCAGTGCTTCTGTCAGTATTAAATAAAGTTGCTGGGGAAGCCGTTGTACCTATCTAAATTACCTTGTCTGGGTGGAAGGTATTATCCTTGCTTTACTGACGTTTCTTGTGTTACATTTTAATGAGACTGAATTTATATTGCGTCTGTGTTAGGCATGATAGATTGTGTATGCGTGCATGTTGTATAGCATTCTGTTTTATTGAAAGCATTAGGAACATCTTACACTGAATTATTTAAAAACTTGTACTGAGTGATGCAAGCATCTGCTTTTTTCAGTACCAAGAAACCAATTGCAATCAGTGGCAGCTGCTTGTAAAGTCCTGATTGAATTCTCACTGCTGCGTCTTGAGAACCCAGATGAAGCATGTGCTGTTTCGCAGGTGAGCACAGATTTTGACCGCGTGGGCAAGCCTAAGTGCAAAAATGGACTTTGGCCTCTAATTCAAAAATATTTGCTCCAATGTATAAAGCAAAATTAATGAAGTTCTTAAAATATTTAAGGTGTACAACTTTGGTGGAGACTGATGCCTGCTGCATCTTCCCTCTGCATTCTTTACTCAGAATTTCAGCTTGTGAGCAAGCTGAAATAAAGGTGACTTGAAGCCTTGATTAATTCTGTTGCAATTTCATACAGTCTGATTTGGTTTTGTGTAGAACCTGGATCAAAACTGTTTGTTGAGTTTTTAAAGACGGATTCTTCCCCAGTTGTATTTTAGTCTTCCAGGAAAGCTTAAACCTATTTCAAAGAGGAAAGGCATGTGAGAAATGTTCACATAATGTAGCTTCTGATAGGGCTGGCTGTAAGCCTTAGTATGTCACAGGAGGGAGAGCTTTTCCAGATGCTTTTTGATAACAAGCACATGGGACAATGTTAGTGACCTGAATTACCTGCAATTAGTAAGCTGTCACAGTCTTTGGTATGAGATCAGAGTGGATTCGAGGTGTTGCAGTAGCCCTACTAGCTGAAGTTGCAGTAGTCTCAATGCAGCTGCTTAGAATAAACAACATCGAGGAATAATTGGAATCAAGAGAGTTTAAACTGTACTTGATGTCTTTTTCTTTGTAGAAACACCTCATTCTACTGATAAAGGGGTTGTGCACAGGCTGCAGCCGCTTAGATCGAACTGAAATAATTACCTTCACAGCAATGATGAAATCGGCCAAGCTGCCTCAGACTGTCAAAACCCTCTCTGATGGTAGGTGCTTTGATTTATGGTTATATCACTGCAGCACTTGAGTTAGGCATAGAAAATGCTATGGTTTTCATGTATGAAATGATGTTTTGCTGTTTCCCCTGCAGTAGAGGACCAGAAGGAGCTGGCCTCCCCAGTGAGCCCAGAACTAAGACAGAAAGAAGTGCAGATGAACTTCCTCAATCAGTTGACATCAGTCTTTAACCCTAGAGTCTCGTCATCGCCATCTATCATGCCAGAGACACAGGTAAACAAACAGCCCTAGAATAGAAGCAGTCTGAATTTTAGCAGTAATAATATTGGTGCAGGGAAGGATAGAGGGCACTAAGTGGTAGTTTTTTAATACATACATGTAAAAAACCCTTTCTTAAGTATTAAAATCCTACATGCATGTTGACAAACAACAAAATTCTGTTTGCATTCTATCGGCAATAGTAGGTTTGTTGCCTCATGGAAGCTAATATTAAGTGATATTCATAGCTCTTTCGAGTTCTGCTGCTGATGCACCTTGCTCCTGTGTAGAGACTTACTGCAATACCGTGTATTTTTAATGCTTCCATAATATATTTAGTATATGCTTGCTTTAGGTGGAAGGAGAGAGTGAGGATCAAGCTTCCACAGATCTAACCTCTGCGGCAAAGACGAAAAGCATATTCATCGCTCAGAATGTAGCCAGCCTGCAAGAACTTGGTGAGAATCAGCTTTCTATTACTGGGGGGAAAAAAGTGCTAGAGCAAATGTGTCTCCAGTGTTACACCTTACAGCTCTGAATGGGAAGAAACTTTCTGACCTAAAGGATTCACTAGGTTGTGTGGTGACGTTACCAAGGGAGGTTGTGGCTGTAATAGAGTTTTCTTCCGTACAGAGGAGGTGAGCTCAGTATATTTGTATGCAGTCACTGTGTTATGGAGGTGGACAATATAAAATAGCTTATGGGAGGGATTGTTGAGCAGGTGTGAATTAGACCTGGTGTGCCACGTAACATGCACACAGAGCTTTGTGACACCCGTTATGAGTACTGGCTGTAAACTTTGCCATCTGGTTTATGCATTGTAAACTAGTCTTCATCCTATTACCTCATCTATGATGATATTTTCTCACCACAAAGGCTAATAAAGTCAATTATTGGTGACTGTTAGGTCTGTTCTGCTTAGAAGCTCTCCCATGAAACAGTAAAAATAACACTGCTTTTTTTTTTTTTTTGGTAGGTGGCTCTGAAAAACTGCTGAGAGTGTGTCTGAACCTCCCATACTTTTTGCGATACATAAATCGATTTCAGGATGCAGTGTCAGCCAACTCATTTTTTATTATGCCAGCCACAGTGGCAGATGCCACTGCTGTTCGCAATGGGTAAGAGTCTGTTGTCACTCTTCTTCATGCTGGGTACACTGTGTGGGAGAAAATAACGGTGCTAGCTATGCAGTATCAGTTATTGTGCTGCTCCTGTGAGCTGTCTGATGTGTACATTGCATTGCTGAACCCTGACGTGTCATTACTATAGATTTCATTCGCTGGTAATAGACGTGACCATGGCACTGGATACTCTGTCTCTGCCTGTATTGGAGCCCCTGACACCCACACGTCTCCAAGATGTGACTGTTCTTGCTCTCAGCTGTCTCTATGCAGGTGAAGATTTCCCGTATTTTCTTTGGAGCTTTAAGTCGCTCTTGCTTTTGCTCTACTTTATTACCCGCATGTTTGAGCGTCAGCCCACAAGTAACCTTTATTTCTCATGAATTTGAAAGCTGTGCAGCATATTGCATAGTGTGGTGACTGGGTTAATATGAAAATTGTTATAGTGATGCTGGAAATTCTGATATATTCTGCGAATGTTCTTGTCAGTATCTGAGAGGAAGACTGAGTGACTCAACATATTCCTAATAGCCTGCAGTTTCTGCTCCTTTTTTTTTTATGTTCAGAGCATAATACATTTTTGCAGTGCTTATGGCTTCAGGTTAATTGGTTATACCCCCAAATCAACCTTGTTTCCCAGGAGTGGTTTAAGTACACCTGAATCCTGCGTGTTTAATTGGTATGGGTAACACTCTAAAGAGATATGGCAGTCGAGTATGAGGATTGCCTTAAAAATGGTATTGAATTACATGGTAAAACATTTCCTCCATTAATTGTTCTCATGTGTTTCTGTAGGACAAAACTTGACTCTTTTGGGGGTACTTCAGAAAGATTTTTTAATCTGTCAGCTGTAATATTGAGTATTCCCAGCTCCATCAAGTTTAAGGGCATGTTTGATACCACTTGTTTTAATGTGCTAAGTAGGAACATAGAGTCCCGAGATTGGCTCTTAATAAGAATGTTACCTCCACTTGTTTTCAATCAGGTGTGAGTGTGGCAACTTGCATGGCCATCCTACATGTGGGTAGCACTCAACAGGTACGAACTGGGTCAACAAGTTCCAAAGAAGAAGATTATGAAAATGATGCTGCTACTATTGTACAGAAATGTGTAAGTAAAGGAGAGAGCGTGTTTGTTGTTTTCATTCTTGGAAAGTGAAGTGTGTAGAATTTGTATTTATTTGGATTGCAATACATATCTATTATTTCTGGACATTAGACTTGCAGATAAGGGAAGTAATGGGGTGGCTTTCCGTAGAGGACAAAATACAATTGTATTTGGAGTTTTAAAAGTGTCTGTGGTGGTTTATTATTGCCCAGTGGAGTGCTTAAACGTTACCATGGTTTTGGATTTATTTGCAGCTTGAAATCTATGAAATGATTGGACAAGCCATCAGCAATTCACGCCGTGCAGGGGGTGAGGTAAGATTTGTGTCTCAGGAAGCTTTTTTCACTGTTTTTGTGCTGGTATATTTTGGCATTTGGATTGACACTATTTTGTCTTTTTGGTGCTTTCCCCCCCCCTCGCACTCCCTTCACTTTCGGGACGATAGCATTATCAGAACTTCCAGCTGCTTGGGGCTTGGTGTTTGCTAAACAGCCTCTTCCTCATCTTGAACCTCAGCCCCACGGCCTTGGCTGATAAGGGAAAGGAGAAAGATCCATTGGCTGCTCTTCGCGTCAGAGACATTATTGCTCGTACTAAGGAGGGCGTTGGGTCTCCCAAACTAGGACCTGGGAAAGGGTATGTAAATACCCCACTGAAGTAATCATTGTCCATGTATCTAACCCTGCCCAGCAAGCAACTACTATGGAGTCTTGTTGGTCTCTTGAAATTTTATCCGTATTTGTAATTCATGTCTTGATTCTTGAAAAGAAGTCGTCACCTTCAGTTTAGCAAAGCAGTGACTTCACTCAATTCACTATATATATATATATATATATATATATGTATTTTTTCCCCCCTGAAATTACATTGTATCCTCTACGTTTCTGTAGGCATCAAGGGTTTGGTGTTCTGTCTGTGGTGCTAGCAAATCATGCTATCAAATTGCTGTCATCGCTCTTTCAAGATCTGCAGGTGGAGGCATTGCACAAGGTATGTAGGTAGCTTGTATGTTCTTGTGAAACATTTCGCCTTCTCCACTGAAACACACTTTAAATTCTCTTTTTAATGCCGTCCCCCAGGGCTGGGAGAGTGATGGTCCGCCAGCAGTGCTGGATATCATGGCTCAAAGCACATCCATCCAGAGAATTCAGCGACTGATAGATTCTGTACCACTCACTAATTTGCTGCTGACTTTGCTATCTACTTCCTACAGAAAGGTAGGAACTGGCATATAGCTAGAGAACTTCTGTAGCTGAACCACTCATACTAAGTGTCATCTGCATGGAAAATTCTTACTTTACAAACTGTGACTATGCTAAGAAGAATTTAGAATGCTTCTTTCAGAAGCTGTCAACTGGGGCCTCTCTCTTTCCTCTTTTCGGAGATATAAATTTGACAAACTTTTTTCTGATAACATTTTTCTGTAAACTCAGTGGTCTTTGTGAGTTTAGGGAGAAGATGAAAAGGCTGTATTCAAAACGGATGCTTTTATGTTAGAGCTGTTACTTGACGTGTTCCTTGCAAGCTTGGCATAAAATATTTGTTTTCAACTATCCTGTGTAATTTTTAATACAACTTAAAGGGGGAGAAGCCTTGAAAAACTGTTAATAAATTAGTTGAGACTAATTTGCTAGAATAAAATTAAAATACATTAGGAAGTTACTCTTGTTTTCAAATTCTTATCTTTCAGAATCCTAAAATTTAACTTGTTCTGCTGTTCTTCTAAGGCTTGTGTCTTGCAGCGTCAGAGGAAGGGTTCCATGAGCAGTGACGCAAGTGCCTCCACTGATTCTAATACTTACTACGAGGATGATTTTAGCAGCACTGAGGAGGACAGCAGCCAAGGTAATAGAGTTTGCAGCAAGCAGCTTAAGTCAGGATTTTACTCTGTCTTTCAGATTTAGTGGAAACCTGGGTACTGGGCTGTTCCTTTCTTGGACTGGAATGACATGTAATGCTGAAAATATGAAACAGTTTGTAAGATCTGTTTGGCAGAAGTAATGCTGACTGTACTCTTTTATGTAAACTGGAGCCGGGGTGGCTGGGATTTGTCAGTATTTGCTTAAGAGGAGAGTGGAAATAATTTCTTCTTGTAAATTCCTGCTGGAGTGCCATAAAAGTGCTTAGCCTTGTGATTTGGAAAGGAAAAACAAAGATAGGAGATGCCTTAACTCTGCTCACGGAAACTCTTTTTCAGGCCTTTTCTAAGCTGAGTAGTTTGCTTAAGGTAGTTGCTTATAATAGAATGCTTTTGTTTTTCCTGCCTCCTGTATTAGATGATGACAGTGAACCAATCCTTGGGCAATGGTTCGAAGAGACAATCTCTCCAAGCAAAGAGAAGGTGGCCCCACCGCCACCCCCTCCACCACCTCCTTTGGAGAGCTCGCCTAGAGTGAAAAGCCCTAACAAACAGACTGCTGGAGAGAATGGGAACATCCTGGCCAGCCGCAAAGATCCGGAATTGGTATGGGAAGGTCTTCAGGCTTAATGAAATAACTGATGTCCTGTAGCATGGTTTACTTGTCAATGGCTAGCTACATTGACAGACAACATGTATTTTAAGGTACAAGGGCTATTTTAAGTACATTGCTGATGGAGAATCAGTGACTGTCTTGGCTTTGAAGAAGGATGTTTTCTCTACTCTTCTGTCAGGTGGAATATCGCAGTATTTGTTAGTGCCAGGGAAGCAAAGACTGAGGATAATATCTGTTTGGGTTACAGAGGGAGAGGGAAAATGAGGGCAGAACTATAAGTAAAATGACTTGCTGGTAGAATGCTTTAGCTCCAACTCCGTTGGGTAAAGACAAAAATAAATACTGCAGTTGAGAAGTTAGAGACTTGCAACCTTTTCAGAGAATTGTAAAATCGGTCCTGATACAGAACGCAGAGTGCAGTGAGCTGGATTGCAATGAGTAAACCTGTGCTTCACTGCCAGGGGTGGAGTTAGGGGACTTGATTTATTTTGCTGGTGGTTTTGTTTTTGTTTAATGGTGTCTTATAGTCCATCTGCTTTTGTTGCTTCTATAGTATGTTTCTCTTTTCTTTTCAGTTTTTGAGCCTAGCTTCAAACATTTTGAACTTTATCACTTCTTCTATGCTGAACTCCAGAAATAACTTCATTCGCAACTACCTGAGTGTCTCTCTTTCGGAGCAGCACATGGCTACGCTGGCTAGCATCATCAAAGAAGTGGATAAGGATGGGCTTAAGGGTGAGTGACCAGAACCTTACTTAGAGAACACAGACTGTGGGATTTATAGGTGCGTATTTTCTTAGCTCCATGTTGAAATCTTAAATATAGGAGAGCAGTGGTAGTAAGTGGCTTGATCCCTGTCTTACAGGCACGTCAGATGAGGAGTTTGCTGCTGCGCTCTATCACTTCAACCATTCCTTGGTGACCTCAGATCTTCAGTCTCCTGCCTTGCAGGTAGGTCTGTGATTGAATGTATAAATAAAATGAAGAAGTGTTGGTGTCTGTTAATGTCTCTACACAGACGCTCCACACCTAGAGTAGTGTGTTGATGATTCTATTTGGCCCTAGAGTATATTCCTTTGCAAACAGAGCTTGGAGTATTTTGGATCCAATGAGTTGGATGACCTTTGCAGTCATCCAGTACAAAACATCCTGCAGAGTGTAAACTTAACATCTAGAGTTCAGATTAATCCACTGAACTTTGAAGGTGATGATAGCAGAAAAGGAAATGAGTTTGTATGTTTTGTTTTGGAGAGTTGCCTCTATCCATGCATTTATCAAGAGGCATTCCTGCAGACTTGCTTTGCTGTCAGGACTGATGCCAAAAGGCCTTGGAATTCTCTCAGGAGAGAATCAAATTAATCCTTTTGCTTTCATGTGCTAACTTTGTAGCCTCTAGGTTTCTTTGCTAGGTCATGGGCTGACTGGACTTAACACTGTAAGTAGGGGTTGTAAATCTGCTTACCAATCACTGAATTCAATCCCTATACTTTTTGTTGACTGTTTTTTAGTATGTTTAAAATAATCTTTTTTAAAAGCAGTTGGACTTTTCAGATATCTGCCTTTTTACTATATTTGAAAAGAAGCAAGCATTACTGTGATCAGTCAAAGGGGTCATCTTCCACATTCTTAGATACTGAACATAGTAGCATAATCTTCTCCTGCTGTGATATTGCAGTAAATGAGTAGAGCTCATTAATGCCATTCTTTCTGCATTGGTGTTGAAGTTGAAAGTTTGTTGCGGTTTAGGTGGCAAAGTGACAGTGTAACTGTCCCTCAGTAGCTATGCCATATATTTGAGATAGGAGAGGTACTGCTGTGTGAACAAGCTCTGAGAGCCATAATGTTTATTGTCATCTATTTGTTCAAATCATGCTTTTAGTTAAAGCATCAGACAGGGCTTGCCTGTTTTCAACAAGTCTCTGTTTTGTTCCAGAACACACTTCTTCAGCAGCTGGGAGTTGCCCCTTTTTCTGAAGGTCCATGGCCTCTCTACATCCATCCTCAAAGTTTGTCGGTGCTTTCGCGACTTCTCCTGATTTGGCAGCATAAAGCCACTGCTCAGGGAGATCCTGATGTTCCAGAATGCCTTAAAGTTTGGGAAAGGTGAGATAATTTTATGTTAAACTGAAAGTCGGTCATCTCTTACCTCTCTGATTTTCTATCAAGTAAAAATTCTCTGGGACCAGCGTAACAAGCGTGTGTGTGTTCTCTGAGCAATGATGGTATGTGATTGCTTGGAGCAGCAGAGGGTCAGTCTTCTGTGGTGCTGGAGTCTGTCACCTAGAGCATAGGAAATGAAACCTAGAATCAGCATTTAAGTGGGTGGAGGCTGAATTACTTACAGCGATGCTGGTTTTAAAAAGGGAAGGCAAATGTCTTATTTCAGGAGGTTTCTGGTAGGTTCTGTTATGATGGTGCCAAGATTTTTCCTCTCTGTGCCATTACCTGAATGTGAAAGTCTCTTGATAGGGTTTAGCTGTAGTAGACAGCCTTTCCTGTGGGAATGAGTTTGCATCTCTCTTCTTTTGAATGATTGTTCATATTTTCCATCAAATGTATTTGCTGCTCTTTGAATTTATGCAGGTTTTACTGTCTGCAGTCTCACTCCAATAGATAATGCAGTGAATAATTGGTGAAATTGCCAGTATTAGAAGAATAAGCAGAAAAATGTAATTACCAAAATATTTCTCTAACCTCTAGTTAAAGAGATTTTAAAGAGGGATCTAAGCAAGGAGAAAAGTAAACTTTATAAATTTCCTCTCTTACTGTCAGGTTTGTGGGCACACTGAAGCAAAATGCCTTGCAGGGGACTCTTCCCAGTGACACAGAAGATCTGAATGTTGAACATCTTCAGCTGCTGCTGCTTATTTTTCACAATTTCTCTGAGAGGGGCCGCAGATCTATCATGATGCTCTGTATTCAGACAATTGTGGAGCTGACGGTGAACATGGATACCCAGCAATGTTCTGTGCCACTTATCGTGGCACGTCTACTCTTGGTGTTTGACTACCTGCTCCATCAGTATTCCAAGGCCCCCGTGTACCTATTTGAACAGGTACGATTTTGAGATCATGCTCTGGATCCTTAATTGGTCACCCAGCAGAAATCTGTAGCAGGCAATCATTTGGTGTGTTCTGGTCTCTTCATGACCTTTGCGAGTAAATCAATTTTGACGTTGTTACCAGCCTTTGGAGTTATAATGCATGATTAACTACGGTTGCTGATTCCTAGCAGCAGGTTCAGTTTGAGTGTAAATTCCTTGTGTAACTACTGTCCTAATAAATCCTGGTAAGGACAGGATGAATTCCCTGCCTTATCTTTCAAAATCATGAGTATTTGGGTATTCAGGCACCATTTCACAAATACCTCGTATGCCATGTCCTGGCTTTAGCTTTTCATTGTTGAGGTTTTTGGCACTGTTCTCATTAATGGGATGCTAGTGTTTTGTGCATGGCTTTTTCAGTTGTTGGAAGCTTGACCACTGATTTAAGCTGCTCACTCCAGAATAAAAATCATCAGGTAGGGTCCAGGGCTTTCCTCAGAAGCTGGGAATGATTGTGTTTTAGCAACAGGGTTGTTTGTATTTTATGGTTCTTTTTCTGTTGGTGGTGATATTTTCCCCCCCTACCCCTTAATGATAAGGGTGCCATGGGTGGTTTTTTGGTTTGGTTTTTTTTTTTAACTTAGGTGCAATATAATTTGCTGACTCCACCCATTGGCTGGGTGAGTGGATCCCAGGACAGTAGCAGACGAACATCTGTCCCGCTTTACCATGGGTTTAAAGAAGTGGAAGAAAACTGGACCAAACACTGTTCATCAGGTAAGAAAGAAAATGTAAGGAATTTTTCATTCCAAAATTTGCGTTTACAAATAAATGAGGGCCCTTCCTGTGCCCTGGTGTGGGTAGCTTTTCGTACTTTTAATGGGCATAGTTACAATAGACAGATAAAAATGCATGTAATAATGCAAGAAAAGTTGTATTAAACAAAATTATTGTCGCGTAGGAGTATGCTACAAGTAAATAATTCAAAATAAGCGTGTATTTTATTATGCCAGGATTGTATGAGTAGGAAAACCTTGGCCACATATATCATAGGTTAAAAGCACATATAATGTGTCATGGAGCTAGCTTAGTACAATCTGATATTAGTCTTAAAATGTGAAAGGTTGTGGGGATGGAGGAGAGAGGATAACACAATATTGCCTAATTGTAACTGTCACTTTGTACATTATTTTCTGTCCTCACATTCCAGACGCAGTTCCACAGCCCAGATTCTACTGCATCCTATCTCTAGAAGCTTCTGAAGATGATCTGAACCGTCTAGATAGCACGGTATTGGGACTTCTGTTTTAGAGACCTTTCTGTAAGCCTTGTGGGCCATGTTGATTTGTCAAGTGCCAGGGAAAATAGACAACAAAGAAAGACTTGATGAAGCAGCTAGAGCAGAAATACTTCACCAAGTGGAGAAAAGAATAGTGGCTGAATAAGATAATATGGGATTCCTTTTTGTGCCTAATTACATGTCAGGGAGATCAGTATGCAAAATCTATGAAGATGTGTTGCACTACTTGTGGTAACACTTGAGATTCAAATATGTGTGCTGTGAGAGAGAGCCCTGTCACATCCACATTTATTTTTGAGTGCTGCCAAAACAACTGAGACAAAGACACATGACATTAGAGTTGCTTTCTCATAATTTTGTTCCCATGTTCTTCCTGGGTTTTGTTTCCTCACTAAATTTGTTGTCATCTAGGTTATGGGCTTGCTTCATGCATGCTCCCTTATAACCAGTTTATTGATATTCTGACTGGGGAGAGAAATACCTGACAGAACTAACTTCCTGAAGTTTTATTTTGCATAGTTTCAGTCTGTGGGTATTCTGAATACTTAAGAGAAGAGCTTGGCTGTATATAAACGCAGAGCTGTGCAATTTACGAAGCAACGATCCTGACTTGTCATCTCTTGCAGGTTTGTGAGGTCCTTTTCTCAAGGACTATGAAGTATGATGAGCTTTACACAGCCCTGACTTCATTACTTGCAGCTGGGTCACAGTTTGATACACTCAGGAGGAAAGAGAACAAAAATGTCACTGCACTGGTAAGACTATGTTGCTGTAATGTTGTCTGTGTTGAGGAATAACAAGTTTTCATACTTAGTATTTTCAAGCAAAGTATTTAACCAAGGTATTCTGGACAGTGGTTGGAATAATGGTGAACTTAAAAATCCCATGGCTAATGGTGGTGTTTATGGTGGCAGTACATCTCATATGAGTTTTTAATTCATAACACATTTTAGACTTGCTGTATGTCCCTGGTAATTCCAGGAGGTCTGGGTAGAATATGATGAAGCAGAAGGAAATTGTATAATCTTTCCTTTTTCTTTTCTAACTCCTATTTGTTGCATAATTTGTTGTATAGTGTAACAGAAACTCAGTCCAGTATGTGTTCATCAGATTTGGCACAGCTACAGGAGTCTAGAGTCTTTGATGAAATAATTTCAGTAGCTGTAATGATTGAAACTGCAATCTTTCTTTACTGATTTGTCCAACTGTACTTTTATGTAGGAAGCCTGTGCACTACAGTACTACTTCTTGATACTGTGGCGGATACTGGGGATTTTGCCTCCATCCAAAAACTACATGAATCAATTGGCTATGAACACACCAGAAATGAGTGAATGTGATATTTTACACACATTGCGCTGGTCCTCCCGCCTGCGAATCACATCTTACGTCACGTGGATCAAGGTACAGCCTCATCATTATAGGGGTGTTTTGTAATGATGTTGATAGTAAGAATGTCAGTCTCTTGTTCTTCCATGCTGACTGCATGTGGGATTTGTTATGTGGGCATGGTGGTGAGAAATGGGAGCTTGTGTCCATGTTTTCTAAAGTGTTCTAGCCTGGTAATTGGCAGAGTGGTTAATTACAGAGCACTTGTAAAGTGTGACAGTTCTTTTTTTGGCATCTGTAGGATCACCTTACCAAGCAGGGCATGAAAGCCGACCATGCTGCTTCTCTCATTGAATTGGCCTCCAGCAAGTGCAGCTCAGTGAAGTATGATGTGGAAATAGCAGAGGAATACTTTGCTCGACAGGTAAGGTGGCATGAATGCAACTGTGCATATGGAGCTTCTATTTTTGTGGAATGATTTGCACTTACTATTCCATCCCTTTGTATTTTAAGATATCTTCTTTCTGTGGTGTTGATTGCACAACTATTCTCCAACTGCACGAAGTTCCCAGTTTACAATCCATTTACACCCTTGATGCTGCAATTTCCAAGATTCAGGTTTCTCTAGATGAGCACTTTTCCAAGCTAGCTGCAGAAACTGATCCACACAAGTCTTCAGAGATAACCAAGAACCTCCTGCCTGCTACGCTACAGCTTATTGACACTTATGCTACATTTACCAGGTACAGTCCTTAGGATCGCTAGTAGGAATACAATTTTCTTCTGTGCATAGGGCTTTCTTTGCATTTTGTTTTTTGTTTTCTTAGAGATAGGTGCTTTTTTTTAAAAAATTTTTTTTAATATATAATTACTCTAAGTTAAGTCCTCTAGAGTGTCGATTGTTTTAGAAGAAGAATAAAAAGTAGCTTCTCAAGCCAGCTATGTGAGGTAGTTGTTTCTAAGTAGCTTCCTTGTCTGATCTTTCAAGATTTTCTTGGAAGCTAGCAAAACCAGCTTTTCCTCCAAAGATGAAACCTCCTCTTACCACTCTCTAGGATAGTGCTACCTAAGGTTATTTCACTGAGGTAATATTGAGACTGTCAGACCACCAAGAAAGAGAAGGGGTTTAATTCTTACATTAAGAGTCTGAAGTCTTCTAAACTCTCGTTAGAACCTATGTAGAAAAAAGCAAAAGTAAATCAGCTTTTTCTTTTGAGTGGGCACTTTTCCTGGTAAGTAGCTTAGAGGAGATAAAAGCCCAGAACTCCCTTAGTGGTATAACATGAAGTATGGGGGAGAACTTCAGAAGTTTGCTTTCTTATCTGTCACTATAGTGACACACTTAGTTGTGAAATGCAGAGCCGTTTACTGAAATAAATCCGTTCCATCCTGAATGCAGATCTTACTTGCTACGGAGCCTCTCTGAAGAGGGCTCTACGGAGAACAAACCCTCTGAAGAAAAGCTCCGAGGTTATGCTGCTGTCCTGGCCATTGGATCCAGCCGTTGCAAGTCTAATACTCTAGGTGAGGGTACTGTACAGTTCAGATTTCCTTCTCTCTGTAGGTGAAGCTTTCTACAGTGCTGCCCACATTCAGCTTCAAAGCCATATGCTGGCTAATGAGTTCTTTTTCTTGACCACTTTGTTCAAATGAGCATATTGTCCTGTCAGCAGCAGCCTGAGAAGTCTTTTCCTTGTAGAATTGTAACAGCTGAGAGAGGGGCAAGCCTTGAAAGAAGTAACTACCTTGTGGGCTTATCTGGCTTATGAAAATGCTTTTCTAACCATGTTGGTGGTCTGGTGGCATGGCATAGTAAGGGGAATTATGAAATGTTGATATGTTGAAGACTGCTGCAAATTAGTATTTTTGCTGTTTCCTGTTGTTTTAATAAAGTGAAAGAAGCTAGGAAGCTCTTGCAAACTTTAGGGATAATTTTGACTTGTAGAAAAGCATGAAACTAGCCCTCAGTAGAATTACAGCTCAACTTAGCCACAGTTGTGTCTTAATCTAGTTTTAAACAGTGTTGTAGAAGCATTCTGGTTTTCAGTAGGACCCATGAAATTACTCAGTGACTTTACGGTTCCTTATTAATTGCAGGTCCAACACTTGTTCAGAACTTGCCATCAGCTGTGCAGACTTTATGTGAATCATGGAACAGCATTCATACAAATGAGTTTCCAAACATTGGCTCGTGGGTGAGTCCAGCCTCATGAATTGATCTGGTGTGATCTTAACTCCATAAATTGCTGGGAATGGCAGGCAGTGTGTCTTTCTGTTAAAGATAAATAGTTCTGATTTTTGTGCATGTGTGTCTCAATCCTTAGCGCAATGCCTTTGCAAATGACACGATCCCTGCAGAAAGCTACATCAGTGCAGTTCAGGCCGCCCACCTCGGTACTCTCTGCAGCCAAAGTCTACCTCTTGCAGCTTCCCTAAAACACACCCTTCTCTCCCTGGTCAGACTCACTGGGGATCTCATTGTGTAAGTGATGTTTTTTATATTACATTCTTGCCATATAGAGCTGTGCTTTTCTGAATGTCTGTCTTCATCAGACTGTTCGGGTGGAACACTTAGTGAACTGGTGCTGTATTTTGAACTAAGCCTTTAATGGAGTTCCTTTCAGTTTACAGTTCTAAATTCTAAATGAATGAAAGACAGCCTTTCTGCCTTGATCTGATATCTCTAAAAGTCAGACTCCCCGAGAGAAACCTTTAGTCCTTTTTGTCGAATAGGGACTTGAAGAAACTGGGATATAAACTGAGACAATATGGATCTAATTAATTCATTTGTGCTTTGTTATCACTCACTTGTGTGATGTTTTCAAAGTATAAGGAAAAAGTGATATGAAGGAATTTTTTTTCCAGGGACTTACTCTAAGATATTCTGAAACAAAAAAATAGTTGTCGACACTGCAGACAAGTCGAAAAGCTGTGCTGTGCGATAGCATGACTGTCTAGGAAAATGTTGTAACTGTATTTATGCAAAAGTAATGTGCAGGGTTTTCCAAATGAGGACTATTTTTCTGAGGGGAAAGGTGGCTGGGCCAGTGTATTTATCCCAGCTTTCTAAAAAGGGTTTTAGCACTGACTTTCATCCAGACTTGTGCCTTATTTGTGTGACTTCTGATTTATCGACTAAGGACGTTCTTTGATGCATCGTGCAGAGAATTAACTTGTTTGTTTTTCTTTTCAAGCTGGTCAGATGATTTGAACCCACCACAGGTGATTCATTCCCTGTTGCCCCTCCTTTTGGAGACCAGCACAGAGAGTGTGGCAGAGATAAGCAGCAACTCCCTAGAAAGGATCCTGGGCCCTGCAGAATCAGATGAATTCCTGGCACGTGTTTATGAGAAATTGATCACAGGATGCTATAACATATTGGCCCATCACTCTGATCCAAACAGGTAATGGACTGTGTGGCTTGTAGTTCTGCTCCAGCAAAGCTGTATACAAAGAATTACTACAGTATGTTTAAACATCAGTGTCGGTTCTTGAACAGCACAACAGAAAGGCAAAAAATCAGCTTATCTGTTGAAGACTTCTATACTTGTAGACTAAAAATACAAGATATTTTATTCATGTTACCAGAATGTTCAGCACTGCTGTTCAGGCAGTGTGGATTTTAATCATCACTTGTAACTCTGGATGGAGCATGTATGTATCTGGATAGTTTTTTATTTAAGCAAATAGAAAATTATGTAAATACAAGCACAAAATCAAAGCTGAAGATGCCGACCTAACTTGCTTTATATTCCTTTGTCTCTTGTTCTTGCTGTTTGCAAGGATGGCTAATCCCTGCTTTATCATAGCAAACTAGCCAGATTTGTGCTTCCCATCCCCTACTCGCTGTGTGTGTATAGAGGGAATAAGCTTGATGTGCTGATGTTGGTTCTACCCATCTGAAACATAAAACCATTAGACATGATGATGTTGCATCTTTTTAAGACTGATCCTCTCTGGATGGAAGGTATTCAGAAGTTCATCTACTGCGCCTTCTGGTAGAGAACGTAAATGTAATTGAATTTTACTTGCAGAGTGTGTTGTGGAGTGGGGATGAACACAGGAGAGACTTAAAGTGTAAAAAGAGCCGTCATTTAGAGGAATTTGTAATGTGAGGTGTCTGAAAGGTCTAGATTATTCTAGGTTTCTGACTGTGTAACTTGCCTTACAGCATCGTGTGCCACTTTTTTTCTGAACATTTGGTGGGTTTGTTGGTGTTTATGTATGTTTGTTCATCAGTTGTTTTTCTCCTGTCTCTTGGAAGGAGAGCTGCTTTCAGTCAGTGGGAAGCTTATTGGAATTGTATTAGCAAAATTGACCTCTTCTTGGCTCTCAGAATTGTTGAAATTGTTGAAATTGCTCTTATATCTTCTTATGTAATATGAATCTTTTGATCCTTAGTGGCCTGGATGAGTCCATCTTGGAGGAATGTTTGCAGCATCTGGAGAAACAGCTGGAGAGCAGCCAGGCCCGAAAAGCCATGGAGGAATTCTTTTCAGAAAGGTGAGGTCATCCTGAAAGTTGTAGCCCAAGAACTTTATTTCTCTTCCTTTTTCTCTTAGCTTGTCACTGTCAACAGCGAAGTGATATTAATGCCATTGCTCAGGAAAATAGAGAACCATGTAAAGGTAGGATACCCTTCAATAAGCGCAGGAGAGTGTAAAAAGACTTTCTGTGTGGGAGAAGACGTAGGTCTTTGTCACTCCAAATAAAATACTCAGCGAGTCCTCATAGTGTTACCTGATCAGAAAGTAACTCCCAAAACACACAAAGTATGTTTAGAGGGGAGACATTGCTTTATTCTGTGCAGGAAGATTTCCACAAATCGAGCACACCTACTGAGGTTTTTCAGTCCATACTTACACACTGCAGTTAAAACACCATGCCTATCTAATACATATGTTCCAGCTAACTATTGCATATTCATTATGTTGAGCAAGCATGATGTGTTATTCTCTTGAGCAATCATCCCAGAGTCTTCTATGCCTGCGTGGGGGTTTCTGGTGGTCTTCGGTGGTCGTTTGGGGAAGGATACCCCTACTCCTTTTGTCCTTTCATGGTCATGTGTCATCTGAGGACACCAGGGTCCTTGTTGCTCTTGTCAATTTGTCGTTTCTCAATGCCGAAGGACGATGTATGTCCTTAATTAGCAAGTCTGTGACTCTGAAATGTCTGTTATCTGGCCCCTTGACTATTATCCAAAAACTCCTTAAGCATTCTCTATAGTAAGCAGAATCTTAAACTAGATAAGCTTTACCTTGAGTTCACATAATCTAAACAGTCCTTGAATAGCAAGCATACCACAATTCTCATGTTTTAGTTTTTTGTGGTTTTTTTTTTCTTTAAGCTATCACTGCCTTCTTATTTGTTAATCAGTCTTTTGAAGGCTTGAGGCAACAACAGTGATCTTCAGTGGGGAATCTCGCAAGATGATTGTTTTGTCAAAGACATTATAAGGAGGTTTTTGAGAGATGCTGGTCTATAAGGCAGTTACAGATCAAGCTGCAAAATCCCAAGTTCTCTCAGTGCTTCCTTGGGGAAATAGGTTGATAATTTTAAGGGTGGAGGTGGGGTGTTGGCCTGAGTTAGAAAATTATGAAGACAAATTGTGATGGAAACAGCATAGCACAACAGCAATATTCTGAAGAGATATTAGGGTGATCTGGAGGAAAGTTTTTCTCTATTAGAAAGCCGACCATTGTCTGGTTTTGCTCTCTACTTGTTCAACAGTTCAAAATTGAAGCAGCCTGGTGGCTGTACTTTGTTAATATGGAAGGGAAAAATAGGCAAGAAAATCTTGAATTTTGGTTTGGAAGCCAGTAGAGGCCCTTTTGTGACCTTGATACATGGAGAATACTGATATACTACTCAGGAGCTCATGAGATTTACAAGTTTTAGTCTGAGCTAAGAGTTTTCTGTTTGTCTGAAAGCAATTTCGGTGGCTTGGCTGCTAAGCTATGTTAATACAAACTATTGCCAATCTTAAACATGAGGGCAGATATAACTAAGTGCAAGTGAAAAAAAAGGAATGGGTCATCTTTTACAAAGCTGACTTAATTTCCCCCTTCCATATAGTGGAGAACTGGTCCAGATCATGATGGCGACAGCCAATGAAAACCTCTCAGCGAAGTTCTGCAACAGGGTGCTGAAATTCTTCACCAAGCTTTTCCAGCTAAGTAAGTGATTGTTGAATCTCTTCGGTCCTGCCTTTGTCCACTTTATACTGTTCTTGTATTAGACTGCAATATCAAGATGCTTGAAAGAAAAGCTGTAAGAGGAAGTGGAGTGACAGCTTCACACTTTTAATGGAAAGCCATCTTCAAACGCATTCAGTGTAGCATCTGTCACTCACTAGTAATTTTCTCCACCAGCTGAGAAGAGTCCCAACCCCAGCCTGTTGCGACTTTGTGGCTCTTTGGCTCAGTTGGCTTGTGTGGAGCCTGTACGTCTCCAGGCCTGGTTAACCAGGATGACCATGTCCCCCCCCAAAGATTCAGATCAACTGGATGTTGTGCAAGAGAACAGGCAGCTGCTGCAGCTCTTGACAACTTACATTGTTCGGGAAAACAGGTGAAGTACAGCCTTTGTCATTTCTTTTGTGTGCTGTTCATTTCTTTTGTTCTCTAGATGTGCAAATTACTTGTGAGTTGCTGATGGCTTCTTGTTGTCAGCTTTCACATGAAGTGATCAGGGCATGGCTGTTTGCCCTGAAGGCATTGCTCTGTCTGTGCCCTTGCAGTGTGGGGCTTAGCTGTATTTCAGTGTGTGATGTACTGTCTGAAACTTTCTTCTTTTTGATCAGCCAAGTTGGAGAAGGTGTGTGCACTGTTCTACTGAGTACTCTAATACCAATGGCAACAGAAATGTTGGCCAATGGTGATGGCACAGGCTTTCCTGAACTGATGGTGGTGATGGCAACTTTGGCTAGTGCAGGACAAGGTGCGGGACACCTCCAGCTTCACAGTGCTGCTGTTGATTGGCTAGGCAGATGGTAAGAGTGAACTGTATACTGCTGTTTGTTCCTTTGCATCACTTAGACTGATTTTTTAAAATTTTTTTTTCCTGGTAATTTGGGGACAGAAGGTCATGTTTACTGATACACGCTTATTTCTTAGTTTATTTTTTGTTGTTTGGAATATGAAATGTCTGCGAGAGGCTGATCCATGTCCCCCCATTAAGAACAACCCTGTGTTTTCTTTGTCTTTTCCACTCTCAGTGGTTTAATTACTGCATTTATACATTTCCTGTTGTTAATCTAAAGCAAACTGAATGCTTGAAGTTGTTATTCAGAACTGAGTTTATACTTCCCAGAGACTGTTAGCTGTAATGATCTTCTCCACTGTTTTGTGTTACAGCAAGAAATACCTGTCTCAAAAGAATGTGGTAGAAAAAATGAATGCAAATGTCATGCAAGGGAAGGTAAGACATGTGACTATTGCTTAACTTGTAGGAATAAATCTCAGGCATGAGCTGGATCAGCTGTCCTGTTTTGCTCTCATAGTGGGAGTTTTAAAGCAATTTGGTCAGGGGGACTGTTCTATTTTCTTGCCTTATGGCAGGTATATTATAGGATCTAAGTATTGCCTCTCGTTTTCATTCATCTCTACTTTATAGCATGTGACTATCCTGGAGTGTACATGCCATATTGTCTCCTACCTGGCCGACGTCACTAATGCATTGAGCCAGACCAGTGGCCAAGGACCAAGTCATCTTTCTGTTGATGGAGAGGAACGGGCGATTGAGGTGGATTCAGACTGGGTGGAAGAGTTGGCAGTGGAGGAGGAGGACTCTCAAGCTGAAGATTCGGTAGGCAATAGTCGCAGTTAATACTGCAAATGAGATGAAGATTTATTTTGCAGCTTCCAAATCAGAATTACTCAGGTTATAAAATAAGATTTTGTTGTTGTGGTTTATTCCTAATGTGAGACTGAGTGAAGAACCCTAGCTGTCAGAACTGGAAGAGAATATCTGTCGTTTGTGTGTAGATCTGTTGACTTTGTGATGTCAACAAAAGTTAAAAGTGGGGTTTTTTTAGAGAACAAAAAGGAAGAAATGGAGTAAGATGGGTTTGTTCCTACTGGTTTGTTTGTCAATTACTAGCTTTTATATCAACAAGGAACTTAGATTAGGCTTTTAAGTGCTGTTGGGTGGGGGAAAAAAGCTGTTATTGATGAATTCTTTAAAAATTTGTCGTCCCAATATATTATCTTTGTTACTGTTTTCTTTTTGTTGATCCACTCTTTCGAGTTGCTATAAAATGTCACCATCTCCCCTTTCCATGTGGTTTGATGCCAGCTGCCTTCTTTTAGCTAGGTGGTGCTAAAACTTGCTATTCTTCAAATGTGCATTTAGTGTCCGAGGAACGTATTCTGTACCATGTGCCTTTACTGTAGCTGCAGTTATAACACCTTTCTAACAACTTTCTTCTTGGTAGGATGAAGATTCTCTTTGTAATAAACTCTGTACCTTCACTATCACACAGAAAGAATTCATGAATCAACATTGGTAAGAATCTCAAAATTGTGTTCAGAATTTCAGCCTGATATTTCTGGCCATTGAGAAGGAAACAAATGCAGTCTGTGGGCCTTCCTGAGGCATTGTATTTTATAACTCATCTGGCTTATTTTGTGCAGGTATCACTGTCACACTTGCAAGATGGTTGATGGGGTTGGTGTTTGCACGGTTTGTGCTAAAGTTTGTCACAAGGATCATGAGATTTCTTATGCCAAATACGGATCGTTCTTCTGTGACTGTGGAGCCAAGGAAGATGGCAGTTGTCTGGTAAAGTGTCTTCATGTCAACATACAAGCTGTGATTTCTTCAGTTTTTAAAGTCTTTTGCAGAGGTTTCTGTTCTGCAATAAGTTATGTCATGATACGAGTGTGTAAGAGTACTGAGACTTGAAGGCCTTGACTTTATAGTGAAGCCTCTTAATTTACAGCTTGTCTGGCGATTTATTTTTTTGCACCAAATAAGTGCATTGGCATATCTCTGTCCTGGTGACTACTGGGATTCCACCTACCTTTACAGAATTTGCAAGTTAGCTTAAGCTACACAGCAGTCAGGTACCACCTTTTCCCATGTTTTCCACTAGCAGCAAAGAAAGTAACTTTATCATAAATATGGAAGTTTTTATAATACTTGGGTGGAGAGTGGCATGCAGGATACTGTTGTGTTATTTCTTTAAAATTGCAGTCTAAGAGAATTGCACTCTATTTCTTTAAAATTACGTTATTCTTGCTGCTATTACAATCTGTATTCATTTCATCAGTGGTAAAATTGAGTCTGGTTTGGTCTTACAGCATTATTGTGTCATTCCCAGGCTTTGGTGAAGAGAACTCCCAGCAGCGGTATGAGCTCTACCATGAAAGAATCCGCCTTCCAGAGCGAGCCCAGAGTGCCCGAGAGTGTCATTCGACATGCAAGCACCTCTCCTGCAGAGAAAGCCAAGGTCACCATCAGTGAGGGGAAGGGCCCTGACGAAGAAAAACCCAAGAAGAGCAGCCTGTGTAGAAATGTTGAGGGCTGTCGAGAGGAACTGCAGTCCCAGGTATAATTATCAGCTAGCTGTTAGAAGAAGATGGTTTATGATGAGGATCTTAGGCAGGCTGTGTTGGATATCAGCCAAGCTGCTTGATTTTTATGCTCTTCTCTATGAAAAGAGGGATCGTAAAAGTGGCATCAGGCTTTAAAAATTGGTTGACTTGCAGTTCTTGTGAAGACTCCCACCAGGAGCATCTTGTGCCTCACTTGCCATACCTATTTCTTGTAGGCCAACTTCTCCTTTGCACCTTTGGTGCTGGAGATGCTGAATTTCCTGATGGATGCCATTCAGATAAACTTCCAGCAAGCTTCAGCCATGGGAAGCAGCAGTCGTGCACAGCAGGCTCTCAATGAGCTACATACTTTGGACAAGTCAGTAGAAATGACAGATCAGTTGATGGTATGATACTAAAGGAGTAATTAGATTATGGATAGGTGGGATCACTTTTAAACAGAAAAATTTCAGTGATACACTTTTGTATACTTTTACTAATGACTCAGGTCCCAACTCTTGGCTCTCAAGAAGGTGCTTTTGAGAACGTCCGCATGAACTACAGTGGTGACCAGGGCCAGACGATCCGGCAGCTGATCAGCGCTCACGTGCTGAGGCGGGTGGCGATGTGTGTGCTGTCGTCCCCCCATGGACGTCGGCAGCACCTGGCTGTGAGCCACGAAAAGGGCAAGGTGAGTTCTCTTAACTCTGTAGAGAATGTTGGACCATAAAGGAGAATGAAACAGCCTTAGAGCACTGAACAACAAGCAGCTTATGATTTGTTCTGCCTGTCCTGAGATCTGGATCTTCTGTAAAGTATTGCATAGTTTAGAAAACCTCTCATTCTTCAGAGAAAAGAGTTCTTGCAGCAGAAACAGTGAAAACTGTGAGGACACAGTCATAGAGCTGAAGTTGAAATGCCTTTTTCCCCTCAGTTGTAAGGTTGGGTAACAGTTCATTTTGTTCTGCAGATTACAGTCCTTCAGCTCTCAGCATTGCTGAAACAAGCAGACTCCAGCAAAAGAAAATTGACCCTTACTCGCCTTGCATCTGCACCCGTTCCATTTACTGTACTGAGCCTAACTGGAAATCCCTGCAAGGAGGACTACCTAGCCGTGTGTGGACTGAAAGTAAGTGCCTGATAAACCCTTTTCTAGGCAGTTGGAAACATCAGCTCAAACCCAGCTGTATTTGTTTCCTCTGAGGAGCTAGCGCAGAGCTGGCTCCAAAGGTCTGTCACTAATTTTAGCTCATGAATCACTTTCCAGGTAGATATATGAAGTAAAAGAAGCAGGACCTATGTGAATAATATAATAAATGAGACAGTGCCTTAAAATAGTGTTTCTTATTGTATTTAGGCCAGTTTTACTTCAAGACAGGAGTAAAGGTTTAGTCGTGTGAAACTTAGTGTGTTAGAACTAGTCTGTAACAGCTAGTGTTTTGTAGCAAGGACTCCTCTTTTTTGTATTCTCCCAAGTTTCGATTCAGCTTTCACAGTGCAGAATCCACAAATCTATTATTTAGCTAACAAACAGCTGGACTCTTTGTGGTTTTGGTTTGGGTGTTTTTTTGTTTTTTTTTTTCTTCACAAACTTTCATGTCATTCATCTTAAATGCAGAAATTTTAGATTCTTACTCTTTGAGTCATTGTAGCAGCACTAAGAGAAATGCTAGCTTTTAACTCCATTCTTGGCTTGAAATGTTTATAAACATTTTTTTCTAATATTTGACCAATCTTTTTCATTACTCCAGGACTGCCACGTGTTAACATTCAGCAGCTCTGGATCAGTCTCTGATCATTTAGTACTTCATCCCCAACTAGCCACTGGAAATTTCATCATTAAAGCTGTTTGGCTGCCAGGATCTCAAACAGAGCTTGCTATTGTGACTGCAGACTTTGTGAAGGTACGTTTGGTCATAAGCTATTGATGGTATGTCTTCTTTCAGACGTTAGAGTCTGGATCTTTGCAGAGTTGCATATGGAAGAATGTGATAATATTCTTAGTTAAAAATAAATTGGAAATATAAATTCTTGGTGTTTGGCTGCTGTTGTAGTAAGAAAAAGCAAAACCAAAGAACCCAAAGAGCAAAAAAAATGAACTATAACGTCTAACAGGTATTCCCTTCTCTCAACTCTTGTCCATTTGCACTGTTTCGTATCGTAGTAGTTAATTATTTCCTTGATTCTTCCCACAGATTTACGATCTCTCTGTAGATGCCTTGAGTCCAACTTTCTATTTCCTTCTACCAAGTTCCAAAATCAGGGATGTCACTTTCCTCTTCAACGAGGAGGGGAAGAACATAATAGTGATCATGTCCTCCGCTGGGTACATCTATACGCAGCTCATGGAAGAGGCGAGCAGTGCCCAGCACGGACCATTCTATGTCACCAATGTGCTTGAAGTCAATCATGAGGACCTAAAGGTACTGCTGACTTCCCTTTCCTGTAGCTTGGGCTGCGGTGCCTTTCTCTCTTTTGTTTGTGTCTTACATTTGAAGGCAGAAGTTTCCTTCCCACCCCCCCCTTTAAGCCCCCTGATCTAGATCAATGAGTTTGCCATTCCTCTAAGGAGAGAAATATCCTTGCAGTGAAAGGGGTTGGGGGTGAAAATTAAACCCCTTGATCCTTTCATCTAGAAAATGGAGCATGTTTTCCATGGCTGGCTCTGAAGTCATGCCCAGCAGGATTTCTCAGCAGGGAGATGGCTTCAGAGCAGTGCTGTTCTCGGAGCAAGGCACTCCAAAGATGCAGTAACCAGAATGGATAAAGTTACTGACCATTGCTGGGGCTGCAGAGGTGCAGTGAGCCTTTGTTTCTGGTCAATAGTAGCTCTGTAGTCTTGGGGGTGACTTTTAAAATCTGTCCACATTTGACTCAGTGTTTTTACCCCAGCCTGCTCCAAAACAGGGGAATAGATGAGAAGGCGGCCCTCAGGAAAGCTCTTTTATGAGCTGGGAACATGGGGAGTGCTCCATGTGAGATTGTCATACAACATTCAAGCACACAGATGCGGTAGCTGAGGGCGCTACCTACAGCCTACGGGTATGCAATCTCAGTATCCCCTTCAAAAGCCTTTGAAGTATCTGATGGATGAGTTCACCAAGGAGTTCAGCTTAGAAAATTGTCTTTTAGGGCTGTGTTCTCTCACTGGTGAGGAGGGGGCAGGGGACAGGCTTTTGGAATACCATAATGAGAAATTTAAAAGCCTGACAAGAGTGTTTTGGAGGATGTGTGTTTATCTTAAATGTTGTTGTTTCTCTCTGATCCTACAGGACAGTAATGGCCAGGTAGCAGGAGGTGGTGTGTCAGTGTATTACTCCCATGTGCTGCAGATGTTGTTCTTCAGTTACTGTCAAGGCAAATCCTTTGCAGCCACCATCAGCCGGGCCAATCTGGAAGTGCAGCGGCTATTCCCAATTAACATAAAGAGGTGAGGGTTATGTGGAAGACTCCCCTGAAGTTTTCATTTCTGTTTATTATTAATAAATATTACTAATTATTCTTAATATCCCAGCTCTGAACGGCCAAAGCCTGTGGTGAAGATCCCCGTTTTGACTGATGATTTCTTGCTACTTTTCACGATGCTTCTGCCCTGATTGCAGAATGATTTGAAACCAAAGCTAGCTGTTTCGGCATTGGGCGCGTATGCATTTTTTTCTTCCCACTAGGATTTCACAGCAGTAAGGTGGCTTCAGAGCAGTCTTGCTGTACAGTGCAGAGCTGCTACTGGTGCAGCAGCTGGAACCGATGGGATTACCCACCCTCACGGAGGCTGCAGAGCAGGAAGCCTTTGTTTCCTTTCAGCACCAGTACTGCAGTGGACCTTGTGTGTTGTGCATATTAAGGCTTATTTTCAGACTCCCTTGGGGGAAACCAATCTCTTATGCTATGAATGTGGCAAGAAAAAAGCTGTTCTATCATGAGTTCTGACAAGCAGAGCTGGGCATTTTGGCCACACTAGCCTGACTCAAAGCCTCTCCCGTGAGTAGCCTTTGTAGAAGGGTCAGGTTCCAAGAGCTCCCTAGCCCCAGTTGAGTTTGACTTAGTCTTTCTGCAGTGTTTTTTTTGGTTTGTTTTTTTTTTTTTTTCAAGTGAGCAGTCACACAGATTCTCCTGCATTGGCCTTTGCTTAGTGCTGTTGGGTGTGTTGAAACTGAAACTGTGCATCTGTTCAGATAAAAAGATAGCTGAAAGCCATTTTAAAATTACTCCCTTGGTTTTGGGCATAGAATGTTATTTTACTAATTAAGTGTCTTTCCTCGAGTTTTCAGGGTAGAGATCAGGGCTGTGAATTGGGATGCTTGTGCCTTCTGCCCACTCAAGTGACTGTCTCTGGTTTCTCATCTGTAAACTAGGCACTGATGTTCCTGGCTGTTCATTAATGCAGTGCTTTGAGTTCCTGCTGAGGACAGAGCTTTAACTGATTTGAACAGTGATGAATTTTGTGTTTTTTCGCTTGTGTTGCTTCTTAAATTTATGTCATTCTGCCCTTCATCTCTTGCAGTTCAAATGGTGGGAGTAAGACTTCACCAGCACTGTGTCAGTGGTCTGAGGTGATGAACCATCCTGGCTTGGTGTGCTGTGTTCAACAAACCACAGGTGTCCCACTGGTGGTGATGGTGAAGCCAGACACCTTTCTCATCCAGGAGATTAAAACCTTGCCAGCCAAAGCAAAGGTTAGTCATAGTTCCCTGCATTTTTGGCCTTCAAAATGTGGTTTCTTCTTGTTCCATCAACAAGATCTCTGGTCTTTGCAGCTTTTCTAATGCAAAGAGTTTGTTCTTCAAGCAGCAGTTGCCAGGTCCTTTCCTTGACTTGCATTGCTTGCCTCTGCAGATTCAGGACATGGTGGCCATCCGTCACACAGCCTGCAATGAGCAGCAGAGGACCACTATGATCCTCCTGTGTGAAGATGGCAGCCTGAGGATCTACATGGCCAACGTAGAGAATACCTCCTACTGGCTCCAGCCCTCTCTCCAGCCTAGCAGCGTCATCAGCATCATGAAGCCAGTTCGCAAGCGCAAGGCAGCTGCTATTAGTAAGGGGCTTCTCACACATATCTTGTGCAAGGTAGCGGTGGCAAATGTAGATGCAAAGATTGATCAGCATCATACAGGTACTTAAGATGTTCACTTCTGATGGTTAACCTCAGGGCTAAGTACTGGCTAAGTCTGGGTAAAATGTTTCCATAGATCTATATAAAAATACATAGCTATCTGGCTCACACAGTCATTTCCAAAGGAGGCAAGTTCATTCTGCAGCCTTTTTGCCATAGCTTTGCCTGTTTAGAATGTATTTTGTCAAAAACATATCTCTTCCCTTTTAGCAACTCGCACATCCAGCCAAGTGAACTTCCCTATTGACTTCTTTGAACACAACCAGCAACTCACAGATGTCGAGTTTGGAGGCAATGACCTGCTGCAGGTTTACAATGCTCAGCAGATAAAGCACCGGCTCAATTCCACTGGCATGTATGTGGCCAACACAAAGGTAAATGGGGCAATTTGGGGATTCTGTTGGGCTTCTAGGTGATGTTATTGTCTGGATTGATAGCATGCCTTTTCTTAGAAGACTGCTTTGTTCAAATGACCCTGTACAAATCCTGTGATAGTGCTAGGTAAACAGTGGAGGCACCTGTGTACAGACTTCATTAGCTTAGGAGTGAATTTTTTACTTCACCTTTCTGAGCTGTGATTTGTCATCTGCAGCCTGGGGGTTTCACCATTGAAGTGACAAACAATAACAGCACGATGGTGATGACAGGCATGCGGATCCAGATTGGCACACAAGCAATAGAGCGAGCGCCCTCGTACTTGGAGATCTTTGGCCGCACAATGCAGCTGAACATGACCAGGGCTCGTTGGTTTGACTTCCCTTTCACTCGCGAGGAAGCCTTGCAGGCTGACAAAAAACTGACCATCTTCAGTAAGTCTTTGTTAATTGTTTGCTTTGACTACCTGTTGGTTTTGCTTGGGTTGAAGCTACTGTGCTTCACCTCATAGTAGAGAGGGTTTCCACAATCTGTTCGTTTGACCCAACTACAGAAACAGCTTGAGGGGCAGATCCTGAACATCTAATAACTTTATTTATGGCCCAGTTTCTTGCTGCAGTGGATGAATGTGCAATAGGTCAGCTCAATAATTTTGTGTTGAGGTAACAGAGAAGGAAAGTGGCTTTGAAAAGGAGATGAAACTGTCATAGTGGCTGTATATTAATGACGCAGTGTAATCGCTATTCTGACCTTATGAGGCTATGCTTGTTTGTATTCAAAAGAAACTGTTTTGTTAGTTTTTAAGAAATTTCTCTCATTGCTGCAGTTGGGGCTTCTGTGGATCCTGCTGGAGTCACAATGATGGATTCCATAAAAATTTATGGCAAAACCAAGGAGCAGTTTGGATGGCCTGATGAGCCCCCCGAGGATTTCCCATCTGCTTCAGTGAGCAATGTTTGTCCCCAAAACCTGAATCAAGGGAATGGTACTGGAGACACGGAGTCGGCTACCCCTGCTGCTGCCAGTGGGACTGTCCTGGAGAGGTATTTCTGCAATCTTTCTTTTATTTCTCCTTGAAAATGGGTAGTTGCTGTAGAGGGGACCTAGGTACACTTGTATGCCTTTCTTACCTGGGAGAACTAAACGGAGTTAGCGAGTTGTTCTCACTGCCATACAAAACAACTGAAAAATCAATGACTATCTTCTAAGGAGGGCTGTGCACTCACTCTTGATTTATCTGGTGGAGTAGATGGATAGATCTGTGTGCGTGCTTTGTGTTGCTAAGTTCATTTGTTACAGCAGTCTTGAAGAGCTAAAAGAGATTTCTGCCTTCTTGGTACATTTTCTCATTTCAAGCTGGCCCTTTTTCATTCTCTAGATCTAGCTAAGGTTAGGCCTCTCTGAAGTTAAGTTCAGTTCTGAGGAGGGCTTTGTGTGTGACCTTGCTTTAGGCTACTGATTCCCACGAACTTATCTTGTAGCCTGTATGTCTCAGGCTTAACTACTGTGGTGGAGAAAGTGTTGGGTTTTTTCCCCTCCATATACCTATTGAGAGTCAAACCACAAGGATGAGCTGGCATATATTTAGCAGAAGAAAGAGACTTTTGTTTTGTTTTGTTATATCCACCCCATTTTTTTTTCTCTGAGCTCATACAGTCTGTACCATAAGATTTGTAGAAAGCCTGGGAAGCTAGCAAGGGTAGGAGGGAAACAGATCGAAGAGGAACTAGCACTGCTGAAAAATGAGCATTGTAAGGGATAGGCTGCTTGACTGCGAATAAGTGATGGTTAATTTTGTCTTACTGAAATTCTCAGGGAAAGGTTCAGGGCTTGAAGTGGCAGTTATATCCAGTTGAAGGACCTGTTTGGCCATCCTTTAATATTTTTTCTAATAGTTCATGGGATTTTTTTCCTGTGTTTATTTTCTCTTTTCTTCCCTCCTCCGCTGTGACATCTCCACAAGATGTCCCTCTCTGCACAGACATGCTTTCTGATTTTCCAAAGCAGTGGGATTATATTCGAAAAACTCGGAACCAAAAAAATTACTCTTTTTATTTTTACTTACGTGTTACAGAATGCAGCATGGTTACCTTATAAAGGGCCTCTTGAGTAGGAACAACTAATGGCAGGCAAGAGGCAGCTTTCCTATCAGAAGTTTAGTGTCTGCACTTCAAATTTAACCTTCACTGGTGCTTTAAGCAGTGTGCTTGGCTTCTCTGTGCTAGGTGGCCTGGATCTCCTTTGTTTGTTTTGCTATTAGGCAGGTGTCTGCTGCCCAAGTAGAAAGAACCGTGCTTAGATTTACTGTATATAGTGCTCTCCCGGCTTCTGATTTCCCCATTTAATTTGCCTTTTGCTTAGAATGTGTTCTAGGGAGTTTTTCTGTGAGCTTTACACATTTTTATTTTTTTTTCCTTTTTCTTTGCTCCCCCAAAGTTCTGAAACTGAGTCCCTAACCACCCTGGACCGGTTAGTATGCCATCCTTTTCTCTGCACGAATGAGTGTGTGTCAGAGAGACAGAACACATGGTGTGGCTTTTGTTGACTGGTTTTTTTTGTTTTCCAAGTGACATTTGCTTCTTTACATTCTGGTCATTGCATGGCAGATGGTTTAGCAAAATGTAAAGTTGAGGTGGTTTGCAGATTTTTGCTGTATACAGCATAACTGTTGCTTGTTTGACAGACTCCTCTTATCCCACTTATGTTTCCCTGCTAGCTTTATGGAGGGTGGCTGTGGGTAGAGAAATGTAACGTTATTTATCACCACCAGACCAGACAATTGTTGTTTCTTCTACCTTGTATCCAATCCTACACTGTTATTTCTCCTCTTAATGCTATCTCTTCCCTCCTTTTTCCTGTATTCTTGCACTCCTCCTTCTGGTGTGTCAGATGGCATTTCAGGTAGTTCTACCATGAGGCATGAAGTGGTGCTGCAGGGGAGATTCAGCACTTTGCTGCAAGTTGTAAATAAGGTTTTCCCTTGGGGCAAGTATTTTACTAGCCTGCCTTACTGCTGTCAAAAGTTCGGACCTCAGCATCTCTCACTTGGGTCATACCCAGTGCTCCAAGTTAAATTTTCCTCTGGAATATTTTGCGCTGAAACTCCAAATTGGAAAGAGCAACCTGTGTGAAAATAGCAAGCGAGTAGAATCTTGCTCCCTTAGAAAAGTCGGTTACGCTTTTTCCCATGTGTCATACCAACCCTTGATCTGCAGTCATATGTACGTCTGTGGGCCATGGTGAATTGGTACTGTCAAGACAATCCAAGTTATCCCTGCTGCAGGCTGCGTAAGGAAATGTTTTATCCTCTTTGGTAGAGAAAAGCCCCTGTCTTTCAGCTGTGGATTATTAAAGCAGTCCTAAGTTTGTCTGTGAGCGTGAGCCAGGTTTAACTCTGGTCTGTAACACAATGAAATGATATGCATGGTGCCTGTGGCAGGTTTTATCATGCTTTGATTTTGTACTTGGCATTCGTTAGCTGTCTCTGAGCTACTCATGACTGTAGCCCGCATAAAGCAAAGTGCTAAGGAGAGAGAAGGGTTGCTGTACTCAAGCCTGCTTTCCTTTCTCCCTTCAGGCTAGTAGTGAGTTCTTTAGAAGCGCTGGAAAGCTGCTTTGCTGTAGGACCAGTCAACGAGAAGGCAAGTAACTTTCTGAATACATTCTTGAGCTTTCAGAGATGGGGGAGGAGGGGCAAGATCAGCAGCACCTCCTGCAGCCCTGGGGGCCTGATACGGAAGAGAGCCGCATCCGTTTTGCTCAGAGCACTGATCTGAAAGTTGACTTAGCGAAAAGCATTTGAAACTAGTTTAGAATGACAATTGGCATTTGCATTTATCGCTGGTGGGATTTTTGTGCTGTAGAGTGACCTCGTTTACAAAAACAGCAGGGTAGAAGCCCTGCTCAAAAATCTCAAAAGGACTTTTCTTGTGTAGACATGTGAAATGTTCCTTAAATGTCAAATAATAAATTGAGGAGGCTATCAAAACTGTATTGAAGGAAGGCAGAAACTTGTATGCACAGTGCAAGGAGGGGAGGGAGCTGCAGGCACGCTGAGAAATCGGACTCATGCATCACCTTAATGGTAAATGTACTGAAGAATGTTTTTGTCTGTTCTTGGGAGCAGGAGAAGAATAAGGTGGCAGCTCAGGAACTGGCTACTATGCTGCTGTCCATGCCAGCTCCTTCCAGTGTCCAGCAGCAAACCAAGAGCCTCTTGGCTAGCTTGCACACCAGCCGCTCAGCATACCATAACCACAAGGTAACATGGTGCAAGGATTTCAATGTCTCCTGTAACTTGCCAGTTTATGGTTGAGGTGCAACACACACCCAGAAAGCCGTTCCTCCATGCAGCATAAACCTGCTGGCTAATTTTCCTTTAGCTCCTGCTGCCTGCCTTGTTGGCTTTTGTGTTTCACCAGAACTTCACTACTTAAAATGCTTTTTGAAAATTTTGATGGGAAATAATGTCAGTTAATCTAGAGAAATCAGGATCTCGAAACACATGAAGTTTGTTTGCAAACTGTGTCCATAGCTCTGGTTTCCGTTTCCACAGGCATCTGGCTTAGGGTGATAGAAAAATACTAGGGTAAGTAGTGGCTAGACTATGTGCTAACATAATTGCAGTAAATGCACAGATGCCTGCAGATACCCTTTGCTAACCACTTGAATGATTATGTTTATACACTGGTCTTCCCATCCACATTTAAGCCTGAGGGGAAGCAAATGTGAAAATCAATTCTCAAGCCACATTTCTTTTGTTACAGGGTGACTTTTTAATATTAGTTGTCCTTCCTAGATGACATTGGCCAAGAATTAAAGGAGCGAGTGCCGGATTTCCCCAGGATCTGCCCTGCAGTTGTACTTCAGTTGCTTTGTTGTGCTGCTGTCTGTTGTTTTTCTTTGCCTATGTTATCTTTCACTTTACAGGATCAAGCATTGCTAAGTAAAGCCATTCAGTATTTGAGTTCCTCAACGAAAGAAGGAAAGGACCTTGATCCTGAAGTATTTCAGAGGCTGGTCATCACTGCTCGATCCATTGCTATTATGAGACCCAACAATCTCGTCCACTATACAGAATCAAAGCTGCCACAGTTGGAAACAGGTAGATAAGTCTGTAATTTTCCTCAAGTGATAATTGAAGATATCTTGGGGTATCTGGTTCGGTGTGACAGGGACTGTATTTGACACATTTGTTAGGTGTGCAATAGTCCTTGTAATGAGGACATCGGAGCCTCTAACAAAAGCCATTTCAAATAAACATGGTGTTACCCTGCTTGTTAATGCTTTCCCCTGCACATATCTGACAACTGTGTTTTAATCTGTACAGAGAGTGAAGACGGGCAAGAGGCCCAGAAACACGCTGAAGGAGATGGCTGCACTTTTATTACCCAGCTGGTTAACCACTTCTGGAAGCTACATGCATCAAAACCCAAAAACGCCTTCCTTGCCCCTGCCTGCCTGCCAGGTATGCTAGCTCTTCATTTGCTTTTGTCAAGCTCGTGTATTTTGAAGGATCCTATTTTAAGCTTGTAAACAGAGAAAATTACTTGTTCCAAACTAGGCTTAAGATGCTAATGATGCAATGCATGCTTTCTAAGGTATATCTGCAAATTCTGCTCTAATGCTTTTGTTTGGAAGTATGTGTATTGTGCTAGTAAAAGGGGACTGATGATTGATTTACGCACATTTGGCTGCATGGATGGTGTTAGAGGATATTCAGTGGTGCTGGTATGTGGCGTGCACGTTAGACAGACAAGACTGGTGTGTAAGCTCATTTTGGATTGAAACTTCAAATATATTTGTGGTGCTAACATTCTCCCTTGAATTCTGCAAATAAAAGATGCTTCCTGCAGTGTCTCACTCTACGTGCTGAAATGGAAAGGTAGTCGATTACAGTCCTACTTTTATTCCTCCTTAGGTCTCACTCACGTTGAAGCCACTGTCAACGCTTTGGTGGATATTATCCATGGATACTGCACGTGTGAATTGGATTGTATCCATACAGCATCCAAGATCTACATGCAGATGTTACTTTGCCCAGTATGTAATCTTGCTCTGCTCTGCTTCAGCCTCTAACACTGCGCCAGGGGAGGTTTAAATTGGATATTAGGAAAAATTTCTTCACTGAAAGGGTTGTCAAGCACTGAAACAGGCTGCCCAGGGAAGTGGTTGAGTCACCATCCCCAGAGGGGGGACGTGTATTTGTGGCGCTTAGGGACACGGTTTAGTGGTGGACTTGGCAGTGTTAGCTTTATGGTTGGACTGGATGATCTCAAAGGTCTTTTCCAACCTAAATGATTCCATGATTCTATAATACGAAGAGAATTACATACAGGTGGAATGATAATACATAGCACAGATGCAAAATAGAGGCATGCAGCTAAAAACACACAGCCAGAAGTGAATGAAGGAGAAATTTCTCTCTCCTTGTGTTTCAGTAATGTGTCATGTGCTGCCTGTGGAATGATAAGTATTGCTTTATGGCTGTTGGAGGAAACAGTGAGTTTAGAAGTTAGGCAGTGACATATGTCTTACATGAATCATGACTAACAGAGTCGTAAGTGTACTTTTAGCTATCTTTCCAAATACTGTGAATAAGCACTTAAAGCTTAAGAAGTTTAATGATTAACTATTAACCCTCTAGGATCCTGCAGTGAGCTTTTCTTGCAAACAAGCTTTGATCAGAGTGCTGAGACCAAGAAACAAGCGGAGACATGTCACCTTGCCATCCTCCCCTCGGAGCAATACTCCTATGGGT
This sequence comes from Harpia harpyja, assembly GCF_026419915.1. Taxonomy (NCBI): domain Eukaryota; kingdom Metazoa; phylum Chordata; class Aves; order Accipitriformes; family Accipitridae; genus Harpia; species Harpia harpyja. The sequence continues at coordinate 7,880,025 of NC_068946.1, forward strand.
ATGCAAGTTCCATTCATCTTTGCCTTTAAATGAGCACGACCTACTTCATTTGTCAGAAAAGACAATAAAATAAAGTAGTCTTATACATAGAGACTGAAAAAGACTAAAACCAGTCTTTCTCCTTTCTTTTGCTCTCTCTTCCCCATTATAAAACCTGGTTTTGGTTTGTTTTTTAATAAACATTCACCTTTTCTTTGATATTCTGGGATTCAAAGAGGAGATGAGATCTCTCTGAGATATTCGTCTTGCAGTGATAGGGAAATCTGATTATTTTATCTAGGGCGTAGTAATCCAGACTGTCTTAGTATTTCTGTGCATATTTTCAAGTCCTTATAAATCAGTCATAAAGATGCGTGCAGACCAAAATTACAGTATCAGATCTCCATCCAAGAGACACTTTTTAGCATTGACATGAATTGTAGTTGTCATGGAATCTATTAGTGACTTGGGGTAAACTGAGGATAGCTTGGGTTTTTTTCCAGCATTAATTACCTTGTTCGTGATGATGTGAGGAAAGAGTGCATTTGTGAATTAATCCTTTGTAACTCAGGAGATAAGGATGATGATGATGATGACGACGCAGAAGACAAGCTGCAGAGTTCTGGGATAGCAAATGGCGAGCATATCCGACAAGAAAGCCAGGAGCAAAGCGAAGTTGATCATGGGGACTTCGAGATGGTGGTAAGTCCAGAGTGCTTCTCTTTGGAGCCTTTTAACTATGTTAGGTATTTGAGTTTAATTTGGTTATGATGAATCAGTTTGTAGTGCTCCATTAGCTGGTGGCGGTTTGGTGAAAGCTCTCACTGTGTTTTCTCTCTGTAGTCCGAATCTATGGTTCTGGAGACTTCTGAAAATGTGAATAATGGGAACCCTTCTCCCTTGGAGGCTCTTCTGGCTGGAGCAGAGGGATTCCCTCCGATGCTGGATATTCCTCCAGATGCAGATGATGAAACAATGGTGGAATTGGCTATTGCCCTGAGCCTGCAACAAGATCAGCAAGGTAAGATGTGGCCATTATTGGCAGTCAAAAAGGTAAATGGAACATGAGGAAACTGGGAAAGAAGCAAAGCAGAAGCTGTTGATGTCACCACCAACAAAGCAAAGATAATAGAACCATGAAATGTACAGAGAACACCAGAGTTAACATAATTCTCTCATAGAAAGATACTCATAATTTGTTTTCTTCTTGCAGGGAGCAGCAGTAGTGCACTTGGACTTCAGAGCTTAGGACTGTCTGGCCAAGCACCCAGCTCTTCTTCTCTTGATGCTGGAACGCTCTCAGATACAACAGCATCAGGTAACTGTTCACTGCAAGGAATCAAGCTTTTTTGATTTTGACCTAAATAATGACTTAAAATTTGTTTGTAAATACGGTTTTGAAGAACCAATTACTACTATTGGCTTAATGTATTTTTGATAGTGTATTTATGGCCTTTTCCTGCTTTGATGGACTTTCACTGTAGGCTTCTGAGGAAGTTATTTCCTCTCCTTAAAATAAAGCAGACAAAATAAACCATATACTGTGTTTCCTTTGCATTTATAAACAACTAGACGTTGTTCTTCAAGTAACTTGCATGACTGTCTATTTGATGAGAAGGTTTCCTTCTCAGGGTATCTCTCCTCCACTGCTTTTAGCAGGCTTAAATGTACTGATGAACACTTCTAAGTTCCCTTTTGATTTGTAGTTGAAAATTGACATAAAACCAAAGACAAATATTCACGGTTTTTCTTTCGTAGCGTGTGCATCTTTTGAAGTTATATCAAGGCAGTGTTTTTACTTGTAACAGCTCTCTTTATTCTCTTAGCTCCAGCGTCTGATGATGAAGGCAGCACAGCTGCAACAGATGGCTCAACTCTTCGGACTTCACCTGCAGACCATGGTGGGAGTGTGGGCTCTGAGAGCGGTGGCAGCGCGGTGGACTCCGTAGCTGGTGAGCACAGTGGTAAGTATCTCTTGCTGCACCAGTGTCTGTGCATCTGTTTTCTACTATAATAGGACTTTACCAGAATGAGAGGGGGTGGGTAATCCCTGGCAAAGAAGAAATCTCAGTTCCAAATAGATGGCGCCATGCATCATTTTATGGTTACTGCCAAACTGCCATACAGACTGAATATTTGCTCGCTTATTGTAGTTCTCTAGAAGTGTGGAATCTGCAGTGGTTTTTGCTGGCCCGTAATAAGAGAATGCAGTAGCCTAGAGCAAGACTGAAAGAATTCACTATACTGCTGGATAAGTTTGGATGGGACAGAATTAATTTCTCTCTTTTTTGCTTGGGACTGATACCTAGGTAAAACAATCACGAACTTTTATAAAAAAAATTATGTCCACACTGCCCATCTATGCCTCTTCTGACTCGGTTTAAACTACTGCTGTGGAACCAATTCAGTTTGGGCCATGAAGATGAGGCTGGCAGATGAAAGAATGCTAGGGGTGTTAAGTTGCATCTGTAGAAATGACTCTCTGCTAGCTTTATGAAGATAACCAAAGACACCATCTCCTTAGAACCATCATTCCAAAGTATAGTTCAGCTGTGTTGGTTGCTATGAAGCACACAAGATTCATGTTAAATTGTGCTGACATTGTCTTTCCCTTTTGTTATTTTTCTTTTTCAGTGTCTGGTCGTAGTAGTGCCTATGGGGACACGACAGCCGAGGGCCACCCTGCTGGACCGGGCAGCGTCAGCTCAAGCACAGGCGCTATCAGCACTACCACAGGCCAGCAAGAGGGAGATGGTTCAGAAGGGGAAGGGGAGGCAGAGGGAGACGTCCACACCAGCAACAGGCAAGGGGCTTTGTTTTCCTCTTCAAGAATAGCACATCTGGTCTGCAGTGTGATTGTTTGTAGAGGAGTGGACTGTAGTTGCTGAAATTCATGGAGTGTGATTTGTGACTCTGTTGAACAGTAAAAATCAAAAGTCAGAAACATAGAATAGAGCAAACTGCCATTGCAAAATGCCTTCCTCTGTGCATTCACCATATAACGTGTTACACATACCTAGTGTGTGTCCCACAAAACTGCTGCCTGTACGAGGTGATGAAAAAATCCTGCATGAGTCTAGCAAACAGAGGAATCACCAAAATCTACAGCTTCGGAGCTTGTGAAATTCAGTGTTAGTAAAAAAGTATGTGCAAGAGTGCTAAGTACTTTGGGAAAGATCTGCAGTTTTTCATTCTGTGGGAACAGATGCTTGGTCATTTTTACAGTGCAGTTTGGAACTGTTTTGTAGTATCTGTTTCTAGACAGTTGAATTCTGCAGGTGGTCATGCTAGGCAGTGTAGTTCTGAAGTGAATAACTACGTCCATTGTCAGAGTTGCTCCGCATCTTTGACATCGCTTGACTGTGAAGTCTGAGGGAGTCCACTCCTGTTGGTGCGGATTCGATGACCTTAGGGTTTCCTCATGCTCTGAACTTCTGTGGTAAATTGCAGTGCTCCGTTGGTGATCCTGCTGGGTCTCATATTTCTTGTGATGTGTCTGAAGTGCTTTGTGTCTGATTCCTGGCTTCTGACTTCCCAGGCTGCACATGGTCCGACTGATGTTGCTGGAGAGGCTGCTGCAAAACTTACCTCAGCTGAGGAATGTTGGAGGAGTCCGGGCCATTCCTTACATGCAGGTAAGTGAGGAGGGCTTGGAAGTTAAGCCTTAATCAAACACTTAATCACTGCTACTACTACTGCTGGGTTTCTGTTTGCACATGCTTTTCCCTTCCTCTTTCCTGCCTAGTCACAGGGTGTGAGTCCATCTCTAAAGTGTTCAATCTGTTGCACAGCATTCCTTACCCATAGATTTTTGCTAGACTTGTACCCTTTCTCAGTGTGGTGTTACAGCTGGCTGATGAGCCTAAGGGCTAAAATCCTTGAACTCCGACGTATTTGGAAGGGTCTTTTTGGGTTTATACTGAATGTTCATATTAGGGTGTGATGGCGCCGGCAGAATTTGGGAACGAACATAGATTAATCAAGATAAAATCTGCGATGTTTTGTGAAAGATGATCTGTATTTATCTTGAAAACTTGGAACCTGCCTTCTGTTAATTCTCTGACTTCTATTCCCAGGTTATTCTGATGCTCACAACAGACCTAGATGGAGATGATGAGAAAGATAAGGGAGCTTTAGATAACCTCCTGTCCCAGCTGATTGCAGAACTGTGCATGGACAAAAAGGTAAGCTTCAGTATGTGCACACACTCTCGATTTGCTCCTTCTAGACAGGGTTTCTTTCCACGGAGGAATTAGATGCATGGGAGTTATAGAAACACATTGCTGTATGGATGTGTTCAGGCAGTTTATTTCTCTTGGCTCACTTCACATAAAGTAGAAAATGACATGAGTGTAACTCTCACTGTTTCCTGTTTCTGGCATCCACAAGTGAGCATGAAAATTTGTTTCGCTTGGATTAAACTCTTAAAACAGACATGATCAGTAATGCGTAATTGACATATATAGCTTTTCATTTGTGTAATACTGTTCTCTGGCACCCAGGCCACTGTCTACCCTTATATTGAGGAATTTGTGCTGCTTTTTTAGTATTACTGCTTGAGCTTAAATTAGAAATGCTTTATGAGGATCAGAGCACTGAAATTTAGATGCTTAGGACATTGTGCTCAGCTCTGTAAGTAAGCAAGCAAGCTCTCTCCTTGCAGGATGTGTCTAAGAAAAATGAACGCTCTCCTGTGAATGAAGTGCACTTGGTGGTAATGAGGCTGCTTAGTGTGTTCATGTCCAGAACTAAGTCTGGATCCAAGTCTTCCATTTGTGAGGTACATTCTTCAAATTGCTTTGTCAGGGGCATGATGTGGTTGGGGGGCTTTTGTTCATCAAAGGTGGCCTAAAAGCTGCTAACTGAAATAGCTGGTGTAAAACTGAAAAATAGTTCAAAGTGTTTTGGAAAAATTTATGAGGAATCTGTAACGTTACTTGACTCTTGTGAAAAAAGATGTTTGCTGAAACTCAGAATGGAGGAAACCGACATGTAAAGACAACTGGATTCACTTGTTTTGTGCACGGTTTCTGACTGAGCTAAGGGCAGCACATTAATGATGTTATTTAAAACAGTCTAGCAGATTTTTTCCTTGCATCTTACTGGTGCTGAAGGGGTTAAAGAGGATTTGTAATGTGATTATTGGAAAGCAATATGCTGCTGTGTCAACGTAAAAGTCGCTAAGAGGATTCCTTAGATATTTGTTGCTAAAAGGTACAGTAATAAGGCATAAAAAGCAGTATGTGTGGTGGGAAGGAGATTAATAAAAAAGCATAGAGGTTAAAAAATTTAGTCTGAACTGCATCAAATTTTAATGAGCTTATGAGCTGTGGGGTTTGTTTGGATTTACAGGGCTGCTTTAATAGTTTTATTTACAGTAGCTTTTTCTCCAGCCTTTGTTATTCACTTGAGCTTCCCACAGAAATCAAAGCTCATCGTCTTGCAGAATGCAGGTGGAGCAATACCTGGGTGGAGCAGAGGCTCTGAGCGGCATCTGCAACAGGGACTCTTTCTCTACCAGAATTCATGCCCAGCTGGCCAAATCCCAGATAAACAAACAGAAATCCCAACTTTAAGGAAAAAAAAAAAAAAAAAAAAAGGAGGGGAAAAGAAAAAAAGCAGGAAAAAAAGCCCTAGTTGTCTAATCCATAGCAGAGTGGCCTCTGGCACATGTGTCGAGGGGAGATTAGACTTAAGAGGAGATTTTATTTGTTTTCCTTTACTAAGCGCTTGTTCAAAAGAGTCTCTGTAAATATTTGAGTTGCTTTTCATAAACACAAAAAACCAAAAACCCCAACCTCAAACAAACCCCAAACTTAAAAGCTGCCTGTAAAGTTTCATAAAAACCTGCTCTCTTATCCATTGTGTCAGCAACTGCTGTCTGATTCTCACAGCTTCCCTTGCTCTTCTGACACAGTGGTTCTCAGGTGCTTTAGTAATCCATCTCTTCTTTGTTTCAGTCTTCCTCCCTCATCTCTAGTGCCACTGCTGCTGCGTTGTTGAGCTCTGGTGCTGTTGATTACTGTCTGCATGTGCTGAAGTCTTTGCTGGAGTACTGGAAAAGCCAGCAGAATGACGAGGAGCCTGTAGCCACCAGCCAGCTCCTGAAACCTCACACTACTTCTTCTCCACCTGACATGAGCCCTTTTTTCCTCCGTCAGTATGTGAAGGTGAGTCCTACCCTATGCTGTTAGCTTTACATGACCTGCATTAAAAGGCTGCTGCACAGAAGCAAGTAAAAGCATCCTTACAGAACTGGTTTTCCCTCAGTAGTACAATTAAAATCTGTTCCCTTAGTGCATAGTTAGAACTAGGGTTGCTCTGAGTTCTCTCAGAGCAGCCCAGCTCACTGTATCTATCAATGCATTCTTAAACCAGGCAGTTCTGTGGAGCTGCTGTCACTGTTTCTGGTTGAAGTGTTAATCTTCCTGAAGGGAAGCTACTCCATTGCATGACTCCTTTTGCTTGGCAGGCAGAATTTCTGAACCAACGCTACTTACTGTGGCGAGGAAGCGTAGCAGTTGATGGGGATTTCCACACTAAATCCCAGACTTGTTCAACCACCATGTGCCTTTATGCTAAGATGCTGCTGGGGAGGGGTGGCTTTAATATATGTACAGGTGCAGTGAAAAAAGCCTAGTTAAATGTAAGAATGTCTCCTAAGTAGAAAGCTCCTATGTTAAAACACCTTATTACTACAGACTAGCTTACTGCATCCTAATAGTTGCATCTAAAGTCCTCATGCAGGTTTGTTGGCTTGTTTTTATTTATCAGCTGGGAGCATTTCTTCTGGCTGCAAATGTTCAGAAAAGCTTTGTATTTAGAAAATCAGTAAATGTACCCTGTAGCTTGTCATGACATCACACTGGGAGTGTTTGATGCCAGAGCGTGATTGATTGCTCTTGCTTTCAGGGTCATGCTGCAGATGTTTTTGAGGCCTACACTCAGCTCCTGACAGAGATGGTACTGCGGCTGCCCTATCAGATCAAGAAGATTGCAGATACAAACTCCCGCATCCCACCTCCCATCTTTGATCACTCCTGGTTCTACTTTTTGTCTGAGGTAAGTGAGAACATGATGCACCTACAGATTTTAACAAAAAAATTCCAGTAACGTTACCTTTCATGGGAGACATGAGCTTTTGCAGAACCGATCTCAGATCCATCTCTGTTTTTTAATCCCCCTTGAAAGAAGGTGAACTGTTGACTCTACTTTATTCCTGTTGAACAGGAGTCTATAGGAAAGCATATGTGAAAAATAAGATTGGTATTATTTCCTGTAATTCAATGTTTGCTGCCAGGAAAGTCAAATAGAAAACCTTCTCTGAGATGGTAGAATGTAACATGGTGCTTGGCTGTTGGTGCTTAACTTAGTCCTTAGAAAAGAAATCAGTAAGATATTTGGAGTATATCTTTTCAGTTCCTTTGGTTGTATAGCTTCCTACTTGAGATAACAAGTTATCTTAGGTTTGCACAAGTATGGGGTAGGATTTCTTAATTAGGCTTGACTAGCTTTTTATTTGAGGTCACAGATGACAAAGAATGGTTTTCAGAGGCGGTTTCACAATTGCACAGCTCAGGATGCTGCAATATTGCTGTGCAGTGTTTCTTCTGCCTGTGACTTACTTTTACAGGTGACTTTACAGTACCTTAAAGCTGACAGATTCGTGAATGCATCTCCCATATCTTTTCTTTTTGTAAGAAAACATGTCATATTTTTGCTGGGACAGGTTGCCTAGTGGTGAGTTCACAGTACTGATGTTGTAAGCTTTTCTTTGTCTAGTACCTGATGATCCAGCAGACTCCATTTGTGCGCCGCCAAGTCCGCAAGCTTTTGCTCTTTATCTGTGGATCAAAGGATAAATACCGCCAGCTCAGAGACCTTCACACGTTGGACTCTCATGTTCGTGGAATCAAAAAGCTCCTAGAAGAGCAAGGCATTTTCCTTCGTGCCAGTGTGGTCACAGCAAGTTCAGGCTCTGCCCTGCAGTACGATACGTTGATTAGCTTGGTAAGGAAAAGTGTGCCATGGTACTAGGAAAAAGTGTACGTTGCATTTATGTAAGATGTCAGTAATAGAAATACTGACATGGTGTTTAATCCTGTCCCATTGTGCCTTTCAGATGGAACATTTAAAGGCTTGTGCAGAGATTGCCACACAGCGAACAGTAAACTGGCAGAAATTCTGCATTAAAGATGACTGTGAGTTCTTTCTCTGAGAGTATGGGAAGGAGCAGAGGGGATGCATTACGTGTCTTGGTTTCAATCAAGACTTCTCAGATGGGGAAGCTCAGCAGAGAAAAAGGGAACACAGCTGAGAGTTTTGAGTAGGACTGAACTGTTTCCAGTACTAATTATCACAGTGCTCTAACTGCATCTGTTCCTTAGCTAAAGAACGCAATATGGTATAATGGATAACTTGCAAGAACAGGAATAGGAGATCTGCATTCTCTTACTTGTGCTGCCGTTGTTCCAGTGTGTAATTTTGGATGAAACATTTTACCTTGGTGTACCCAAATGTTATGCTTCTGTAGTGTAGGGACAGGAAGGTTCTGTGAGTTTGTGGGATGGTCCTCATCCTGTTGAAAGGGTTTTTTGTTTTGGGTTGGGTTTTTTTTGTTTGCTTGGTTTTTTAATTCGGGCTTCAAAGATTTTCTTCTTTTCTCTGCAGCGGTTCTCTATTTCCTCCTTCAAGTCAGCTTCCTGGTAGATGAGGGAGTGTCGCCAGTTCTCCTGCAGCTGCTGTCTTGTGCTCTGTGTGGCAGTAAAGTGCTGTCTGTGGCTTCATCCTCTGGATCATCAAGCACCTCTTCCACCTCTGCTCCTGCAGCATCGGGCTCTGGGCAGCCAGCAACACAGAGCAAATCCTCCACTAAAAAGAGCAAGAAAGAAGAAAAGGAAAAGGAGCGAGAGGGTGAGCTGCAGCTGTGCCCTGTTCTGTGGTGGTTTCAGGGATGAACACTGCTCCTCTGAACCTTTCTTACTCTATTTAGAGAGGACTGCTTGCTTTTCATTGTGATAAATACCACTGTTGTGAAAGGGTCATGGATCGTGGCAAGGGCACTTGCAGACTACAGCAACAATTAGGAGAGAAGAGCAGTTTTTTACCATATGTAGTTTGGAGAGGGGCAAAGATGAAGCAGTATGCCCTAAGAGTTGGGGCTGAAATTAAGAGTTGGGGCTGAAATTAAGTGCTGAGTATATCCCAAACCCATTAACTATTAACTTGAGTGGGCTTTAAGTTGTCTAATGGAAGTTACCTATTCTAGTGATGAAGTAGCTTCCACCTAACTTGCCTATCCTGGGTTGTAGGAGGTTGAAATGCTCATGGGGATTAAAACAAGTACTGGAGATGCACACCCAGTTAGCTCTGCTCTTCAATGATTATGTTCAGACTTGTTTCCTCTCTTTGACTTCTAAGCTATGTTGGAGCCAGGGCTGCTGCTTAATGGATATCGAAAGTCCTGGGAAAGTAATTAAGCTTTCCTATAAAAGTCACAGGCATAAATTCTCTCTTGGCTTTTCTTCAAGGAACCATTTTGGCTTTCTCTGTCAGACAATTCTCTTTTCACTGAGTCTTTTCACTGTGCCATGGTTGATCCTTTTCTTTTTATCAGGATGTGTAGCACATTTCTCACGTCCTTACTGGCAAGTATTCCAACAGTTTTCTTCTGTGATAGTCAGGAGTACTAGGTTATATTTTTTGAAAGAGAAAGGAACATTAAACTAGCTTGTTGCCTGAAACACAGTAATTTTTCCCCATTATCCTTGCTCTATGATCTATAAAATAGGAAGCTAGCCTGCCTATGAGGTGCTCCACTCATCTGCTTTCTTAAGTCTGTCTGTCTTCTGCCACCCGGTATCCCCTAGGCGAGAGTTCGGGCAGTCAGGAAGATCAGCTGTGTACAGCTCTGGTGAACCAGCTGAACAAGTTTGCTGATAAGGAGACCCTCATTCAGTTCCTGCGTTGCTTCTTGCTGGAGTCTAACTCGTCCTCCGTGAGATGGCAGGCCCACTGCCTTGCACTGCACATCTACAGGTGAGCTGGGAAGGGAGTCTCTGACCTGGCTCCTATTAGCCAGTCTCAGGTCAGTTATGGAGAGCTCTGTCTATGTGTAAGAGTTAATGCCTCTGTCTTGAAGGATGCTGAAGCTTGGAGATGATTGCACCCCTTTGAATTGCTCACACTATGTTGCAGTTACTGGGGCTGGAGGTAGAAGTTGTTACTTACTTGTTACTGATCAATGTGAGTTACCATCTCCAAGAAGCATTTTATTTCTGTCTGCAGAGTCTGGCTCCTGACATCTGCAGGAGTAGGTATTTGTGGGCGAGTGAATTTCTGAGGCAGATGCAGACTCATACAGTTAACAAGTTGGGAGTTATGTAGGGTAAGGCACACTTTAGGGTGCTGAACTCCTTCAGAACTCTATTCAGTTGTTGCAAGACAGCTGCTTTCATTTCAGAGAGTGCTAGAAAACAGCTGGTGGCAAGAATCGATGAGATTTAACTCCGTGAACTCTGATGTATAGCAAGATAACAGTTTTCAAGTTTGGTGAACTGTAGCACATATTTTACTTTTGAATAAGATTGTGTGCCATGCAGTCTATATAACTATCTTTACAAGCCTAATTGATATGTAATCCATTCAACAGGAACTCAAACAAGTCTCAGCAGGAATTACTGTTGGATCTCATGTGGTCAATCTGGCCAGAGCTTCCAGCCTATGGAAGAAAGGCTGCCCAGTTTGTAGATCTCCTGGGATACTTCTCTCTGAAAACACAGCAGACTGAGAAAAAGGTACGGTGTCATTCTGAAAAGGAGGTACAGCATCCCAGGTTCTGCTACTTCTGACGAATTATGTTAGTGTTCATTTATGATAAAGCTGGGACAGATTTTCTGTCAAAAGAGCTTCTGGTGGAAATTTTTTTTCTTCCCCAAATTTGAATGTTAAAAAAGGCAGGGTCCTTAAAAAATTGGGGAGTGTGGATTTTTTGTTTTATTGTTTTGGGGGGGAAGATTTTGGGGTTTGGGTTTTTTTTTTAATTTAGAAGAAAATTTTCCCACAGGAAGCCTTTGTGGGAAAATACATTTATCTACTAGTTCTAATTTATATATTTTTGATATTTCAGCTCCTAGAAAACTTTTGTAACCACGACTTTTGAACAAAGGAAGTGGTAGGATTTCTTAGGGGACCAGTGGGCTTGAGAACAAGTAATTCAGACGCGCTGACACTTGGCATATGTATGTTTAAAGAGCTGGGAATGCCTTACGAATCTTGGCAGGCATTTGCAGTGATTGGCTGACAAATAGCACTGTTACTGTGGTAAAGGTCTAATTTTAGGATCTATTACATTCCTGGGTAATGATTTAACCACATAAGTTCCTGTGGGTATAGTGCGTGCATCTTCTTGGGGGACCTGGAATGCCAGAAGATGAGAAATCTTTATGTCTTTGTAGCAATAAAAAAAAAATGTTGAGAAGACAGTATTTTCCTAATTGTATTTCAGTTGAAGGAATACTCCCAAAAGGCCGTGGAGATCCTCCGGACTCAAAACCACATTCTTACCAACCACCCTAACTCCAACATTTACAAGTGAGTTACTTCTGACTTTGATCCATTTCACTAAAGAGCTTTTCAGCAGATGAGCTGCAATCCACAGGGGAATACGCAATTCTTCTAATAAAATCGTGGTGGAGGAAGGACCCCTACTGAGATTGCATGCTTGCTGCAGCTGGTCTTGGGAGAATAGCAGATTCCTTTCTGCCATCTGAAAAACATGACGTTCTGTGCGCTATCAGCAGTAGTTTGGCTTTAGCGTTTTTGCTTTCATTTTCAGTAAATGTTACAAAATATTAGGACCAACTGGAGAATATAGACTTGCAGAATTAAGTGTTATGTTCTTATTCATGCATTGGCAGTTAATACTTATCCTAAAATGCTGCCTACTGAAAAGCAATAATTTTCAATGTGCTTTACATTGTAACGCTTCTGTTACTAAATCTGGGACTGGGGACTACAGGTAAACTGAAACTATTCTGATTGAATGGCTTGTGTTTAAAACATGGTGAATGCCAAATTACGTATGTCAATGTTCTTCCCCTCATTCCAGCACGCTGTCTGGGCTGGTGGAATTTGATGGCTATTACCTGGAGAGCGATCCTTGCCTTGTCTGCAACAATCCAGAGGTGCCCTTCTGTGTAAGTAACTGCTATTCTTAAACCCTTTTTAATTATAGGGATCCCAACCGTTTACAGCAGCATGATTTGCTGGTTTTCTGAGTTTTGTGGGATGTAATCTTATACGCAGTGTGTTCTTGGTTTTGTCTTCTCAGTACATCAAGCTTTCCTCCATTAAAGTGGACACGAGGTATACTACCACCCAGCAAGTGGTGAAACTAATCGGCAGCCACACCATCAGCAAAGTGACAGTGAAGATAGGAGACCTGAAACGAACCAAAATGGTCCGAACCATCAACCTCTATTACAACAACAGGACAGTGCAAGCCATAGTGGAGCTGAAAAACAAGTACGTTTGTCCATGTTTTTTGTGTGCAAGTCTCTGAATTTGACATTACAATCTCTACTGAGGTGCCTGGCTTCTTGTTTTAGCTAATGTTCCTTCTTAGACTATTACTCATCACTGTCAGCCCACATTGAGTGGGATTGTTCTGAATCTCCTCCAAAAAATTGTCGAAGATCCAAATTTCACCTAGAGCTTGAAATATGCTTGTAAATTTTGTGTATGCAAACTTTGTACAGACTGAGTTTTAAGCACCTAACTTAATTGTGTGGAAACCAGTATTAATACCAAGAGCACCTCCTGGAGAGTTTGACTTGGAAAAGGATTTGGACGTTGCAGCATGTCCAGAAATGCAGAAAGCATTAACATTACTTGTTTGAAGCCATATAGCAGAATTAAACTTAGAAGTTGGATGGCCTAACTCTTGGTTGCTGCTTTACCTATGAAAAATGGCTCCTTTTCAACTTACATGCTTTCCCCTCTTACTTCTTGAGATGTTCTCACCAGAATCAGATCTCTTTGGCTTAGGGATTAATCTGTGCCTGCTGCTTATTGCTTATTTGAAGTCTTAATCCTCTGTGACATCACAAGTGGCTGCTGTGGAGAGGATTATGATGTCACAAAGAGAGGATTCTGACTTCAGGTTGAGAATAAGCAGTGGGAGCAGATGAGATCTTTAGAAATAAATATGCTGTTTTCATGCAAATGTCCTTACTAATAAAAAATGGAGGTGAAAATCCCTAGAAAATGTCTGTAGAATTAAAGTTTTTCCATGAGGCATCAACAGCTCTTTAATCCTAAACAGTCTCTCTCTATGAAGAGGATAAAGGCTTAAAATGTATTTCTGGCTACATATCATGTCAATACAGAAGCTAAGGAAACGAAACCTAGAACTGCTCTCCATTCATCCCATTTAAAGTAGATTTGGAGCTGAGACGGTTGCATTTGACTTCTCTTCATACGTGGGCAGGGAGGGTACTTCCCCACTGAAAAACCATGCTGCTTTCTTTCCTTTTCCCAGGCCAGCTCGTTGGCACAAAGCTAAAAAAGTCCAGCTGACCCCAGGCCAGACAGAGGTGAAGATTGATTTGCCGCTGCCCATTGTGGCTTCGAACCTGATGATTGAATTTGCAGATTTCTATGAGAATTACCAGGCTTCCACGGAGACGCTGCAGTGCCCCCGGTGTAGTGCATCCGTCCCAGCCAACCCGGGGGTGTGTGGGAACTGCGGCGAAAACGTGTACCAGTGCCACAAGTGTAGGTATGTCATCCTCATTCGTCCTCATGGAGCCAGCACCAGGGGTTTACAGAGCCCTTGTGTCGTTGCCTGTGTTGGATGTTCAACAAAATACCCTGCTATTTAAATACACGATTCTGGTTAATACAACCGCACAATCAAATTAGTCGAGAAGTATAAAACAGGCTTACAGGGATTTAACGTTAATGCAGGCTAACAAAGGAAACCTGATACGACACTACTGAAAGAACGCCGAAGTTTCAGATCAAGCCCTCAGAAGTTTAAAAAAGAAAATTCCCAGGAGGAGGTTATTTTTGGCCTGCCTGTTCACGGGCATGAGGCTGGAGTTCAATTATACAATTGCAGGGGGGTTTCCCCACAGGATCCCTGACTTAGCGTGCTGGATGGACAGTGCTCACTTGTCTATTGAGAGCTTTTGTTGTACTCTTCTCATTCAGAGCAGGGCTCAGGGCGTAATTTACTGTGCGCTATTCAGGCTTTCACTACAGTATTATAAATCCTTCTCTTTTGTGAGTTTTGTCTCCTTATCTGATATCTCTTCTCCCCTTATTGTTGTCCCATATTCCTCTCTAATCCTCATGGGATTCAAGGTGTTTAGCAGATTCTTTCCATAGATCAGGCGATTACTGGTATATTGAAAGGTTTCCACATCCCTTCTTGAATTATGGGAGCTATAAATCAGTTCGTGTCATGCTACTCTAGTCTGCAACGGGATAATAAGTATGCTGTAGCTAGTCCCACTGCAACTGGGTAAAGAGTGAAAGCTATTGAAAGCCTAGACCTTACAAAGCAAAATGGTTTCCTTTTATCTGTGTTCTTGTAAAGGGCACAGTGCCCTAGTCTGATGTTCTACTGGGAATTACTGTAGTTAAAGTAGAATTGTTAGGAGCAAATTCACATCTGTTTCTGCTTTTTCTGGCCAGAATGTGGCAGTGCTTCTGTAAGGATTTTTTTTGTTGCCTGATTTGTAGGTTTTAATTCTCATGTACTTCGTGTTTCACTTGTGGCTTCCCCAGGGCAGTTTGGTAGGTTAGATGTTTTAAGGGCCATCCTTCTCTTTTACCTACTGAGTCCATTCACAGCTTACTTCATTGCCTCAGTTACCTTTATAAAGCTCAGGTGCATTCTTTGACCTTTCTGGCTTGCCTTTCAGATCCATTAATTATGACGAGAAAGATCCCTTCCTTTGCAATGCCTGTGGGTTCTGTAAATATGCTCGCTTTGACTTCATGTTGTATGCCAAGCCCTGCTGTGCAGTGGATCCCATAGAAAATGAAGAGGATCGAAAGAAGGTGAGACTAATAGCAGATTGATTAATGAAATACTATATCTCTTGGCCAGGTCAAAAGTGTAGGGACATCAGAGGTCCATCCCTCTTGAGAGTAACATGAAAAGCAGTGTTCCTTCAAGGCTTCTCATGACTAATGCATTCCTCATTTACTGTCTTGCTCCACTAAGTAAGTTAATTTTTCAAAAGACATAATTCAGTGCTTTACTTATAAACTAGCTATCTAGCACTGCATCTCTTTGCCTTGCTGTACAAGGGGGTGAATTTGGATTGTATTGTATGCTTTACCATCCCATCTGAGGAGCCCTGCTAATGAATGAAGAACCCATTGTATTATGTGGCCTGTCCCAAAGGATAAGTGTGCTGAGTATAGTGTCAGCAGTGATACTCGTGGCAGAAGCAGGGTGCAGGATCACCATTTATTATTTTTTTTGCCAGAGAAAGGCAAAAGAGACAGAAGAATTGGAGGTTGGTGGCTGTAGTTCTGTAGAATTAAAAATTGCATCTGAACATAAAGTAAGAGTTTCCTTTCCTTTTTTATTCTTAGGCAGTAACAAATATCAACACTCTCCTGGACAAGGCTGACAGAGTGTATCACCAGCTAATGGGACACCGACCGCAGCTGGAAAACCTTCTGTGTAAAGTGAATGAGGCAGCTCCTGAAAAGCCACAGGTAACAGGGGACGGATGGATCTTGCACAGAACTCTAGGCTGGTGAGACAGTGGCCTTTATACTGCCAAGAGCAACTAAAGGTCCTTGCCTCAGATGCTGTTCTGCAGTAGTTATTTTTGTGTATAGCCTCCACATATGATTTCTCTTTGGTTTTCTGTTGCAGGATGAATCTGGTAGTAGTGGAGGGATAAGTTCTACCTCAGCTAGTGTGAATAGATACATACTCCAGTTAGCCCAGGAGTATTGTGGTGACTGCAAGAACTCTTTCGATGAACTTTCCAAAATTATCCAGGTATGATGTGCTTTGATCTGAATTTGGGTCATGTGTTTTTTTTCTGTCACCAGATACAGTGCATATCGAAGTAGAAAGTAAGATGTTGCCGTTCTGCGTTTAATGGTATGATTAACAATAGGTGATCAGCTGCATGTTTTCAGGGAAATAAAAAAATAATCATTTCTAAAAGCTATGGTTACCATTAATTCTATGGATTTGTCACATTTCCAGTGTTAAATTGCATGTAATGTAGACAACAAACCTTTAAACAGGGCAGATAACTGGGAGTTAGGCTGATATTTCTAATGGATTTCCCAAGTCTGCCATTGACAAGAAGGATTTTGAGATACTTGGTTAAAAATGTTTCTCCACAAAATACACAGTGAAAATAACTTGTGAATGGGATTAGCAATTATGTGCTGCCTCACAGTTCCACAACTTTCGTTTCTCCTTTTCTGTGTTTCCAGAAAGTGTTTGCCTCTCGAAAGGAGCTCCTGGAATATGATCTCCAACAGAGAGAGGCAGCAACAAAGTCCTCACGAACCACTGTCCAACCCACATTTACTGCCAGCCAGTATCGTGCCTTGTCTGTTTTAGGCTGCGGCCACACATCATCAACTAAATGCTATGGCTGTGCCTCAGCCGTCACTGAACACTGCATAACATTGCTTCGGGCTTTGGCGACCAACTCTGCCATCAGGCATATCCTTGTGTCCCAGGGCCTTATCCGAGAGCTCTTTGACTACAACTTGCGCAGGGGCGCAGCCAGTATGCGGGAGGAGGTCCGTCAGCTCATGTGCCTTCTGACCAGGTTAGGTCTGATTCAGTGTTTGCAGCCCTCTGACTTCCAGTGAGCTCTGGAAAGCCACATGCTTGTAAAAGCATGATCAGAAAGGAGTAGCTTTATAGGGGAGATATCTTACATCAGCAAACTGTAGACTAACTGCTTGTACATTTGTTACCA
Source organism: Harpia harpyja (assembly GCF_026419915.1). NCBI lineage: Eukaryota > Metazoa > Chordata > Aves > Accipitriformes > Accipitridae > Harpia > Harpia harpyja. The sequence continues at coordinate 7,896,980 of NC_068946.1, forward strand.
ACTAAGCTGAAATCCCAGGAGCTTTTGCTATTTAGTACGAGCACAGCGTAACAGCATTCTCTTTTTCCTTCTGGAATTAGGGACAATCCGGAGGCCACACAGCAAATGAATGACTTAATCATTGGGAAGGTTTCTGCAGCTCTGAAGGGACACTGGGCAAATCCAGACTTGGTGAGAGACTCCAGCGTTTTCCTATTTCTTTTTTCTTCCCCTCTGCAACTGCTGGTCTATTCTAATCATTGCATCTTCTCTATTATCATCATCTATTTGTAATACAGAAGGTGTTTGTGTCTTGATAGGAATTAAGATAAACGTTAGAGTAAAGCACAGGTATATGCCTAAGTTTCCTCAGGCATATGGGATTCAAGGTGTTTAGCAGATTATTTCCATAGATCAGGTGATTACTGGTATATTGAAAGGTTCTGCCTGTCTTGGCTGTTGCTTGCAGCTCTCTCAAATAGGTTGTCAGTCATCCCAAATGGGCATGGGATTAAATTTGCTTAGATCGATGTGTTTTGAACCTGTGTTTTTTAAATATCAGAAGGCAAAAAGGACTGCTGCGTCACCAAGACTTCTTAAGCCTTTGAACATGTGTCTGTGTTACAGGCTAGCAGCCTCCAGTATGAAATGCTGCTGCTAACAGATTCCATCTCGAAGGAAGACAGCTGCTGGGAGCTCCGACTACGTTGTGGTGAGTTCAGACGACTAGCACGAAAGCTTTTATTTTAAAATGCTATGCCCAGGTCCATTCACTATAGTAAGATTTTAAGGAAGGGAACTGATGCTGACTCATGTAGCTTGTGATTAGGGTTAAAAATGGAGTTAGCACCAGATAGCTTTGTCTTTAGGTAGTGCATTTCTTGAAACAGGAGTGCTGAGAAATAGAAAGATGAAGGTGTAAATGGAAGGATGACAAGACTCTCTTGCTGTAATAGAAAATAATTGTTTTCCATCCATGGCTGCATAAGAACGTGATAGTTTTGCTTGAGGATATGAGGTCTTACCTAACTCTAAACACTTCTAATATGCTGTATAGAGCTGTGGAGGTGTCCTATCTGCAGATCTTACAGTGGAATGAAAATTTATGTCTGTCTTTCAGCTCTCAGCCTCTTTCTGATGGCAGTGAACATTAAGACTCCAGTGGTTGTTGAAAACATCACCCTCATGTGCCTGCGCATACTTCAAAAGCTGATCAAGCCACCTGCTCCAACCAGCAAGAAAAACAAGGTACTGCCTTAGACAGATGCTGAGCAAAGCATCTGAAAATTTGCTGATAAAAGTCCTGCACACTGATCTTGGTGATTAATAACTTTGTGAGTAAGGCAGGGCTTGCTCTTCCTGGTCATGGTTACTAGGGAAGCACAAGTCCTGTGACTTTTGTCTTTGCAGACTGCAAATTACAGGTAACTGCTTTCCATTTTTTACTGTTCTTTGGTGGCTTTGACCACCAAAACAGGGCATTATTTTTTTCCCCTCAGATTTGAGGCACGGGGAAAGAGCTACTTCAAAGCTATGGCTTGGTTATTTTGGGCAGGCTTTTGGTGCTTTCGACAGCTTTGTAGAATCATGTACCTAAACATAGTAGAATCAAGTACTTTTGACTCAGATTTTTAAATACAGAGGTACAATTCTGATAAAAATGACATTGATTGGCTGCTCCTTGATTGTAATTTAGGATAACATTTGCAAGGGAGGAGGTATGTTTCTGCTTTGATCTAGCTATCTGATAATCACAGATGGATGTCAAAGATGGGTTTACTGATATTTCAGTAGTAACTGAAATGAGGCATCTCTCTTAGTTCATCGTTAACAGAAATTGTATACCCTGCTCTTGTCCAAGAGCTGCATTTACCTATTCATGGAACAGATGCAACCAGTGATTCACCTACAGGGGTTACTCTTAAGGGAACAGGCTGTGGCTTTCTGAGGAATCATAGAGCTTTTTTGTTTATTAGGATGTGCCTGTGGATGCTCTTACCACTGTGAAGCCTTACAGCAATGAAATCCATGCACAAGCTCAGCTTTGGCTCAAGAGGGACCCCAAAGCATCGTATGAAGCTTGGAAAAAGTGCCTCCCTGCCAGAGGTAGTCCTGTGCTTTTAACTTGGTGCAGTTTTGTGAAGGAACACGTGTGTCCCTCCAGGTTCAATAAGGAATGTACTTCTGTAGAGTTGTGTTGGCTTCTGTCCCATGACATCTGATATCATCTTTACAACTTAGCTGTGTAGTCCTTAGAGATTTTAGCACTGACTTTTCTAGGCTGTGTTGCTCAAACCCTGAGCAGAAGATGCACTGTGCCTGAAGATAATCAGGAGAATGTAAAATACGAAACTTGTTGCTTTTTTAAAATGATACCAGCCAACTGAAAAGCTGATTGCATTCCCTGAGAGGCTATGGGATTCGCATCTGGCTTGGAAATGAGCATAGCTCCACGCAGAAGTGTGGCGGCAGAAAGAAATGAGAAGCTACTTAGCTTCTCAGCTGGAGTTTGGAAAGTTCCAGTATGAAGAAAAAAATACAATGGCAGTTTGCAGTTAATAGCTGCTGACAGTTCTCTTGAGCTGTGTTCAATATTGCAGGTATAGATGCCAATGGGAAATCTCCCAGCAAAGCTGAGCTTCACCAGCTCTACTTGTCGGAAAAATATGTCTGGAAATGGAAACAGTTCATGAGTCGCCGTGGGAAGAGAACTTGCCCTCTGGATCTCAAGCTGGGACACAACAATTGGCTGCGACAGGTAATCATGGGTGAAAATTCCAGTGGGATGCACTGGACCAAGTTAACCATCGGAGATTATTGGTAGTTTGCCGCATTTTACGCGTTTTGCAGACAATATAAGCAGTGATGTTTGGGGAGACTGCAACTGACTGTATCTAATTCCAAGTCAGGTTTGCAGCTTTATTCCCTTAAAAATACTACATCTAAACGTTTATCCATGTCGTGGTTTAACCCCAGCCAGCAACTAAACACCACGCAGCCGCTCACTCACTCCCCCCCACTCAGTGGGATGGGGGAGAAAATCGGGAAAAGAAGCAAAACCCGTGGGTTGAGATAAGAACGGTTTAATAGAACAGAAAAGAAGAAACTAATAATGATAATGATAACACTAATAAAATGACAACAGCAATAATGAAAGGATTGGAATATACAAATGATGCACAGTGCAATTGCTCACCACCCGCCGACCGACACCCAGCCAGTCCCTGAGCGGTGAATCCCTGCCCCCCCCCACTTCCCCGTTCCTAAACTGGATGGGACGTCACATGGTATGGAATACACCGTTGGCCAGTTTGGGTCAGGTGCCCTGGCTGTGTCCTGTGCCAACTTCTTGTGCCCCTCCAGCTTTCTCACTGGCTGGGCATGAGAAGCTGAAAAATCCTTGACATTAGTCTAAACACTACTGAGCAACAACTGAAAACATCAGTGTTATCAACATTCTTCGCTCTGAACTCAAAACATAGCACTGTACCAGCTACTAGGAAGACAGTTAACTCTATCCCAGCTGAAACCAGGACAATCCAGTAGTCTGCATTTTCTTAAACTATGAACCTTTAATTGCCACCGTGCTCCTACCTGTCTACTTAGCTGCATTTTGACTAGTGAATTTTCACGGGTCCTGGGCAAAAGTTTTTCTTCTTGTGTATGTGGATTACTATGTCACCTACACAGTGCATTGTTTAAACATTTTGGTGGCAAGCAAAGTAGGCATTCTCAGAGAATCAAGTGTTGGGAAGAACAAGAGAATGCTGCCACCAGGTCAGCAAACTGTCCTAATGTATGCTGTGCCTTTTTGTAAAATACCACTACTTTAACTGTGCACATCAAATGATACCGTCTTTTCATGCTCTTGCCTTAGGTGCTTTTTACTCCTGCCACTCAAGCTGCAAGGCAAGCTGCGTGTACTATTGTGGAAGCTCTGGCTACCATCCCCAGCCGCAAACAGCAGGTCCTTGATCTCCTGACAAGGTATTTCCACGTTGCCACACTTGGCAGCTCCAGGATCATTTTTCTTTCATTCCCATGAGAATCTCTCCCTTCTTCCAACTTTTCTCACACCTCTCCCTTGTATACCTCTGGTTCACAGGTCTTTTTGGGCTGGATTCTAAAACTTAATTGGCTGGGATGGTATAGATTTAGGGAGACCTTTTCTTTGCTGCCTGGCAATAAGCTATTGCAGTTCTGTACTTTTTCCAGAGGTAAGCAGATGATGTTTGGCCGTGTAGACAACATTTCTCCTGCCTCCTATACAGCAAAATAATAAGGTGAACTCTCTTCCAACTCCTGTAACATAACTTACCCCAATTGATGCTAGTAGCACAGCTGGGGAACTCCTTTTTGGGACAAAATGCCACTTTAGCAATTGAGTAATGAATAACAGTTATGCTGTTAGCTAGGAGGACAACAGGGAGGATAGATTTCTGGAGTCTTTTTTTTTTTTTTCTTTCTTTCCATGGTGTCCTTAAGCTGTGAATATCTCTTGTTACTGTGAAGTGGTTGTCAGTTTGTGTTTCTGTTTGCTAGCTACCTGGATGAGCTGAGCATTGCTGGCGAGTGTGCCGCCGAGTACCTGGCACTGTATCAGAAACTCATCAAACCGGCCCACTGGAAGGTCTACCTGGCAGCCAGGGGGGTTCTGCCCTATATTGGCAGCCTCATCACTAAGGTATGGACTTGTATGGAGGAGCTAGGTAGCAACAGAAAGCTTTTGCTGACCTGTCAGTTTGGCTTTTTTGCTTTGAAATCTGCATCTCTTCATTCAGTGCCCTGTTGCTGATCCTTGCCAGGTTTATGAAGTTCACACTTCCGCGCTGTCATCTCTGAACGGTAACAGCTACAGTGGTTTTAGCCCCAGCTGTAGCATTCCTCAGCGCATACTGGCTGGTACACATTAATTAACTGCTCTGGGGACAGCTATGCTAAGGGGTGTAAATATTGCTACACTGTCTTGGCACCAGGTCCAAGTTGGAAGCTGTCTTAGCTGCCAGACTGGACTCCAAAAGCCCTTAACGACAAGGGAGGATTAGGTGTGCTACCATTCCTTGAGTGTGAATTACAGCCTGCTGGAGAAGCAGCACATTTAAGTGGCGGTCTTCAGAGTGTTAGGAGTTTTCTGTGGTGATCCCTGGTGCACTCCAAAGAGGCAGATGACACCCTCCCTATTAATGGTGGCATTGAGTCCATCATGGAGGGCCACTAGAGCAAAGCGGTGGTGATAGGTAGGTATAGGGAGAAAATGAGGAGGATGCTTGAGGTAGTTTTTCTCTCCTCTCCCCCTTCCCTCCCTGCTGCTGCGTTGCAGTTCTGGTTTCTGTGTGGCTGGCTCTGTTTCTTTGCTGTGTTCCTTTGCACCCTGTGTTAGACTCTCGTCAGCCAGTTGTTATTGCCATTGCAGTTTCTTGTCCTAATAGGCTTGTTAATTATTTTCAGGAAATAGCTCGTTTACTTGCCTTGGAGGAAGCAACACTCAGCACTGATTTGCAGCAGGGATATGCCTTGAAGAGTCTCACAGGTATTTGGTGGCATCAACGCAAGTCCTGTAGTAGGATTAGAGATGGGGTGATTGTTGTTCTGTAACAGCATGTAGCAGAATTTCAGAGATGTGATTCAGTGTTTTGCGATTGTCAGCACTGGATTTTTGCCGTCAATTTAGCACTTAACCCCTAAATGGATTTTTCCATATTGTTGGTGGTCAGTTTGAGTTTTTAGTTACTTGAACTTTGGTAACGTATCGTGAGCAAACTTCGTCATATCACTTTTCTTCTCCATTTCTTAATTATGTTTATGGTACAGTGTAATTCCTGGGACCATTGCAAACACTGCTGATTTATTCTTACCTGTTGTTTCCTACCTACTTATTCTATGGTAGCTTTTCTTTTTTGAATCTTCTAGGGTACGTGTCTTTCAAAAACTTGGTGGAAATGGAAGTACACCATTAGCTAGGTCATTCTTTTCTGTATGCTCTTCCATGTTCTTCAAAAATTAGTGGGCTAATTCATAAAGCCTGGCTTCTTGCAAGAAAAAGCATGTTGATAAATACGTCCTGGGAAAGAATTCAAGTGTTCACTGATTCTTTGCTTTATTATAGGAGTGACCAATTTGGTGATATAACTGATAGAGTCATGTACCGCACTTGCTGTCACATCATCAGAGCTAGCTTAAATATTAGAAGGGGAGCAGTCATCTGCTTTTGAAATATCTTGCAACAGAAAAATGTCAAAAAGTGCAGAATGTTGTATCAAGCACTTGGAAAGCTCCTTATACACTTTCCTCATTCAGTCACCATGATCCCATATGGTATAATTTACAAGGCAGCTCTCGCAAGCCAGGGTTTTTGCCTCCCACCGTTCAGTTCATAGAAGTGAGCTTTAAACCACAGACTGACAATGGGAGTTGTAACAAGCCATTTCATTGTGCTGCTTTTATGATATTGTGCCCTGTTTGCTGGCCATATGAAATTTAGAGCTAACAAATCAAACTCTCTCTCCCACTTTCTGAATATCTCATTGCTTTCTAGGTCTTCTCTCTTCCTTCGTGGAGGTGGAGTCCATCAAACGGCACTTCAAAAGCCGTCTGGTGGGTACGGTCCTGAATGGTTACCTGTGTTTAAGGAAATTAGTGGTACAGAGAACAAAGCTGATCGATGAAACCCAGGACATGCTGCTGGAGATGCTGGAAGATATGACAACAGGTAAAACCACCTCAGTTCCTTAAATCCAGAGTCTGGGTCAACCAAGATGAAAAAGCAGATAGTTAGAGCTGCACAAAGAAATTCCTTCTAAAAGACTACTGTAGTGAAAGGTTTTTTTATGACTTGGACCTTCCAATATTTCCTTTTGGCACAGAAAAGGTAAATAACATTCCTGGAGTCGTCTCTTATTTTCCAGGAATTTAAACCTCCTCCTTTTTATGGGGTTGCTTTACTGCAGCCCAAGCATGCAAAGTGTTTTCCTAGTAAACATACCAATAAATAGCCTTTCATCTTTTAAGTAGTGGATACGCAAAAGAAGAGGGCACCAAAGTAGGGTGCTTACTGCAGACAGATTTATTGTGTATACTGAGTTAAAATGGAACTTGTGAAATTGACTCCTGTGTCTTTTTTAATACTTCTATTTCTTGGCAGGCACAGAATCTGAAACCAAAGCATTTATGGCAGTGTGTATAGAGACTGCAAAACGTTACAGCCTTGATGACTACAGGACTCCAGTCTTCATTTTTGAGAGACTATGCAGTATTATCTATCCTGTAAGTATAGAGATGGCTATAGCATTGCTTATAAAGTTAGACTTCTTAAATAGATATAGTTGCTTGTATTTTGGCAAAAAACCAATAGTGTCTACAATAATGATTTAATATTAGCCAGTGTAGAACTGTAGTAATATGGTATCCCATTTGGGGGTTTTAGTATTCAGGTTCCCTGCTGTGGCATGCTCTGTGCAGAAAAGCAGAACCGGTAGTATTGTTTCATGCTGAGGAATTTGCTTGCCAGATGATACTAGACATCCTCTAAATGCCACATGTGTGGCATTGTACTGCAGGATGCACCAGTGACGAAAGGAGTGACGGTTTAAGGACACCTTGTCACTTGCTACCATAAAAATGCAGGAATGGGAGCATGGTTGGGGGGAAAACTTACTCACTCTGTCTGTGCTGCTGTTCTTCAGGAAGAGAATGAAGTGACTGAGTTCTTTGTAACTCTGGAGAAAGATCCCCAGCAGGAAGACTTCTTACAGGGCAGAATGCCAGGAAATCCCTACAGCAGTAATGAGCCTGGCATTGGGCCACTCATGAGGGACATCAAGAACAAAATCTGCCAGGACTGTGACCTGGTAGCTCTGCTGGAGGATGACAGTGGAATGGAGGTGAGAATGCACAAGTGTGGATTTCTCGCATGGATGTGTGAGGACACCATTTCTAGGCAGCTGATGATTGCTAGAATGGTGATGCAATGTGAGCTTGTTCTTGACTTTTTATTTTCTCTCTTTCAGCTTTTGGTGAACAATAAGATCATCAGTTTAGATCTGCCTGTGGCTGAGGTCTACAAGAAGGTGTGGTGTCCCACTAATGAGGTATGTGTTATCTTCATATATGTTAACAGCACAAAGCACCTGTCCTTGATATGAACAAAAAAATTAAAAGAAAAAAAATATCACACAAGTCAGGATTTCTTTTCTGGCATATAACTTCTGAGGTATAATTACTCAGCACCTTTTTGTGCTTTCTTGGGATAGGCTGTTATTCAATTCTGCAACATAAGTGATTTAAAAGTACATAATGCTGACCCAGGTGAGTGTATTGAACTTACCCATGTAGCCTGTCAGATATGTGAACGGTCTTCTTGAGTAACAAACTTTCTTACATTCCTTTGGGGAAATAGATGAACTTTGTGTCACCACCTTTCAAAGCGCATTTCACACTCCATCTGCACGTGACAGTTTAATGCATGTGTACAGACAGGGACACCAGATTGCTCCATCAATCTGCACTTCAGAGATGAACGCAAGTTATTTATGCAGAGAGAGCATCCAACATTTCTCTGTATTACTTTGCTCTTGTGTTTTTCATGTAGGGATCTCAAGACTTGACAGATTTCCTTCTCCCAGTTTGCCCTTAGTAGTGTGTATTGCCTGTTTTTCAGATGAAGAAAGGGACCCAACAGTCTTAAGGGACTAGTCCACCATGTCACAGTAAGCTTGTTTCAGCGGTGGATGTGGTCCAGAGCAAGCTCTTGCCTTCCTTTTCTTGTAGCCACTAATATAAACTCCCATTGAGAAGGAATCCATCAGGCTAAATCTTGCCCATTACAAATATGTTCTTTAGAGGCACTGCTAGTAGCACTTGAGATCATAGAAGACGACTGATTTGCCCAACATTTCTTGTTCATTCCTCATTTAGTCTTGGGTTGCAGTCACCTTTGAAACTTCAGTTTCCTGAAACTATTTGTTTGCTATGCTTGTGGGGAAGAATTCAAACAAAATGCTTGTTTTCAGTGAATTATGAATGGGGAATGGTTCTCATCAAACTTTATTTAAGTAAAAGCACCTTCTGTACTGCAAAATCAAGCCCAAAGCTAGGTGACAGTGATAATTTTTAGTACGGTACCAACTTGGATAGGGAAGTGAGGTGCTGGTCTTGACCTTTGAATGCTAATTTGAACTCTAATTGAGTTAATGAGGGAAATCAGAGCGCCTGTCACATGTGCTGCCCCTGTGTGCCTGCCCGCTCGGAGCAGGGAGGTGCCGTTCCCGTGAGATGCCGAGCTGTAGCCAATGTGCGGCTCTCCCAGGATGCAGTGCTGGCGGTGAAAGGCAGAGTTTGCTCAGCGTTACTGTCGTTGAACAGCTTTCATCTGTCTTCCTTTGTGTGCCCCTCCGCAAAGCGCTTCTGGAGCTGCAGCTCACGTTCCCTAGGAAATAGACAGGCGCACAAGAACGCAACCTCAGGCCCCTTTTTGTTTCCCTTGTCTCTCACTGGCTTTTTTTGTTCATCTGCCATTTTACCAGGGCCCCTGTGGTGTTAATTGCTGGTCTCTAGCATGGCCTTTGAGCAGATCTTCCCCCTGGGGCTTTCCCTATGCTTATGTATTTGCTGTGACATTAAGCACTGCTTATTCCACATTAGGCTTAGTGCGCTCTCTGACAGGTTTTCTCTCGCAAGGTCTCCTGCTCCCAAATCTGGGATTTTTCTTTTCTGCTTTTTATTCAGACCTATGGATTAAAATGGAAAGTTTAGTGATATGCTGTCAGTATTTCCAGCTGGAAATGCATCTGGAAAACTAGCCCTTTCCCAGGGTAAAAGCACAGCTTGTGCTTCAGTGGGTTTGGCTGTATCATTTTAGTAATATACTGTCTTACTGAAAGCTCATTAAATTGCCTTTTACTCCTCCTCTTCCATTTTCCATCACTGCAGATCTTATCTATTTGAAAGCACTCATCCAATTAGCCTCTTCTGCTTCTTCTACTGGGCTGTGCCTGATCCCTTTTCCCAGGTATGCTGTGCAATACCCTTGGAGGTAAAGGTTGCCGTGGAAAGCAGGCATTTCTCTATAGATGAACACATTTTGCTTGGCTGGATCTTTCACTGGTGCTAAAGGAAACTGTTGGAGGAGGTGTCAGGAGGAAGATACTGTTTATTACCAGCCTGTTGATCTAATTGGCAATGCCAGGCAAAGCTGGAGAGACCAATAGATGAGTTATTGATGTTTTTGCAGGTGGTGGCTTTACTGTTGTTTTTAATTCAACTCAGTAAGGGGAGAGTGAGGGAGTGAAAGATTTCTCTGTGTTACCATCCGCGGTCAAAACAGCATGAAGGAGAAATGAGGCTGGAGTGTCTGTTACACACTGCAACGAGAACCGGACTTGTATGTAAGTGTCCACAGAGGTATAGTAAATATAATGCTCTCCTCTCTTGCAGGGGGAGCCGATGAGGATCATTTACCGCATGCGAGGGTTACTAGGAGATGCAACTGAGGAATTCATTGAGTCTCTTGACTCCACTACTGGTAATGCACTTGTCTCCTGAAAGCTGGGATTAGATTTGAAATCTGAGGTTCACTGCAGAGCAATGACACTATTATCCTTACAGCAGTGAGCTTGAAGTTGATTGACGTTGCTTTTGCTACATTTACCTGCTTCACCTAGAGTGGAGGAGGATTTTAACAACACTTTTAAGTCTGTACTTCAAATGCGAACACTTGCATGGCACAGGACCGTTCTGCCTGGCCCTTCTTCATATTCCTGCTCATAATTCTTTTCAAATGCGATACAGCTGAAGTGACTTGAACTGCTGGTAAATGTGTCCTACTATACTCTCTGGTTTTGCTTCACTGTTTTGTCCCCTGTGGGCTGCATGAGCTTGCTGTATTGTAGCTGCTTCCCTCTCTTCACAATCTGTGTCTGTCCTGTAGATGAGGAGGAGGATGAGGAAGAAGTTTATAAGATGGCAGGTGTTATGGCCCAGTGTGGAGGCTTGGAGTGCATGCTTAACAGACTGACTGGAATCAAGGACTTCAAACAAGGCCGGCACCTCTTAACCGTGAGTCTCAGCTTCTGTTCTTTGGCATCAGGAGTTATGTGCTGCAAAATGATACAGACGATGGTGAAGTTTAGTTGTCTGCCTTGTGTTGCAGTTTAAGGGTTGGAGCAGAGGTTTCAATTGACTATTTCATGAAAACCTGAGAAAGTCCCTTTTTCCCTCTCCTGTTCCTCTTGGTTAACAATTCTTTACAAAGACTTTGAAGTGCGTAGAAGCTGAGGACTTGGTAAGACTAAATCCTGTTTTGCTAGAGTGATTGCTTTCTGCCTTGGCCTTACTTGAAAACCAGAGCTGTCCTAAGGTTAATATTGGTCTAAAAATCTGGCTTGTACTTTACCCCAGAAGTCTGGAAACTAGGTATATTATCAGGTGCTTTTAGTTTCAGCAAAATCCTCCTACTCATTTTGAAGGTACTGTAGAGAATGCATTCTCTGTATTTTGTAGGTGCTGTTAAAACTGTTTAGTTACTGTGTGAAGGTGAAAATAAATCGTCAGCAGTTGGTCAAGCCGGAGATGAACACTTTGAATGTCATGCTGGGAACCCTTAACTTGGTAAGGACAACCTGGACTTTCCTAAAGTGTTTTCTGTGGACTCCAGTGAATTTAAACTACCTCTGACTGTCATGCTGCCTTAAGACAACTACAAGAGATCTTAAATATTGCTGGACTGGCACTGCAAATTACCTGTTAGCCATTCCTTATCTGTTAGTGAGTGGAAGTGTGTGGGTCAGTTAAACCAGTTGCTGGTGGTGTTACAGTAACTGCTGCCATCTCCTCCAGGCTCTGGTGGCTGAGCAGGAAAGTAAGGACAGCGGAGGAGCGGCCGTGGCAGAACAAGTGCTTAGTATAATGGAGATCATACTGGATGAATCCAACGCAGAACCTCTGAGCGAGGACAAGGTGAGTGCCTGGGGCTTGGTACATGGATGGAAATGTTGACTGGGATTCAAGGCTTGCAAATACCTTATTACAGTGATGCTGAGCTTCAGGAGCTATAGAGGTGTGCTAAATGGGAGTCTAACCCTTGTTACGCTTGCTGGCATGTCTTAACAGGCCTTGGAGGCAGGGCAAGAGGAGTGCCCTGAACCAAAAACACTGCGAGGCTTCTTTTGGATGATTCTTGCACAGTTGGGGTGGGGGTTATTAGGCACTGCTTGGATCCCTTCCTTGCTGCTTTGGGCCACAGGCCAGTGAGAGACAAGAAAAGACACAGCTCTGCCTTGTTTTTCTGAGTGTTTTCATGCATGTTGAAAACATGATTGATTTTCCAGCTAGTTGAGGATAAAAGCTATATCTCAACTACATGGAGAATGAGAAGAGTTTCTTGGTCATCTTTTGAAACTGTTGGTGTGTAGGGATCCAATGTCCTTTTGGATAGAATTATTAGACCTTTTGGCTAGAAAATTCTTTAATAGTAAGTGGAAGAAGTCAGTTGTCAGCTAGAGGAGTTGTTACAGCCATTCTGCGAGACATTTGAGAATGAAGCAGGATTTTGTTCTTCATCCAGCTATCTTATCAGGGTCTAGAGCTCTAATTCTTCAACACTGGAGTAGTCTACCAGCTACGAGAGCGAGGGTTTTCTTGAACGTTGTAGTTTTATTCCTGAACATAAATCATGCTCTTCTTCCTTTGCAGGGTAACCTTCTCCTAACCGGTGACAAAGATCAGCTGGTAATGTTGCTCGATCAGATTAACAGCACTTTTGTTCGTTCCAATCTCAGTGTCTTGCAAGGCCTACTACGCATCATCCCTTACCTGTCCTTTGGGGAAATGGAGAAAATGCAGATTCTGGTTGATCGATTCAAGCCCTACTGTAACTTTGATAAGTATGTTGTCATATTTCAATTAAAAGCACGTAAAATCAGTTGTACTGACAAGTTTATAACTTTTCTTTTTTTCTCATTGATGCTTACTTCAGTGTAATGCAAAGCTTCAGAGATTCCTGGTGCATAAACTTAATTTCCTATTTCACTTCTAAGCCATTTTTAAAAGAAATATGTGAGCATGTAGCTTGAGAAATAGGGTTTTAGAGTAAATTCTGAGATGACAAGGGTCTGACTAACTTTTCTGGGTCTCCGAGCTGGAGTAGGTATGTGCGTTCAGTGATAATGTAATGAGAATTACAGGCAGACAGCCTCCAAGTTACCATTTGTTCTCTTCTTTCAGGTATGATGAGGAGCACAGTGGAGATGATAAAGTTTTCCTAGACTGCTTCTGTAAAATAGCAGCGGGAATAAAGAACAACAGCAATGGCCATCAGCTGAAAGATCTCATCCTTCAGAAGGGAATTACACAGAATGCCCTTGACTACATGAAAAAGCACATTCCTAGTGCAAAGAAGTAAGGGTCGCTGCTTAATGTATGTGATAATCCTGAACATCCTTCTCTCATTTCATCACCACAACAAACCACCAATAAAGCCGTTAACAAGCCCATATTCAGAAGCATTTAGATTTGGTACAGCTGTGATGTAGAGGGTCTGGTGAGACAGTACTACTACAGGGATGGGCTAAAAAGCCTGTAATCTTCCCATTTGATACCCATCCGAGCTGATTTCTTGGATATCATGATGCTTTTGTTTCCTGCCTGTTCGTTAGCTATTGCACTGTAATAGAGCTTTTGCTATTGATGGCCAGCTCATGAACATAAAACAAATCCCAAGGCTAAGAGCTGACACTATGGCTATTAGCGTGCACAACATGGAAGTGGGAGTGTGAATGTCACTCCATTAATTAATGGAGGAGGGACACGGGGGGAAGGGTGCTTGTCTTGCCTGCAGCCTGCGCTCTGCAAGCTGTGCTGCTGGCTGACCGCCAAGTGCCTTTTCGGAACGGGTGACTGCCCTTCATCTGCTGCCTCTTGTTTTCTGTGCAGTTTGGATGCAGACATATGGAAGAAATTCTTATCTCGACCCGCACTTCCTTTTATCCTGCGCCTGCTCCGTGGACTTGCCACACAGCACCCTGCTACACAGGTAAGGAGACTGTCCTGAAGGTCAAGTAGGACATGGCTGGCTTGTTATGCTGCTTTTTGGTGGCTGTAGCTAAGCAGTTATTTCTATAGTATTTGATTCTACAATGTTTTCTGTTGGGCTTGAAGGGACACACCAGCTTCAGGTATCATCTGCTAGTCTATAAAAGTCTGGAGGGCAGAGATTTTGACTTAAATATCTTCTTATTCTGTGCGGTGTGAGATTTACACACCAGTGTGAAGAGAAGGTAATTTAGGACTGTGAACTATATAGTATTGATAGGCTTCTCAGGGCCTGATTGTTGTTTTAAGAAAGCTCTTTATCCAACATCCACATCTTTCCTCTTAGTAATGGCCAGTGTAGAAGCAAATTGCCCCAGCCTGGTATGCAATTTTAAGGTCCAGGGTCAGTGCTTCTGCTCAGCTTTCATGGGTGGGATTAGAAGGACCAGTTACTGTCATGTGCACCCTTTTTTCTGAAGAAAGTGCTGTGTTTCAATCCCTATTAGGTGCTAATAGGTACAGACTCAATTACCAACCTGCACAAACTGGAGCAGGTGTCTAGTGATGAAGGGATCGGGACGTTAGCAGAGAATCTTCTGGAGGCACTAAGGGAACATCCAGAGGTGAATAAGAAGATCGACGCTGCCCGGAAGGAGACACGTGCAGAGAAGAAGCGTATGGCCATGGCAATGAGACAGAAGGCCTTGGGCACTCTGGGGATGACGGTAATGTCTGTTTGCACTGATGGCAGACTAGTGATCTAATGATCTTTTATTTCTGCCTTGCTAAAACTGCCACACAAGGAATTGTGTAAAATGATTTATTGACAAATATTGCAGAGCTCAAGCCCACGGTTTGCCTGGTGCTGCTGGGAGAGTAAATATGGTTGCTAATAGCAGGCTGGGAAATGGGTTGGGCATTCCTGTTACAGTGGTGGGGATGATGGTGTTCATCATTGTCTTTTTAACCTGCTCGAGCTGTTCTCTCTTTCAGACGAATGAGAAGGGTCAGGTAGTGACCAAGACTGCGCTGCTTAAACAGATGGAGGAGCTTATAGAAGAACCAGGTCTGACTTGCTGCATCTGCCGGGAAGGATACAAGTTTCAGGTAAAGTGAGATACATTTGCAAAGCCCTCTCACCAGCTGAGGGGACTTGCCAGTATCCGGCTGCACAAGGCTTGGTGCATTGGCTCTGGGAGGTCAGGAAATCTCAGGTTTGGTTCTTGGGATCAGTAATTCCAGAGGCAGTTGGGAAGTGAAAGTGTGTTTCCAGTAAAAGCTGGATGTTTTCAGTGAAAGCTGGAAAAAGATTTGATCAGTGTAAGTTTGAGGTAGGGACTGGGTGGGATGAAATTCAGTGCAGTGTCAAAATAGTACAAAGTGCGAACTGTTACAGAATGATCTTTAACATAGCTGTTGTGTCATTGCAGCCTACAAAAGTCCTAGGTATTTATACTTTCACCAAACGTGTTGCACTAGAGGAGTTTGAGAACAAGCCGCGAAAACAACAGGGGTACAGCACAGTCTCTCACTTCAACATTGTCCACTACGATTGTCACCTTGCAGCTGTAAGGTATGTTCTTATCACAGGCTGGGTAGTGGTGGTTGATGTTATTTTCCAAGGTGGTTTGTGAGCGTGGCACTTGACCTTGTAACTCAGGATGGGTTTGCTTGTGAGTTGGTCACTTTGCAGCCTGGAGACAGTCATGGGCTGCTGTGGTCTGCTTTAATGTGCCAAATAGAGGTCAGGCCTGGACACTGAAAAGTGAACTCCGTAGTTTAAAGAAGCTGTGGAATTGCCAATTTTTTGATGGTTTCTTAGACAAAAACTTGCATCCTTCTAACTTGCCTGGGTGTGACTTGCTTTCTCAATGCAGACTTGCTCGCGGCCGTGAAGAATGGGAGAGTGCAGCCCTACAAAATGCCAACACCAAGTGTAATGGGCTCCTGCCAGTCTGGGGACCTCATGTGCCAGAGTCTGCTTTTGCTACTTGCTTAGCACGGTGCGTAGAAAAAGTTACTTCTCGAGCCGGTTTGCATTTGGGTAGGTGAGTCAGTACGTTACCACAGAGGCACGCTAGTTTCAAACCATGGAATCAAAGGTGATGGCAGCTAAACCTTAGTAAACCTGAGCCATTTCAGATTCTACCATCAAGAGTACATCTCCTAAAAAAGTGCAGGTGTCTGTTTGCTTCTTGGCATCATATAAATATATAAATTCATTACTTCCTTAGCACCCAGTCACTCCTGAAGATGCAGTGTGCAGTAACAATGTTGATTCATTCATGGCCCAGTGACCCCCTGCTTTACAAAAGAAACCTGTCTGACACCAATGGATTCCCTTGTGTAGCTTTCCAAACCTCTGTTGGATGGTAATGAGTTACAGTAGCCTGACCACTTACCTAGAGCAGATGGAGATGGTTCATCCTGCTAATATCTGGTCCACCTTGTGCTGGGTTTGTACAGTCACATCAGAAATCAGGAGTGGTAACATCTTTAATGCATTTCAGCCAGGGAGCTGTATCCCAAGCCCTGGACGTGGGAAAATAGTATCGATGAGTGTATATATGTATGCAGATGGAATTGGATTTGCCAGCGTAAGCTGAGAACCTCCCTTTGGGGAGGTTAATTGAAGGTGGCAATGCTTGCATTTTGTATCCTGTTCATTCTTTAAAGCTTTTCTATAAGATACTTGCTCAGATTCTGAGCTATGGTGTGGAAGAAGAAACTGTATTAAAGTTTTGAAAGGGTTTTTAATAAAGTAACACTTAACTGCTGTTTTTCAGACACAACACGTACCTCCAAGAATGCACAGGGCAGCGGGAACCCACCTACCAGCTCAATGTCCATGACATTAAACTGCTATTTCTCCGTTTTGCGATGGAGCAATCATTCAGCGTAGATACTGGAGGAGGAGGAAGGGAGAGCAACATACACCTCATTCCATACATAATCCACACGGTGCTCTACGTCCTCAACACGTCAGTACCTTTCTCTTAGCAACAACCTCTGCCTTCCACTCTCAGTCTCAGAAAGGTCTATAAGGGCTGCAATGTGGGCTTTGTTACATGTATGTGGCAAAAAAGATGGGAAACCACACAAAATTTTTATGAGGAACGAAATTGCACATTTTAAGCAGACTGTTACAGGTTTACATTGTTTGGAGTAAAGTGTTGCCGCCTGAACATGCAGGATAACAGGGAACCTATTGAGTAAAAGCAATTGGGAATTAGCTTCTCTTTCCATTCTAGCTGTAATTATTACCTCTGGGGTGAGCAACAGGGTTACTAGATTAAAGAAACACTGCCGGCTTAATTTTCTCTGGAGCAGACAGAAGAGAGACACTATGATGAAGTAATTCTTGTTAGTTGAAAACTTAACCCTGGTATCATTTTATCTGATACTAAAATAACAATCAGTTTTGTTTCCAGTTTTGACATACTGGAATTCTCTTGTAGTGTTTGAGTCCATCAGATTTTCCTGACATTTTTAAGATACTTTTTTTTTTAATATTATTATTATTATTTTTTACCAATAAAACAGCAGCATAAGAACACTTCTGCTGAAGTGTTTCAGTAAGATCTTATTTATGCAAAGCATAGTAAGATAAGGGCATGCTTTGGCTTGGCACTATGTCTAAGTGTACAAATCTATAGGCACCTAAATGCTTTGGAATGCATGAGCTGGTTCTGCTAATACAGTACCCTGTGTGAAAATGTAATGCCCATACGCCTCTTATTTGTGTAGCTAGATACTAGAAAGTAATACTAATTAGATGAGGGTATAAATGTTAAAATACATGCCTCTCCAACCAAGGTCACTCCAAATGGAGTGCAATGAAATCTCTCTCACTTTCCCGCCTGGAACTAATCAACATTTTGGCTCTAATACAATTTGTCTATTGTTTTTAATATCTATCTCCAGATCCCTGTGCTATTGTTTTCTGAGTCCCTTGGGAGACAAATAAATGAAACTATTCTTTTCATCTTGTTAGTCTGCTTACTGGCACCAGAGAGCCCAGAACCCGCTGTGCGGCTGTTGTATAAAAATGCATTATGTAGTTTCCAGACATTATTTTTTTTCTAAAGACATGTCGATATTAAATGGAGAAAATGAAGAGCTACTAGTTGGCTACCAGCTGCATCATGTAGCAAATGAAAAGGTCACACAACACTGACACCAGACACAGCTTTATCTGCTAGGATGCTGCTTTATACCTTCCTGATAGGGAGAGTGTATCTAACTTAAAAATCGAGGAACCTACCTGGCTGGCAGCCTCTTCCTGATGAAGTAGAGCAATAGACTGTGGTAAAGCATGATACATCTTCACAAAGTCTACTGTAACACAGAGTTTGCACGGTCAGCTCTGGGGTGTCAGGAGTCCTGAAGAGACTGGAGCCTAGGGGAAAGGAAAAAAATTATATATATAAGCTTGCAGTAAGTACACTATCTTTTTGGTTTTGAAATTGGTCTGTATCTTCTCAGTGATTGCTTTTGTGGTAGGTGAATAATATAAATTGATTCTAAGGTCTGGCTGTTGGAGCTGCAGTCACGTGCTGCAGTGTCAGATGGGAGACGGTACAACCTGAACACATGGACTGGCTGGCCTGACTCTTATTTTTTCACTAAAAAAAGGAAAAATAGCTCTACAGTAGTATTGCCCTTTATTGGGCAAATGCCAACTGCCTTTCAAACCTCTCTAGTACAATACACAGCTCCAAGGAAAAGTGTATTTGCTAGGCTTATATGCTTCACTGGGAGCAAATACTCAACCAGTGGATGAATTTGGGAAAAACCTGATAGTGCCAAGCTAGCACTGCTTTTTCCTCTGTAGGACTGCGTGAATGCGGTACCTCAAAGCTCCTGAGAAGTAGCAAGTTAACATGTAAGAGCCGGAGCAGCTGCTGAAGCTTTTCTTGTGTTTCAGAACTCGAGCAACTTCAAGAGAGGAGAAGAACCTCCAGAGCTTCATGGAGCACCCCAAAGAGAAGTGGGTGGAGAGTGCCTACGAGGTGGACGGGCCCCATTATTACACTGTGCTGGCGCTGCACATCTCGCCCCCGGAGAAGTGGAAAGCCATGCGAGTGGAGATACTCAAGAGGCTCCTCGTCACCTCCCACGCGCGAGTGGTGTCACCAGGGGGAGCCAGCAGGTTAGCCACGACCCCACTGCTGCTCCGCAGCTGCCAGCTTACTCATGTTACTGTCACAGTAGTCTGGAGCCACACAGCAGCTTATGGGGAGCTAAGGAAAGGAGCCTGCATATTTTAGAATAGCAGATATTAACCCTTCTGAGTAGCTTTGTACTCAGCGTTGCAGAGGTATGAGCAGGAGCATTTGATTCTGGATGTTTTTTGGAGTGGATCAGTGATGCTTTTCCTAGGAGTATAGCTAAAAGTAGGAGAATGGCAAGATGCTTATTTCCCCCACACCTCAAGTGAAACACTGTAGTAACTTCTGTTGCGTGCTTTCAGAGCTGCTAGCATGCTCTCTGCTTGCCTTACTAAAGGAGCTGTTTCTGTGCTCTTTTGATCAGTGCACCAGCTTCCTTAAATAGAAAAATAGAAATAGAAATCAAATGCCATTGCTTTTAAAAAAAGAAAAAAATCAATAGCAGCTGTCACACACTTGAAGTACAAGAATAAGTGGCTGTGCCTGCATGACTAAAGCACATATTTCCAGAGAAGGAAAGGGAATTCCAGTTTCTGAAAAGATGATTTTAAATAGCTGTCATAATTAGGAATAAATTCATTATTATTCTAAGTCGCCTTAAAGGGCATTCTTATTCTGATGACATTAATTATGTGTTTGATAAAGTCATTACATTGTAGTAACCCACAACACAGCATGCATCAATGCTATTAGAGGCATCAAAAGTGAAAGAGCCCTTAAAGGGGCTCCTGTATTGATTTCTGTGCTAGTTTCTGCAGTTCAAGCTCAGCCTGCTCTGTGTTCATGTCTCCTATTTCCACCACCCTGCCTAAGTTCTGGGAAAGGGGGTTTAACAGTTACAGGAGATACTATCGTGGAGGTCTGTTTTCTCAGAGACAAGGGTGTGCAGCTTTTCATGTGGCCCATGGGAGAGACTGGTAAAGCAAAGCCCCTGTGTGGGTTTGTTGTGGATGTTTGGTGTTTTTTAAAACCCTCAGTAAATGATTCTGTTTCTTTCCCAATTTATCTCTAAGCAGTATGTAATAAAAGCATACTGAAATGGATGTAGCAAGAAACTTCCAGCTAAACCATCCAATCTCTGGAATTTCAGGCAAAAACACTCAGAAATAGTTCTCAGGAATTATGTCAAGGTTTATTCAAGGGCTTTCTTTAATCCCTGCAGACTAAGAGAGCACAAAGCCTTCCACTGATAATACCTCTCAGAAATAGAAATACGGCAATTCTTATTCCAAGGTCTGTGCTTATTTATTCTTGTGGAAAATCGGGAAGAGGGTGATGGACGATGAAATGCTCTGCGGATAAGTGCCAATACCTTGAATTTGTAGGCTAAGGCAAAGAGGAAGCCAGCGTCTGTAACATCAGACTAATATGTCTGCATACAAAAGATTAAAATTAGCATTCCACGTTAGTTGCAGTACAAAGGTGTTATCTGGGAGCACCACCATTCAGAATACATTGGGGTGGTGTGGACTGAAGGTTAGAGAGATGCAAGGACTCACTGCCACCTTTACTGGGGGAGATGGAGAGAAGTCGCTATAGGAACCAACAGTGCATTTAAAAGCAGCTGAGGATCAACTCATGGTCCTAAAAGGGGCCTGTAAATCTTATTAATGAAGATGCAGGCAATACTCTACATTCCCTCATACTTAAGTGAAGGCAACAAATACTGCCTGTGCCCTGTCCTGTGGTTAGGTGCTTTATCCCGCTGCTCAGCTGGATTAGTCAGTGTAAAACAGATTTGAGGAGAATCTAGCCAAAAATGTCTTCTGTCTCTGCCAGGAGCTAGAGCTATCACAGTTTGTCTGCAAGACCGAAGTGAGAGATGCTCAGCATCTTCTGGGTTTTAGAAATACTTTGTATTTAAACCCAAAGATGAAATTAGCAGAATGGATAGGAGTTCTGGATTTGTTCTTTTTTTGTAAATATAATTTACAGGTTCCAAAGAACTGAATCAAGTGACCAATTACCTGCTCATTATTACTGAACCAAGAATTCTGGCTAGAAAAATCATACAGACACTTTTCAGTATAGCTTTCATCTGGAGTTTGGGAGGAAAATATCCTTTTGATTTTTTTCCTTTGGCTCCTTACTGTGACCTTTCTAAAATATTCATGAGAGAAGCGAGGCTCCTGAAGTGTTACCATCTAACTTTCTGCCGGCAATCCATGTATAGCTGATGAGCCTGAACCAGCTTACATTAATGAAAATGTGGCAGCTATTATATGAAGTAGCTGTTCCAGAAGGTAGCTACCAGACTTAACCCACAAGGGCCTTTTAGTTTTCAATTAAAGGAGCAGACTCCAATTAGATCAAAACCATTCACATGAAAAGAAACTCTGTCTTGCAGTATTTGGGAGTCTAGAATTAGCCTCGCTCTAAGTTGCTGTTCTTCCCGTGGAAATTTAGTCACCTTTACTAATTGGTTTTCCTTTAAATAATTAAGCCTAGCTGCCCAAGCAGGCTGCCACCTACCAAGCTGTCTGTTTTAAGGGCAGACACACAAATGTGGCCTTTTAGAATAAGAGCAGCAAAACGTTCATTTTCCCCAAAAAAACCCAACTTGTGGCAGATTGCAATTGGGCCCATGGTCAGACCATACCCTTTTGTCTTGCTGACTTGCGTCAGTGGCAGCTGAGCTAGTTCTAGATGCATAAAAAAGGGCTTTTTTTTTCCAAAGCTTTTAAGTGGTGAGCAGGAAGCGGCATGTGATGGAGGCAGATGTACCTGAGAAACGCATGCAAGAAAATTCCAAACCCATTAGAGTTGCTGGCAGGAGGTTCCACCTTGCCAGAACCTGTTTGTGATTAATCCTGTAAACTTTGGGAGCTGTTATCCCAGGACAGCTCTGTACCTTTTATAGCATTTCTTCAGCCAGATGCTGAATTTCCAAAAGAAGTCCTTTCATGGTGATAGAATAACCAAGAAGATATTAACTGGAAATTCCTCCGTTTTTTCAAGGACAGGATATTTCCCTCAGAGTCTTTCAGAAACACACTTGTGAGTTAAAAGCAAAAGTATGTTCTCTGTCATTGATACAGACTGTGGCTGAAACCTAGATTTAGTTTTTTCTTCAGGAATCTGCTGTACTCCAAGCAGTGAGTGTACAAATGGGGGCTGTGCATTGTTTTTTCCGACTTTGCTGTTGACTTCCTACATAGTCTTAGCAGTGTACTTCCCTCTGTGCTTGTTTTCTTCCTGTGAAATAAGATTTCATTGCCTAACCTGCTTTGGTTACACTAGGTGCAGCTGGCAAAGTGACTTCCTAGCCATAGGAATCGTTGCACAGAAATTGCGGATGCCCAATGTTTGTTTTGTGTGCAAGAGCACACAGCAAAGCTTACTCAGAGCCATTCCCCATGCGTATTATTGATAGGCTTTTTGGCTGTTTCAGCTTTCATGCTATTCATCAAATCAGTTACCAAAGCGTAGTAAACTGATTAACTCAAAGATTGATTTCATTATCTTCCTAGACTGGCAGATAAGACAGTGAAGGAATATGCAACGTACCGCTCTGGCCTTCTCTTCTGGGCCCTAGTAGATCTCATTTACAACATGTTCAAGGTAAGAAAAAACATTGAAGTCTATCTGTAGCAGCTTTCTAACCTGAACAACTACCTGCGTTTGAAATAGAAGGCAGAGTTTGAAGCCCCTTTTTCCAAGATCCTTGTAAACATGAAACTTCACCTTGTATGAGGAGAAAGGCTGCAAGAGGCTGCCTGTGCTTATTGTACCCCTTGCAATTTGGTATCTGAAGAATTGAGAGTTTCCCAGTTTGCAGAACTCTTCCTGTATTGTGTATTTGCCTTTTTTTTTTTTTTCCTGTTCTTTGTTCACTAAAGCAAGGACATTCAGAGCTGCAGCAGGGAAACAGTTGGGTAAGGAAGGAGGTAGGGGCATCCACCAGAAAGAAACTTGCAGCTTCCAAAGAGGGTTAAGTAATTAAGGTGAGAAAATAGGGGGGGGTTTGACTGATTTGGTCCCATTTTCTCGTCTCGTAGAAGGTGCCTACCAGTAACACAGAGGGAGGCTGGTCCTACTCTCTTGCTGAATTCATACGACACAATGACATGCCAATACACGAAGCTGCAGACAAGGCCCTGAAAACCTTCCAGGAGGAGTTCATGCCAGTTGAAACGTTTTCCGAGTTTTTGGATGTGGCTGGTAAGCGTGCGCTTTCCCTTTTATAGGCTGTCTTATGCAACTCGTGACTGCTGCTTGCTTGAGACAGCAGCATTCCTGACACTGCTGCAGCAGCTTGTTTGTACGAGGCAGCGAGAGGAGGAGACCTCGGCACTCCAGCTATTGCCTAAGCTATTTCAAAAACAATTGGGAGACAGGCTTGAGCATCCCCAGACAGGAAAATATCTCTCACCTGATCCTGTGGGTCCTCCTCCTGCTCTGTTAAACATACATACTTACATCACAGCTTAAGGGTGTTTTTGGATATATGTGAAGGTCGATAAACAGATGTGACCGTGTACTAGAGGCAGCAGTTCGGTGTAGCGGGACTTCCTGCTGTAGTGATTTTGGTATCCCTAGGAGTCAGGAGATGCTGAAAATTCATATGCAGAGAAGCTACTCTTACTTTGGTTACAAGTTAGTTGTGCCCCAGGCCAATCTCTCACTGTCCAACGTATGGAGCTGCCAGGCAGCCAGCTACAGTATCCCTATAGTAGGTCTGTTACACAAGAGCAAGTGCCATATGGATTTAACGTACACACTTGGGTCCCTTCTGCACATGCACCCAACAAGGGTTTATCTTCGTCTTGTCCATACTTAAAATAACATTGCAGCTGTCATTATTAACTTACACATGCCCTAACACAAATCCCTAATGTGGGCAGGAGAAACCGCTTTGTGGATCTAATTATTCTGTATTGTCTTGTTTTGTTTAAAGGACTCTTATCAGAAATCAATGATCCCGACAGCTTCCTCAAGGATCTTTTGAACTCCATCCCCTGAGCCGGCAGCACAGAGAAGCATTGGGCAGAGACTACACTAGCTTGCCTTCCATCCCTTTGTGTTCCTCCTTGTGCAGTCTGTCCCTTCCCTGAGGAGTGCTGCAGTTTTTTGGTTTTGTTTTGGTTTTTGGTTTTTTTTTTTCTACAATTTTTCTTCTTGGAGTGATTTGGAATTTAGATTTGTTTTATCTTGTATTTCAGTGCTTCTATCTGTAAAGCCTTGTGTATTCAGCTGATTGAAAGAACTTGTACAGAGAGGAATCCAAAGCAGTAAATCTTAATGCTTTAGTGTGCACCTCTTTGAAGTTAAATAAATCGAACAAATGGGTAAGATGGGTTTGACTAGTACTTCAACCATGCAGTAGCCTAAATGCCAAGTTCTTTCTCATCTTTTCTTTCAGAGCTTCTTCTCTCAGGGCTCAGAGCTGCTGCTCTTTCCGGCCCATAGTCTGGACAAGGAGACACAGGAAGCAAAAGGCTCGTAGAGAGCAAGGAAGCAGACTGACACTGTCTTTACTGATTGTACATGCAGAGCAGGTTTCCCCCTGTGGGACATGAGCCTTAGAGACTCGTGGACTGCAAGGACAGCGTTTCCTTCCACCCCTTCTTCACCTGGGTGAGGGCAGCTGTCCCAGCTGCAGTCATCTGCCCTGGCGCTTCGTGTTACCCTTCTCCAAGGCATGTTGCATATCACAGTGTCTTTCCTGACTTTACTCTCAGCAAGGCTGTATTCAAAGCAAGCGTGCATGTCGTTGCCTCCAGTTGTGTAGTACTGATGGCGACGTTACCTCTCGGAGGGATGCTACTCACATCGAATTTATTTTCTCTCTCTGGTAAAATTTTCAGCTTCAGCAAAATGCATGGAAAATAGACACTGCACACTTCTTGAGCCGGCCACTTGCCCTTTTGATAGCTTGCATTTTGGTGTGCATGCCCTGTCCTGAAGCCAAGTACCTGCTTTGAATACAGCCTTGTCTTTTCTCACCCAGTTGTGCATGCTGGTAACTTACCTTTACCACCAGTTCTGCTGTCCTGTAACCCAGCTGACACGTGGTTAAGCTGGAATCTAATAAAGCTTTCCCTGTCTTCCTTGTCTCTGTTTGAACTTGAATTTCCGCAATCCTAACACAGTCCCATCCCATAAATAATAATTATTTTAGAGGCTGAATAACTCGGCAACCTATTTGATGCCTTTTGTTAGTGTTGAGCACACATTATGATTTAGCAATTAGCAAGTGGGTGAAGGCACAGTGTTTTTCTTCTCGCCTCTGTGGGTGCTTATGTCACTCCTGGCAGTCAGATTTGGTTCTGGGGAGGAGTACTGAATAGCAAGTCACCTTGAAAAGGTTGGGTTAGTGTCTTGCAAGGGGCTTGAGGACATGTCAGTGGGCTGCTTTGTTGGTTGGGTAAATATGTCTTGCCTTATGAAGGCACAGGAGGGGGGCCCGTGTGGAGTTTGTTCTTCTTCGGTACAGCGATATGACGCTTCATCTGCCTTGTAACCACATAAAAGAGAAAAACCTTGTTTCAAAAGCACTGTAAAGTCAAACCTAACAGTCTTCTCTCCGAATAAGCAGCTATAATATACCTATGGGTGGATGCACAGGCGTTGCATACCAATACCAGCGTACAGTAGCTTGGGCAATCCTAAAAACCCTTTTTGAGTAAACGACCTTTCAAATCAGTATGATTCCTGAAAGCAGCAGTGAACAGGTAACAAGAAACCAGGTTTTTATGACTGTGGTTCTAAAGCTTCTCACAATACGGAGAGTTCAGGTGCAAGACTGAAACCCCACCACGTTTTGACTTTGTCATTTGTGTAAGACAGACCAGTTAAGCTCTGGACAAGAACTATTAATGTGATTTGGAAAGCTGGGGAGGAATACTAGGCTGCCTTGCTACCTGCTTTTGTCTTTTCACAGAAAAATACATCTTTTCCCCTTCAGCCACAGCCTCAGCATGCTAGACAGTCCCTCAGCTTTTGCTTCACAGCTGTTGCCTCACTGGCACAAAGAAGGATGTTACAGATACCTTGCGCAGTACCTTTCTTCAGCTTACCTAACAAGGTAACTTCAGCGTAGCTCCAGTTTTTGCTGATGCAAATCCTGGTACAGCTCCATTTATGCTGGCACAGGTCTTTTGAGAAAACAGTCTCTGCTGTTGCAGGAACTAGCGAAGTTACCAGCAAAATAATTCTTTCTGCCCGTGCAGTTGGATCAGCAGATCCTTAAGCTTACCAGGAGCAGAACGCAACCACCATTTGTTCACCGATGTTATTACAACTGTGAGGAAGTTGGATCTTAAAAGGAGGTCATCAGCCATGTCCTTACCAGTATTAAGCACAGTTGCAATGAACTACTCAGCTACTTGGAGCTATTCTAGATGTTTTTGCAAAGGCCCAGAGATGTATTTTGGAAAATAAAGGCAGTGTATCAAGTGCCTCCCTGCCCAGAGCACAAGAGGGCTGTGATTCATGGGGGAGCCAGATTTGAAAAGAAGGTGGAAACAGCATGATAGTGCTTCTGCGGAATAGAACAGCTTGGGAGGGACTAAAGACTAACAATAACAACCCCAGAAGACCTAGGGAGGGACAAGAACAAAAGAAAAGTGTTTTGGAAAGTTTCAGCTGACACAGGCCACACACAGAGGCTCAAACATTCTCAGTACCGCACAAAGGCAATGCACTCCAGGCTGCAAAGTCCCCAGCGGGCTGGGGCTGGGGAAGTCAGCAAAGACTTGGGGGGAATGTGTTGCTTAAATTAGAAGCAAGAGAGGAGCAAGACTGAGGGAAGATGCCTCAAAACGGGTAAAACAACTCAAACTGATGAACCAAACCACTAGCTGAACAATAGAGAGTCAACCCCCTCTCCAAAAAAAGTAGTTTATTTGCAAAAGATATTTTGGGGGGGAAAAAGCCTTTGTATTGCACGAGAGCCAGTGTGACGTCCATGATTGCTTTGAACCTGGCTTCATAGGCAAGAGCTTCCCTAAGATGATCTGATGTCCTTGCAATGGCTGTTCACACTGGGTCAAACTCTGGTAATTGTTTATTAATCTTGGGAATGACACCTCCCAGGGAGAACAAAGCGCCCAGCCCTGCCCTGGGCACCAGCTTTGGCAGGGATGCGCCAGGCTCTCACACCTGCTGCAGGTAAAAAGGACCCCATGAGCCTGAATTCATTTGTTGCCGCTGCCACGGCTGGCTTCTGTGATCCCACAAACCCATCGGGCAGGTGGTACCCGAACAAAACCACTTGGCACCCAGGGCTTGTTCTGTGAAGATGGGAAGCCCTTGACCTTCCTCCTTGTATTTCATGATGGTTTCCTTTGTCTTGCTGCATCCTCCCTTCGTAATTCCCTTTTTCAAGCCACGCAAATGCCCTTCTGGAAGCTTTGCACAGCTGGGTGCTCTCTCTGACAGCTGTCCCGCTGGGATGGGATGCCTTCCTCCCACTCCTCTCTGCCCTGCTACTGACGCTTCCGACTAGCTCTCCATCCAAGTTTCTCTCCCATGTTTTGTCTCTTACTGCAATTGCCTGGGAGTATTTTCAAACAAGCGGTGGGATTAAAGCTGCTGAGCATAAACACTCTGGGAGCTACAACATTTCGATGCCATAGAAGATTCCCTGGACTTTTTCCGATGCAGGAAAAGTGATTTATCTCCCTGGACACACGTCCACGTGGCTTGTTTTTCAGGCAGGAAAAGGACACGTGGATCACGTGTGTTCAGCAAGACCGTGGTGGAGCCTTGACAATTACGTGGGTACCTCTCAGGGTTGCAGTCTCCAATGCAGAAATTTGGAGCAAGAAGCCTCTTTTTCCTTTGTCCAAAGTTTTTGGGGGAGCCTTAGTACGTGTGGGCGCACACTGTACCAAAGGCTACTTCAATATTAAACAGCAAAAAAACCCTTTCATACAAAACCATTACCAGTTTCTGCCAAGGCAATGCTGAGATGTTGCTCAAGAAGCCTACAGCAAAGAAACGAGACACCAGACATACGCCACTGACCGCTGAACCACATGAAAACAGCTTCTATGGCAGGGCTTGCACTTACCCTGGCAGAAAAGTTTGTGTCATGTGTTTGCTGAAATGGGGCTCCATGTTTTTATTTTACCAAATGCCTCCCAAGGTGCCTGAACCGCTGGCTCTGGGAAGCACAGAGGCTTTTCTCTATGCCAGGCGGCTAATTCCCAGGGAAAGATCCCCAGTTTGCTCATCTGAAGGGCACAGCATAGGGCTGGACTGTCCCTGCTGCTGCAGCATCGTTAGTTGAATTATCAGTCCCTCCTCATCAGCTCCTGGCTCTGCAAACCTCGTCTTCTCCCATCTTGCTCTCAGCATTGCCAACCATTGTGTGGACACTGCACCGGCACCGTCCCTTGCCTGCATGAACCTGTATCGAGTCCCACGTGCTTATTTTGGCCGTTGAGCACCTTTTCTTCCAGGAAGATCACACCAGGCTCTGCCAGCCTGGCCCTTTCTGTCTCCGTTGCAGGAATAACCGCTTTCGCCATGCCACGAGCACAGCCCTTGCAGCATCCGCTATGCAAACAGTGGGCACCGTCGCACCGGCTTTGCCGTCTGCCTGTGACAATAAAGCAAATCTGCAAAATTCCCTCCCTGCCTCAGCCTTGCCTTTCAGGCCAGCCCTGTTTTCAGTTCAGGGCTTATTCCTTACCAATTTATGCCCCATCGAGCTCAAGGACTAGATCGGATGTCCTCCAAGCATGTAAGTGACATAAATGAGCACAAAAAGCACTAAGTCCAGGTTCCCAAATTGCCTTTAAATTCACAAGTGAAACCAGGCAAGTTTTTAGCTGCTCCGGAGAACGGCCACCCTGCCCGCCCGAGGAGCAGCTTTCCCAGCGCTTCTCAGGACATCTCCCATGGTCTCTGCAAGCTTATTTAGAAGCCACCCCTTGGGTCCCATTTCTGCTCCCTGCCCAAATCCAGATAAGAAAATCAAGATTGGCCTTGACTTGTTTGCTGCACATCACTGGGGTGCAGCCTGGCCACGTTATCACCCCAAGCAGGGATGATTCACAACTCATGCGTACAGAATCGAGGATACGGGGAAAAACAAGCGGTGCAGCTTGCAAGGACTGCTGAAAAAGATGTTTGGGTGAATTAAGTACAAAATCACTTTAGGGATGTCCCCTCCCGGTACACAGAGTTGCTGGGAGAAGCCAGCCTCAACCACCTGAACCTCCAGGAATAGTTACTCCCTTGCTGGTTTCCAAGAGGGGAAAAAAAAATTATTAATCCCCGATTTGCAGATTTTTTTGGCAGGATTGATCCCGCTCATTCACATCAACTGCTCAGCTCGGGGAGGAACCTCCGGCTCCATCCCGTTTATCAAAACCCTGGAGGCTGGCAGAGATCCCTCTCCCCATCCCAAAGGGGAACATGCCGGTAGGAAGAGATGCTTTTTGATTAAAATTAAAAATAAAATGGTACAAATGACACATCGAGGGGAAACCCTTGCGCTGCACTTTAACGCTGAGACCCGAGGCAGGTTAGGGGCCCCCCGGCATCGCCGCCCCAAAAGGCAGCATCCCCAGAGACCAGGATGGGGAACACAGCTTTCAGCCCTCTGAAGTGTGTAACGAGGTCTGGCCGCTGCCTCTTGAAAGGTTTTATTTATTTTCATAGTGCTTATTAAGCTTTTATTAGAGCAGGATAATCCCGTGCTCAGTGCTATTCCCTGCATCCAGGCTCTGTCGCTACAGGTCCCAGATTTGAAGCGGGAGTTATAATCTCTCTCCAAACCTCCACTCCTGCCCGCAATGATTCTTCCCTTTGTCCCACCGTTGCCACAGACCCGGGAGGGATCAGATATGTTCCCCGTTGCCTGATTTGCGCAGCTGGGTGCTGTAGAGCTCTCCTGCCCCTTTCTACATCACCCCGATGGATTTCCCACTCCAAAAAAGCAGGGGCTTCCTTCTGGAACCATGCCACCGCCCTGACATTCCTCTGCCTGACTCAGTCTGCTCCCTTCCCTTGTAAAATATAAACCACTTTTAGGTGAATCATAACTCAGCCTGAGCTGTGGGCGAACTCCAGCCAAACTTGGTGTAACCCTCCAGCGAGTCCTCAGTGACCTGCAAATGTCCAGGAGGACTCCAGAGCCACAGGAGAAATAGTTTCGATGTAAAGAGCCCAGGTCTGCTTTTGGAGCCACTGTGATTAACCCCGACCTGCTCCGCAGGGGGAATACATTGATTTTTTTTTGCATTAGTCTTATGCTTAAGCAGGATAACACTCTCCCTACAGCCTTTCTCTGCTGGGGAAGGCGTATGATATAGAAAAGGGTGTATATTAAGCAGAAATTGCAAAACTTAAGCTGTTTGTGGTTTAAGTACAGCTTTGGTATATGAAGAGAGGCTGGGCTTTAAAAAAAAAACATAGAAATATCAAGAGCATCATGTTTAGTCTTGGCTGGTCTTGCCAGCGATGTTGGGTCTGACACCTTTTGTGTCTTTCTCCACTGTGGGGAAGCGGCAGGGGCTGGAGGAGGTGGGAGAGGAATAAAGGAGATGCTTTAATTTGGGGAAGGAGGTGGAAGGCAGGGCAGCCAGGGATACCCACTGATTAATGGGCTGTCAGGCTCGAATCATTTAGATGTAGAGATCTTTACCATAATAATGATAACCCCAGTAATTACTGTTATTAATAATAATCCCGCTTAGCTCTTGTTCTTTCCCAAGCGTTGTGGCAACAGGACCTCGGTAACCCTCAGCGCATGTCCCTGGGGTAAGTGCTGTCCTCATCCCGAGATGGGGAAATTGGGATGGGAAGGGACTCGGGATGCTCCTGCAAGGGCTGCAGTCCTCTGGGACTCAAATGGAAATTACAGCCCTGGGTAGCAATGAAAGCCAAAACCAATGCCCCAGGGTAGCACGTGTGCCTGGCTGATAAAATCTCATTTTCAGCCCCTAATAGGTGTTTGTGATGATATGTTGCGTTGGTGTCTCTGGTTATCTGTTGTGTTGGCATTGGTGCTTGCCACATCGTCCAGACGGCTGAGCAGCTGCATGTCGGGACACCCCACGAGCCATTCTTCGGGCATTTAATCCCTGCAGCTTCTCCCAGGCCGTTTTTTTTTAATCTTATTTAATGAATAAATATGAGTGCTTTCTAAACCCAGCACCATCCTTTAATTATTCCTAATATTTGATGACAACAAACTAATTCCCAAATGATGACATCAGACATTAAAGGCACATCTCCCGAGTGCCAGGTCATTAATATTTCTCTTCCCTCGGTCCGTATTTTGCCTGCTGTAAGCAGTTTTGATATAACGAGCTCAGTGACTGCATCAACTGGCGCAGTGGAAAGGTATTTACCAGCCATAGGCCACCGGGCTGCATTATGGGCTGGGTATCATTGAAAACTGGGCGTCTAGCTGTCAAGGTGCTCCACCCGAGGACCTCTCCCTCAGAAACACCCCAGGACATTGGGAAATCCAAAAGGGGAGCCTCTCTGACAGCTTCGGCTCATTGACTCACTCCGCTGACACCGAGTTTTCTTGTGGTCGCCATGAGCATCCCTCCGCGTTCAGGATGGGAGGCGGTGGGCTGGAGTGGTCCAGTACTCCCATCACCAGCTCCGACCAGGAAGTTTTTCTTCATCCTGTGTCATGCAACACATGTCAGGCTAAAAACCCCACAATACAAGCAATGAAAATACTCAGCTAATGGCTTCTGGAAGAGAGATTTAGATAGGGAGCTAAAAATCTATCCCGATAATCGTCTTCTGTGCTCTGGGCTTTGAATGCTGCTCAACCCATCGCTGAGCGCAGCACGGGTTACAAAGTGTGGGGGAACACTGGGAAAGAAATCCTATCATATCTTTTCCCAAAAGACAAAAATTGTTTGCAAGTTATTTCGCATTTAAATTAATCAGGCCAGGGTCTACCTGCTACCTGCAGAATGAAAAACTTAGCAACAACAGGATTGAAACTGCACACTTGGGCATGCACAAATTAATGATGCAGCATCCTGCAATTATCCCCGACGAGCTGCCAAAGCAATCACTGTGTCCTAAAACACACCTGTGGCAGCCTGTATGGGCTTATTGATGCATATTTGCTGCTATACTCAATACAGATGCAAATATTTGGTTACTAAGGAAGCAATGAATATTGCCACAGTCTCCAGGGAAATGCTACGGCATGTCTCAACCACTCCAAGTTAGTGGATGCTTCGCACTCGCTCTCAGCATCTTTATCTCTTGCTGCATCCCTGTCTCCTGAGTTCACTGACCTTTTTGGGTTGAACCTGGTGCAGAAGCTTTTGTTTCCAAAATATTTGCATGATCTCCATAGAGAAGCTCATCCCCAGCCCCGGAGAGAGGGGATCGGGATGTGCTGAAGGCAGCCAGCCTAGGTCCATCCTTTGCAGCCCCAATTCACTGCTGATGGGCTGAGGACAAAAGGAGCTCTTTGGCTGTGCATGAACAGACCCTCAGCACCCTTCTTTGTGGCTGAACTCTGTTTTGCTGTGCTGATGCACAAAAAAAACCCCAAATGTGGCAAAAAAAAGCAATTGGAGCAAAGGAATAGACCTGCAATGGGGGAAGGTGCTGGATTTAAGCAGCAGCTCCTATTTCACATGAGCTGATAGAACTGGTAGAATATATATAGGGGGAAAAACCATAGTTTTAGGAGAAAAAACCTCCTTTAAAGGCAGTAAGGAACCTGCAGGGAGGAAAAACTGCTGGGTTTGTAACCAATGATGTAACTCATTCCTCCCCCATTATCGATAGCAGCCAACCTGCCAAATATTTTCTGTTTCCGCAGCGGGACGCGATGACCGATGCAATTCTGACGTGATCCAAGGGCTTCCCTTATATGGCTGGAAACGATAACCCCGGTGTCTAACCCATCCCTTTCTCCACCGAGTGACACCTCAGAGATGTGCAAAGAGCTGCAGTCTTTGTGTCTTTGTGCAATGACCAGGTGCGTTCAGCAGGGTTTGAGTCACCAGAGTAGTCACCGGGGCAGCCGGCGCGTTCTTGCCCGTTTTCCCACGTGCCTGTTGCAGGGCACGGGCAGGCAGGGATGGTTTCTGCTCCGATTTCTCAAGAAACAGCCCCGATGCCTGTGCAACCATGGGAGTGTGTGGGGAAAAGGGGCCGGCTGGAGTCGGAAACACTTTGCCGGCCAAAAATGCAGCCAGGATGTGGCGGGGTTCATTGCAGCAACTCATCAGCTGCTAATGCCATCACCCTGCTGATGGTCATGCACCATCACACAGGTCTGGGTTAAAAACCAACCATTTTGGGGAAGGCACTGTTAAAAATTCTGCTTATTACAGTAGCCTGATTTGCACAAATAGCCTTATTCAGGCAGCAAACTGCAGTGCAAGAGCAAGAGCCCCAGGTGAGCGATACTAATCCCAGTCTAACCACTGAAGCTTGTTGGCTGTTAAATGGCAGCCTCAGAAAGAAGCTACCTCTTGTTACGGCAGAGTCTGGGGTGAATAAATCACCCTTTTCCACCTCTGAGGTCAGCGAAGAGCAGGCTCAGGCGGTTGCTGCAGTCCAGGGGAATAAGGGGAGGGATGCGGAGGTTGCCGGGGGCTTTGGTGGAGATGCTGCTTCACCACAATGCTGGAAAGTTGGAGCCGAGGAGGGGTCCCCTCTTCCCGCTGAGATTACTGAGTTGGGCATTTTCAGGGGCTGGGCAGGGGCATTTTATGGATGTTAAACCAAAGGAGTTTTGCTTATTTGTTTTAGAGGGGGATTTATTCAAACACACAAACCATAACTCAGCAGCGATGCACATCAGCCCGGGGGAGCATCACCTACTCACTGTAACTCAGCACAGTACGTATGCGCTGGTGAGGCTGCTGAGTTTGGTTTGGTTTGGTTTGGCTGAAAAACAGTTACTTTGAAGGAAGACAGACAGAAGGAAACAAGAACTTTCCACAAGTGTCAGACTAACAAAGCCTCAATGTATATAACCAAACCCAGGAAAATTAATATTAAAAATCCTGAGAGCAGTCCTGAAACAGTTGCCGAGGTTTGCGAGTGAAGGATGCTAACAAAGCAAAGGTAAAAACTGGTGTAAAAATGAAATCCAAGGGCCCAGGTTCCTCAGCCCCCACTCCAGCCTGCATTTGGGTGAAGCAACTGAGAGCAAAAATTAATGCAGTGCATTATTATTAGCATTGCTAGGGGTAGTCACCGTTATTTAATTGCCACATAGTTTCTGCATTCAGAAATAGCACCATTTCCCATCCCTTTTCCTCCCTGTCCAAATAGGAAAGGGCTAATCAGAGCTTCATTATTTATATCTGTAATTGGCAGGCAGCGGAGAGCTTTCCATGGCAGGAATCGGAGGAATCCCTATAGGAATGTCCCATGCGCCGGACCGCGGCAGCTCGGCACGCCGTCGGTGGCAGTGGGTCAGCTCCGTGGTTGGAAGAGGGATTCCCATTTCTCCAAGCCTAAGCCTAATTAATTGTTGCGATCAATTCAGGCTGATTCACTTTCAGGGGCTGGGATGAAACCGTAGCCCAGCGGTGGAGCGGGATGCTGGTGGTGACCGTATGCATCCCGGGAATGAGCCAAAGCCCATTAGGAAAAAGACTCATTGATTTAACGACCTTTGGATGGGGCCCTGGCGAATGCATCCTCACTGCCATGGCAATGGGTGCTGCCTAACAAGCAATCATGATATGCATTGTCTCACTGGGCAGGTACAAAAGCATTAATTAACTGGCCGGTTTATCATTCGCTCTGATGTTTTCCTGCTTCCTTAAGGGAAAAAAAATTATTTCTTGTTCAACAGGATTTTCCCAGCTGTTGACCACACAGTTTTACTGGGTTCTGAAATCACCTGGCTCTTTCCAGCATCACCGCTTGCCAGCGAGGATGCCGTGTGCCTAAAAAATGGGAAATTACCCAGATCTGGGAGAAACCTGCTCTTGGTTGGCTTCTGTCCCTAATAATCGCCTTATTATTGGCAGTTTTAGTCTATCCTTGCGCTTTGCAAGTATCGCTGTGAATCTGCAGGAGGGTACGTGCCATGGAAACGTTTCCCAGTGAGCTGCTCTTTTGTTCTTTAAATACAGCTCTGTTTGATGCATCGATGGTACCCTACATCAGCAGTTACAGCCGTGCCCTAATGACCAAAGTATTAAAGGTGTTTTCCCATAACCTCAGCAATGAACACAGGTTACAGTCTACATAAACTGAGGCTAAAGTGTTTTTGTGCTCAGTGAAAGATAATCTTTTCAGGTGTTTCTTTGAGTCATCCTTTCAAGAAAGTGCCTCCACCCAGTACCTTTTTTTTTTTTCCAGGAGGTGCTGGGAAAACATGAGTTTGTAACACATTAACAGAGTCCTTTGAAGAGCCTTCGGTTAGGGTGCTGAGCACAGCTCACAGGTGCTGATTGAGTTTCAGCAAGTGGATGCTGCTGCCCGTGTAGTTTAATATCAATATTGCCTGGCAAAGCACCATATTTTTATTTCAAAAACTATTTGAGCGAATAGTGTTACTACAGCTTTACACCAGTGTTACTGAGAGTTTTCTGTGTACTTTGCTTGCTTACGAAGCACCATTCCGATCCGTGGCAGTGCAATGGAGTAATCGCATAATTCAATTAAACAATATCCTTTGATTACCGAGTGGCTCAGAGGTCCAGGAGCAGCAGTTGGGAAATGCTTATTTAATAACTTGTTATAATATCAACATTATTTAGCACTTAGGCAGGACTCTGCATTCGGATAACAAAATTCACCCCTTATAATTTAATCTTACCAATTAGGTGATTTCCCCCACAGCAGTGATACAAAGGCAGAGGGAGCCTTTCTCAGGGCAGAGCGACGCTTCCTCATTTATTGTACGTTAGCCAATTAATCTGGGAGCACACTGAGGGATCAGGAGCGATGTCGGACCCGGTCGCCCCCCAAAAATCACGGCCCCCCCGCCCCCCTCGGTGAAGCCTCGCTGGGGACACGTGGAGGTGCGCGGCACGGGGGGCGTGGCTTGTGGGGAAGGGGCGGAGACTGGGCGTGGTTATGGGGAACGGTGGAGGGTGTGGGGAGGGGGCGTGGCCTGGCGGGGGGCGTGGCCTAGCGGCAGCGCTGCCCGCAGCCCTTGGCGCCGGGGGAGCGGCGAGGCGGAGCCGGGCCCGCCCCGCGCCGGCGGCCGCTCAGTGCCCGGGCAGCGGCGGCGGCGGCAGCCGCAGGATCGAGAGGCGGAGGAGGCGGCGGTCCCGGTCCCCGTCCTCCCTTCTCTCCTCAGCGCCCGCCCCGGCGGCCGTTAGCGGCCCGCGCGCTCCCCAACGGTCACTCCGCCTCAGCCGCGGCGACCGTTAAACCGCCGCTTCCGGCCGCAGCCCCCCCCCGCCCCCCACCCCCTCCCCATCACCTCACCTCATCTCAGGGGCTGAGGCGGCCGCCGGGCGATGAACTCGCTGCTCTTCGGGGAGATGGCCCGCGCCTTCTCCCCCGGCGCGGCGGCCGCCTCCTGCCCGTTGGGGCCCGGCGGTGGCGGCGGCCCCGGCAGCCCAGCGGCAGCAGCGGCGGCGGCGGCGGCAGCGGCGGCGGGGGGCCCGCCGGTAACGGCGGCGCTTCGTAACGACCTGGGCTCCAACATCCACCTGCTGAAGGGGCTGAACGTGCGGTTCCGCTGCTTCCTGGCCAAGGTCCACGAGCTGGAGCGGCGGAACCGGCTGCTGGAGAAGCAGCTGGCGGCCCAGCAGAACGAACGCGACCGCCGCCTGCGTTACAAGACCTTCTCCCGCGACCAGGCCGTGCAGACCGACTCCGGTACCTCCCCGTTGCTGCCGCCGCCGGGCCCCGGCCACGGGCTGGCCTGCGGTCCCCTCTCCTCGCCTCCCCATTACAGCCGTTTGCCCGGCACCATCTGGAGCTACACCCAGGTGCGGCGTACCGGAGGCGGCGGGTTGGAGACGGTGCAGGGACCCGGTGTCTCCTGGATCCATCCGGACGGCGTCGGGGTGCAGATCGACACCATCACCCCCGAGATCCGAGCCCTTTACAACGTGCTGGCCAAAGTCAAGCGAGAGCGGGATGAGTACAAGAGAAAGTGAGCGGCTGGGGGGGGGGCATGAGCTTGCGGGCGGGGAGCGGGGGGGGGAGGGATGCGGGCCGCCTGCTCCTGCAGTGCGGGGAAACGGGCGAGTCCCTCCTTGGGGCGGAGGAGGCATTTGGGGAATGTGGGGAGACCCTTGGGGACATGAGGACAGGCCTCCCCCCACCCCAAGGCTCCCTCCCTGGGGAGGATGCTCCTGTGGGTTTGAGGAGGCTCTTCCTCAGGGGGCTTTGCACCTCAGCTTGGCGTCCAGAAAATTGTAGGGTCCTTCCCTGGGAGGCTGGAGAGCCTTGATCTTAAAAGAAGCATTGTCTGTTTGACTTAAAAATTAAAAAAAAAATCCTTTTTGGAGAAGGGAAATAATCTGTTATTAATATTGCATTGCATAGTTACTCCTAAATTTAGCTTGCCTTCATTTTCTGGACTAATCACTCCAGTAGTCGATTTTGTGTGCCAGCTCTCCGAAATTAGCTCAGTGCTGCAATATTTGGGTTGCAAATACTGCAGGGGAAGGTTTGCACTCCAAGATGTTTCTCTGAATTAGTCAAAACAAAAGCCCTAACGACAGCCTTTGTAAACCCTGGTAATCTGCAGGTTTCTCTTAGCCTGTTGGGAAGCCCTGGGTTTTTAAACGGTGTTTAAACGGGAGAACCCCGGTGATGGATAGCGTTCCCCTTGGTTTGCTGTATTCGCCTGCTAAACGTAGCTGTGGCAGAGATGGAGGCCAGAGGAGAAAAAAAAAGAAAAGGTAGTTGGGATTCTGCAGGGAGATTCCTGCATTGTCTGACGAGCTGCCTGTCCTTTGGGGCTGGCGTGGGCACTCCCGTTTTGGAGTTTTGTCATCTTTAGGCTTAAAATGCATTTCCTCCTTTCCCAGCCTTGTATTTTTTTCTGCAGAACAAATTTAATCCTTTTTTTTTCCTTTCTTTTGGAGGCAGCTGGCATTTCTCGGCTCTGTGGCCTGTGAAGCGTAGCTGAATTTCTTCTGTCCAGGGTAACAGGACTGCAGTGTGCTCTTTGCATACCTCTAGTCATCAGCTTTTGTAACAGACCTCTTGTGAATTAACTCGGTTTAGAGAGATTTTATAGGCAGGCATATCTGTTCAAGTAGTAATTTCTGGCCTATTCGTTAACTAAAGTACTGTCTACTTTCAGTGCATCTTCTTAAAGCTTGTGTGCCTTGATTGCTCTGTACTCTATGGCTGCAGCGCGTACTGAATCTGGATGGAAAAAGAAGTTAGCCTCTTTTTCGGTCTAGAATAGTAGATGCCATCATGGCACGGGGTTGTTTTTGTTTTTGAGGCTGGTACCAAGGAGATGCGAGTAGTGGTGCTTCAGAGGAAGTTGCGCTTGACGGTGGCTTGGTTAAGGAAGATATGTGTTGGGTGTGGGTTATGTGACCAAAAGTTGCGGGTACTTCTTCTTTTCGATGGATATATGATTTATTTTTTCTTCTTAGGGGAGACGAGACTCGTGGGCCGTTTAATTTCAGTCTTTCTACTGATACATAGTTGATTCTGTCTGTTCTGCTTTCACTCGCTTGTGTACAGCAAATTGTCACCCCAGAGTCTGTGTATTCAGGTGTGACTGCTTGCACACTCATGGGGATTGCATAAACCAAATAAATTCACTGGAGCGAAGGGGACCTCTTTGTAGGCAATCGCAAATCTTATTCTCGCCACCCTTCCTGCTCTTGAAACAGGTTTTTCTCCTGATGCTTGAAAATAAAATTTGATTAATACATATCAACATGTATCACACTGGTATTATATCTGCAGTGTGTCTTTTA
Organism: Harpia harpyja; assembly: GCF_026419915.1. Lineage (NCBI taxonomy): Eukaryota > Metazoa > Chordata > Aves > Accipitriformes > Accipitridae > Harpia > Harpia harpyja. The sequence continues at coordinate 7,935,972 of NC_068946.1, forward strand.
TGGTATGTTCATTACTATGTAATTGGAATGATTATTCCACTCTTCTGTGACCTTCAGTCATCAGATGGACATCACACGTTAAGTTCTTTTGGGGTAGATTGGCTTTTTCATTTGTGGCCTTGAGCACACTTTTGCATGCTTACGGAGTAATACTGTGCTGTTGGAAATTTAATTCTTGCAGTCAAAGTAGATTAGTCAATTCGATTTCATTATCATGAGCTAATGGGGTGTTGCAGTGTTTGTCAGCAATCCTGTAAAGATTGGTACCAATGTTTTCTTGTTTGTTTTTGCAGGGAAGGGATTCTCTGTCATGGCATGTTTGTGTGTACGTACGTGTATATAAATACACGCTTTGGGTTTACCTTATCTCGCTGTGAACCCTTTGATGATTGGGTTTTGTTTAGGGAAATGAGCTCCAAGGGGAAAATAAGCCTTGTGCCCATCTCCTGACGGTGCTGTTGGGGCCTGCAGAAAGTTAGGTGCGTGCCCAAGTTTCTAAAGCAGACTTGTGATCTTGCAAAGATGCGCGCATGTTTGTAAACAGACCGATGAGCACCCCTTTCCCCTAGCAGGCAGGTGGTCCTTTGAAATGGCACTGCTCCAGGTTGCAGGTATCTTTGTGTTGGAAACAGCGTGTTTGCAAGATGTACCACAATGTTTTTTATACACTGTTGTTGTTTCACACCAAGAAAATAACCATTTTGCTGAACTCAAGAACCAGCAGAACACAGCAACCTTTTTGAAGCCATCGGGCCTTGTAACCTGACCGGTTAAGCCACCAACTCGATATGCAAGAATGCTTAAGCAGATAGCGATACGTTACATTTATCTTCTAAAAGAACAGAGGCTTTTTTTCCTTGCCAGGATGACCACTTGATTAAGGAGGTCACAGCTAGCAAATGTTTCTTCTTTGAAATATTTGGCTACCAGGAAGACAGGAGGTAGATGATTACATTGCGAAGTCGGTGAGTACTGCTCGAGTGAATACTTAGTTTCAAAGACATACAGCTCAGATGTGATGTGTCTGTTGTTGAAGACACAAACTCATGGATGTCATGCTTGTGAATTGAAAAATGCAGTGGTGGAATTCAGAGGTGAAATAATCCCTTTTGTTTTCTTTCTTCTAAAGGTAGCTTTACTGTGACTCTTAATAGTGGATGATCATCTAAGATGCTCTTTCCAATGAAATCTGCCTGTGCAATTTTTGGGATTACCAATGGCTTCATTTTAGGAAAATATGTTCAACTCCTTTGTTCCGTTCCCCAAAATCATTTTTTCTTGGACATCCTAACACAAGAAACTGGAGTTCTGAGGTCTAGAAAGTATTAGAGTGCGTAGTCAGTAGAGCACCTAGATCATATTTTACCCAGGCTTTTGTTTGTATCTGAAGTACAAATGAGAAAATGTTCCCCCCTAAGGAGCCCAGCAGATATTTCAGACCAAAATTGCTGCTTTTTTTTTCCCCAGATGATGTTATTTTACACAAATGGTATATAAATTTGAATCTTTTTCTACTCTAACATGTTGTCTTAATCTTTTTTAGTAATGATCATGATTTTACATGGTGGATTATGACTTCAGCTGTGGGAGTTAGCGATTGGAGGAGATTTATAGGAAAAATGAACTTAAAGTTCAGTTTCTTTTTTTTTTTTTTTTCCAAACTGTGCTAGCATTTAGAAGAGCTTTTGGCTCAAATCTTTTGTAACTTTTTATCTGTTACTACCCTTTTAACAAGAAAAGGTAAAATCGTCCAATTTGCAGTCAAACTAGCTCAATGAAAAAATACTTTCAGGGTCAGTTATCTGAAAAAGGAGGTAAGTGCCGGATTTTGTAAGCTGAAACACACAGGTGAAGTGTGTTTTTTTTCTAGACAAAAAAAAAAAAATAATCAACCATACTGCTTCACCTCCTTTGAGGTGAGATTAAACAGTTGTGGGTTTTTAAATGAGCAGTGTTTGAATCTTGGATCTATCTATCCCTCTGTCTGTGGGTAACCAGCTTCGCAGGGAGGGGGATAAGCAGGTTTAATTGCAGGCCTGTGACTGTGCCGCTGCCCTGCAAGGGACTTTGTGTTACTGTGATCTGTTTAGGTTATTTAGAAGAAAAATCCGCTTTCTGAAGAGCGGTTGGGGATGTGAACCAACATGGTCCATCGTTATGTAACTGGCTGTCCCTGGTTATGTGCGTGCTTTGGGGTCCTTCGTTTAGGCTTCAGGCAGCTGAGCTGAATGGGGCCTCAGCATCTCGAACGAAAGATGATGCCCCGTGTTTCTGTTGGTAAGCGTGCACCCAGGTATTTAAATCTACTTGGTTATGGGAAGGGGAGAACAAATGTGCACTTCCCCCCCCCCGCCCCTTAGTCAAGTTACATTGCCAGTCGAGGCTGGAGCGCTGACGGTTTGTCTTCTGGCTAAGGCAGAATGTCAAAATGTATGCATATGGAATATGTCAGGCAGTGATGCTGAGGACAGCGCAGAGACCTGGCGAGAGGCGGCTCCTTCGGGCAAGGTGTCTCACCTTTCAGATTCCAGACTTGCACAGAGATCTCCCTTGAAGATCTAAGCGCATCGCTGTGTTATGACAGTTAAAATACTGCTGTGTGTGGCCAGCGAGAGACTGCTGACTTGGTGAAAACCTTCTGCTGTCATTCCCTGTTCTCCCTTCTTTTTTTTTCTTTTAGCTGCAAGAAGGCTGCTGATCTGTCTGTGGAGAGCTTTAGTCTGAACACTTGAATAGATTTGTATATTATGGTTTCAAAATTGTTCTTAATTGGTGCAGATATTGAGTCTGCCAGATGTTAGTCGTCTTTTCCAGCAGAGACTTAACTGTTACTAAGAGTTGAACTGGAAATAATTGTTTTACCTCAGGATGGTATTTCATTTGGAAGATTAATAAAGTCCACTTGAAAAAGAGATTATCTTAAATTTGCTACAGCTGGAAAGGACAAAGATTATCATTGTCAAAGGCAATGCGCGTCAAAACTAACTGGATCTCGTTTTTTTAAAGAAGGGAACTTAATAAAAATGTGCTTAAGATAAGCCCTGGAGGAATGTCTGAAAACTTTTAAAGCTAAAATATCAGTGGTAACAAGATGCAAATGTTACGCATAGACCCAATAAAAAACAAATAATTTTTTTGTCCTTATAGAAGAATGTTACCAGCATGCTAGACTTCTGTCCATGTTTCAATTGGTTACAGAACTGGTAATAATGCAGTCTCTGTGTAAAGCCATATATATATATATATATATATATATATATATATATTTAATTCTGGTATTTCTGCTTTTCTTTTTATGTTTTAAAGTGGTAGTTATGTTTCAATGTGGCTTTTCACTGAAATCTAGTGTTCCTTACTGCTTCCAAAGCAGCCATGCAGCCTGGTATTGGAGACTTTTGAATACCCCTTAGAAGATGTGAAGTTTGATGTTAAATGCTCACTCTGGTGAAACCTGAGACTCAGTCTTCAAAAGACTTTTTTTACTTGCACTGAGAGGACGTGAGTTTTCTTTGTGAAGAACAGTTAAAATTGTCTCATATGAAATAACTTGGCCATATAACAAAAATATGCATCCCTTGTAATTGTTGGTTGGAAAGCTGTACTGCTTGGAGCTGTGCACTGTAAGAATAATGTTTGTTTAGGTGTCAGACATTTTTTTCCTTAAATGATGCCATCTTTGCTTCTAAAATGCTGCTGCAAAGACATGCATTTACGATATCCATGAATATCTGGAGCACGCTAACAAATCTCAGATTTAATTATTTTTTTCCATGGTATAGCTAGGAACTGGGACTTCTGGGTTGTAGTAGCGTAGGAGAAGTTTTGGAAGGAGAGGAGGATGTTTCCCTTTGATCCTGCTTTCTAACAGTGCTCCACAGTGGAACTGGGGCTGTATTTTGTTAACTATTGAAGTAGATAAATCTGTGTGTGTGTGCCTTACTTGAACTGGCTTGTAGTGGGAGCAACCAGGGAGGGCTAAGATATGACTGATTTGAACTAGCTGTCTTAGCTGTGCAAGTCAGCTATTTATTCTGAACTTTATCTTTGGCTATTAACTCTGAATTCTAATTAAAATAATGAATTTGTAGATGAACTAGATTGGATGTGGTGGAGAGAAAAATCACCACCTCGTGTTGTGGTTAGAGTTTCATAGAAACTTGGGCCAGGATCTGTGCTGTATTCTTCAAAGAATAGCTTCCTCTGTTGCAAGAGAACCACAGGACTTTCTGTGTATATTTTGAATTTACCTTTTGAGTCCTCCCGTGACTCATGGTGGGAAGCTTCAGCCTTTCTGAAGGCAAAAAACCAGACTTTCAGAGCACAGCTTAAGCGTAGAGTAGGTCTGGGAGCAAAACCTCCCAAATACCTCTGATCTTAAACCCAAATAATCTCTGAAGACCCTTGCAACTTAGGGCTGAGGTGAAAACAAACACAGAAACAAGTTACTTCTACCTCTTTGTCATCTGTAATCATAGGCTTTCGTTGCAGTAATGCAGTTTGAGTACTGGGCTTGTAGCTAAAGAAAGCACTGAACCCAGGTACAGCTCAACAGCTGCTTTTTTGTGGTTAAAGTTTTGTGGTGATGCTCTGCCAGGTCTTATGTTGGCTTCCTGCGTATTCTTTTCTGTGACTAAATTTTTTTTTTTTTTTTAGTTTGCTAGAAATATTCACGGGATGTTGTTCTTTACGGTTTAAGTCTCCATCTTAATGTTTAGGACAAGCCTTTTTGTTTGTACAAGAAAGGATGAGATTTCTTCCAGTTTGGTCTTTTAAAACAAGAAGTTTAAAAACTTAACAGTACGTATCTCTGCGCGGTTTAGTCTAACTGAAGTTATTCTGCAGCCTTGTGACCTCTCCGAACTAAAACTTATCTTGCTCCCAGAACCCTGAACTGATAAGTAATAAACAGTAATGAAAGGTAATAAATGGGACAACACTGATTTTGCTTAGTAAACAAGGCACAGGGAAATCGTGTAGTGCGTGGCTATGCTTTTAAACCAGTTTTCAAACTCTGTTCTGCTCTACCCCACCATATGCCTGGCTTCTATAGGGTATTTTCTGTGTTTTACTGTCTCCAGTTTTGTTTTGTAGGAGTGGTCTCTGGCTGCTTTCATGTGCTGGTATTTTCCTGGTCACGTTTTTCTTGAGTTTCTATGCATGTACCTCCCACCCTTGCATCTGAAGTGAAGGAACTTGCCTCCATTTTATTGTACTTTTAGAATAGGGGGCAAAACTAAGATCATTTTAGTATGGCGATAGCTTGGACACACTGGTAGATTATTGAATTTCAAATATATTGTTAAAATGCCTTGGTTTGGGGTTAGAGGTGAATGACCATAGTTAGTGACCTAGAGATGCCCGTGCCTGCTGATTAAGGAGGAGTTGTTTAGGAGGGTGGGATTTGGTTTTGATGCCAAAGAAGTAAGTAATGTATATGGTGTTTTATAATCCTTGTCTGTCACCTAGGCTAGGACCAGTTCTTAGCAGATCTTTCTGCTTCAAAGTAGGCTTAAAAAAAGCAAGGTGATAGAACAGTGCCTGCTAGAGTGTTACCTGGATTGTACAGGTTGTGCTAGAAGTTTGTGAAAATGTCAGAAAGATTCAGTGACTTTTTCTAGTACTGTTGCAGAAAGTGGCAACTGGGAGGCATATACTTTAACCATGACAGGATTAACAAGGTGCTTAATCTAATTTTTAAAAGGCTTTTGAAACTATTAGCATTTGTTTAAAAAACTTAAAATGTGTGGGAATCTTTCTGTTCTGTTTCATTTGCTGTGAGCAGTGTTGATCCATGTACAAAAATGACATCAACTCTGCCTCTGGATCTACTTCAATAACAAGAGCATCAAGAGAGCTCGGGGAGAATGGTGCTCTGTGCCCATTAATGATGCGTCCTGCTTGTTAATGACACAGAACATGGACTAGCTGCATTGTTACTGTGTGAAAGTGAATCACAGATGATGCATTTCTTCAGCCTTTTGTTCAAGCATTTCCACCCTTTAACTCATCTACACGTGACTTGATGGTTACTGGACTCAATTTGGAAGCATTCTGCTCGACTCAGATGTATCCTGCCTCCCCCAAAAGATTGTTAATTTGAGTCCCCTTCCAAGTAGATTTTGCGACTGAACGTATTCATGTCTGCTTTCTGTGTCACGGCTTCAAAAATAAGCCCACTGCTACATTTTGGAGCTTGTTCTCACTGGAGAAATGTTCACTTCTCCCTTTTTTGGCCTTTTCTGTCTGGAAACCACCAACATGCATTGCTTTAGAGAAGGGTTTTAGCTGTATGTGATCAAATGGATGGCTTGCATTGCTACTGTTAGTAATGGGGCTCCAAGTTTAATCTTCAATCTGATGCTAATTTCAGTGGATTTATTCTGAATTTGCACTGAAATACAATTGAAAGCAAAACTCGACATTACAGCCTGAGCCTAAACTCCATGTAACTTCACAAATCTCTTGGTGCTATGGAAAAGCCAAATGTTTTGATTTCTCAATCTTGAATGGTTTCCCAAATCTGAATTCCCTGAATTACAAAGCCTTTGTGAACAGGTAAACTTCAGATCAAGTTCTGTGTTGTACAGTTATCAGTACACAGGTGTGCCACTGCATTACAAATCAAATTTTGTTTGCTTTGAAATGTATGGGGGTTTTGTATATGTAAGCAGCAATCAACATTGGTTGAAAGACATGACAGCTCACAGACCCTGTACTAAAAAGAGGAGGAATTAAGTTAGTCCTCTTCATGTGGGTAAGAAAACTTATTAATTTACAATGGCTTATTAACAGAGAACAGAGATGCTGAAGGAAGTGATGATGTATAATAGGATGGGATCCCCCTTTACCCTTAAATACAGTAGATGTGTTTAGTCCATGCAGTGACTCAGGCTGGAATTAGAGATCAAAGGGATCCTAGCTCACTATTTATTCCAAATCAGTGGTTTCAATGGAAAATATATTTCTGTCTGTGAATTCTTACAGGTAAAATTTGTCTGCATGTCTCTGAGGGGAGAAAATAGAACTATGTCTTTTTTTTGGTTTTGTTTTTTTTTTTAAATGAAGGTTTCTCTGATACAGAGACAGAATTTAAATTTAGCAGGCCCATGTCTGTTCAATCAAAGAAGTCAAGACCTGACAAGTCAAATCTAGTTAAAAAGAATACTAGGTATTGGTGTAGTTTTACATAATTCTGTAGAATGGCATGAGTGCATTAACATTGATTTTAATGGGAATATTTTAATATTAATATTTAATATGTCAAAAAGCTATTGTCATTAAAACTGCTACAAGAAAATCCCCCTCTTGTAGGTACAAAAAAAAAAAATCTTTATTTCCCCCCCTAAACTTTTCAGCAAGGTTTTGATCATATGATGAAGCATTGGGCAGTCTGGATTCTGTTCCTAACTCTTCTATTGAATTTTTTCCCAAATGACTATACCAGAATCACCTCACCTTTGGCTGTTTCTGTCATCCATGTGGTTTTGAAACGTCTTTTTTTTTTTTTTTTTTTTTAATTTATTTAAAGGGAGAAAAAGGGAGTGCAAAGTACTTCAGAACTCCTTAATGCCCTGGAAAATGTTTTTCCACTAATCTGTATTCTTAACCAGAGTGTAGAACTGCCGGTTGTCAGTGGGAGACCAGCTTTTCTTGTTAAAAGGGACAAAGTGACCCTGGGAATGAAGTCCCACTTGCAGAGATGCTGTACAGAATTTTATCCTTTCAAGAATGGCTACGGGACGTAAGTAAGCTCATTTTGTGATAACTATCCCTGAAGGACAGCAAGCTCCTGGTGGCAGCATGCGATGAATCTGCAAATAAACCCATTTTCCTTCATAGCTTCTCTTCCCCTTTTGGGCATTAGATCCTTCTATCCATTTATATGCAATGCAGTCAGACTCTTCCCTGTTAAGTGTCAATGGCTGGAAGGAATTTACTGTCTTCTCTACTTATTATTTTATGTGAGAGACCGTAGGAGCCTTACAGTCGTTACGTCAAGGTAGGCCATATTGCTATGGGTGCTGTGAACTAGGCGTCGGTGTGCTGAACTAGCATCATTTTGTTTCAGCCCTGAAAGAGGTGTCATCCTATTTTCAAATGTACAGCCTTTCTCTTTCTCCAGCGTTCAATGAAGCATTAATTACTGTTTGATCTTTCTCCTATGAAATGCACAATGAGATACAGCTCTAGACCCGTGAGCAGGGATTTATTCCCCATGGTGAGCTAGCATGTCTCTGTGGTGGTGTGGGCTTTGATTTAGGTGGGGTTTGGGTCCATGACTCAGCCTAATTGTCCTGTAGTTGTAGGGGAATGAGGTCACTGTCTCAGTCACTCTGTTCCTTTTCACTGGCCTTTTGCATTGGAACCAAGTTTGTACTGGAACTCTTCTGCTGTCCATCTCTTCCCCTCCGTAAATAGCACAGGGTTGCCACTGCCAGTGGTTTATATCCTCCCACTAATAGCAATCTGCAGTGTTTCAGACTGCCTTGAAATTGGATTTCATTTGTGAAAACTTGTCAACCTCCACTTTCTTTGCAGCAGCAGGCAAACTGAGCTTACTCCCTTTCAGAAACTAGATGAGGCTTCAGTAGGTCTGGGACTAGTATCTTCGAGGGCATTCCAGTGTGGGCCAGTGTTCATCAAGTTTTTTTTTTTCATTGTTTGCCTGTGAGTTTAAGTACTAAACAGTTACGTTCTTGGGAATTCATGCAACTGAGACAGAAAAAACAACTATTATGTTTGTGTGAATTTAAGACTCATCTGCCTTTGTACAAATATTTAGAAATGCTTAATCTTGAATTTTATATCCTCCTAGCTGTCATCTTTATTAATTCGCTTCCATCTAAATGGCATAGTACCATGGTTTAATGGTAATTCTGTAAAGGCTAGTCACCATAATTAACTAGGAATACTGAACTATATTAATCTGCCCATTGTACTAGAGGTGATTAAAGCAGCTTAAACAGAGTGAGCATCCTTATATTTCTTGAAGGACCGTGTGAGGAGTACTGTGTATTTCCTGAAGTGTCATAGGAGCCTTTGAAGAGCAGTTTATTTCTTACCCTTTGTTAATACTTGTGTTCTTAGAATCCTGATACTGCACACAAAAGCCACACTTAAATATATTTACCTTTACAAAGGTAACAAAACTCTTACAATGTAGATAAGACAATGGATATATTGGAGCACTATTGGGAGACTTTGCTACATACTAGCTATGTGTACCACCTGCCTTCCTGACTCCTGAAAGCAAATAAGTATTATCACATTTTAATAAATGGTTCGCTTGATCTTGAATAGGTTCAGTAAAAGTATTTAGTATTGGGGCAGAGATTAAGATGACTTCTAGCTCTCAGTTTTGAGGCTGCTGCTTAAAGGATGTGGAGGAAGAGGGAGGGCAGATGGAGATAAACCTAAAGACAAGGTAAGGAGAGCAGTGAGCACTTCAGCTGCAACTTGCAATTATTCTTGGCATTTCAGGCTGAAGAACTGCAGAAGTGAATGAAAATGTTGTGTTAATACATTCCAGCAGGATCTCTGGTTCCTTTCCACAGAAGAGTAATCCTGGTCTATTATCACTCGGTCTTATCAGAGCCTTTCAGAATTAGTTTGAGGTGATAACAGCAGGGTGGTTATAACATGGCTAGCAAAGGGAATGGCTAGATATAGAAAGCATTTACTCATGAACTCCCCAAGTCAAGTGAAGAACTTTTATGAGAGAGGATGTTAAAATACCAGTGTTTTGAACTTAGTACATGTTACATTTTAACAGCTAAGCTTAGCTAGTTGTACATTTAATTACATAGTTCAGTATTTCTTTACAGAAATGGAACAGTTTTTCCCTAAAATGGATAATTTGCCTGAATACTGAAATGAAAGAAGATGGGAATATCTGTTGAAAAGGAGGTGGGATTTATGTGTAAGTAGATTGCAGTAGGTGTTGAAAATGGTGCTGTCTGTGATCATTTTGTGTTGTGCCAGTGATGTATTACTTTTTCGTTTAAGGTCACCAGCTAGCCCAAATGTGACGCATGCTATTTAGTCTGATGTTTTCCTGAAAGCAATCCTTCAGAAATCCCAGTTAAACTGATAGCCTTTTTTCAGCTGTTAACTGTGGAAATGAGGCAGACATCCTTGGCTTGCTCTCCAGAGTAATACTGGGCTTCGTGCTGGCTTTACTGTGAAAACTCCTCTTCACAAGAGATCTAGCTGGTGATCTGTTTGGTGGAACTCAACTCAAAGCCCACAGACTCAGCATGAGCATAAATGTTCCAGGGCCAGAAAATCCCTGCTCCGTCTGGAGAGCAGGAGACCCACAGTGCAGCAGCAGCAGCGCTCAAAACATCCGGGTTTTTCTCTTCATAACAGATTGCTGTGAAGTCATAAGGCAGTACTGAAAAGAAATAATCCTCACCCTACATGGGAAAAATTTCCTGTAGTTAAAAGCCTGCTAGATTACTTCTCTTAGAGCTGTGATGTAAGAATCTTCCATGTAGTCATGTGCATCAGCTGAGATAATGCACTATTTTAACTTGGCAGCCTCCAAGAGGACATTCATGAAAGCTTTCACTAGGTGTTTATAGAAAATAGAAAGGAAATTCATGCCACAGAAGTTTGCCTGTACTTTCCGACAGCTTAGCGTTAGATCTTATTATGGCTTTAAATCTCTTTTGTAACTACTTGTCTCCTCAGCTGCCAGACTTTTGGCAAGGTATCTGCATTTTGCTAAGAGTCCTTAGCAGCAGTAGGAGGCGAGAAATTACAAGTGAAATGTTCTGAGCACCATAAAAATACAAATGTATTTTTAAAATGGTGATGGTGTATATTAGAGCATGCTTCTATGACACCTTTTTAAAGTTGCTGCAAGGCTAGAACTATATAGAATGATACTCCTTTGTTACAGTAAGCGTTCTTGACTATAAGCAGATTTCAAATCTGTTTTATTGTATGCTTTCTTTTTCTTATTCTTTTTCCTCCCTCCCAAAAGCCCTCCTCCATACTAATATTTGTATCAGCTCTTGAAGTGTCTCCTGCATTCTGGGGATAAAAAAAACAGGAACGAGAACTGCGAATTAGGGGTAAAAAAAAAAAAAAAAATAAAAAAAAAAGGAAAGGTGAGGGAAAGGGGAATGCAGTTATCTGTGGAAAAGTGTCAATTCTTCTTGTGCTACTAAAGACTAGTGGGAGAACCTTGAAAATCAGCTCAAGTCTCAAGTACTGCATTTTATGTAGAAGCTATGAAGCTCTTGGGGTGCTTGACTTCAGAAACACGTCGTGTCAAAGTCTGATGTGGTCGTGTGTGCTGGTAATCTTTTTACAGACCTGTTAGATTTATTAATGAGTATTTTATATTACCCTTCTAAAATTAATGTGCTGAAGTGGAGGTAAAGGACTAAGAGTTTGAAGTGAGTGTGCTAGGGAGAAGAGAAACATGATGGGACCCCCCTGCTTTAGAAACCACAGATTATCAAGGTCAGATCACTAGTTAAATTTTTAGCATGGAGGATACGAGTTGAAAGTCATATTTGGTGGCAGGCTGCAGAAAGCTTTTATTTATTATAAATATTTGCTTAACACTACCTAGTGTGCAGTTTACAACGGTATGGAGGTTTTTTTCTAAAGTACTCATGTTAGTAGTCTTTGTATCTTAGCAAACTATTAAAACTGTATTGAAGGCCTGGAATAAGATTGATATTTCAGCCCCCCCCCTACCCCTGCCACTTTTAAGCCTGTGAAGCTTCAGATTCTGGGACAGGCATGCTGGTGCTTATCTTCTGCTGTTTAAATACATTTGATTAAATTAAGAGCATTAAGCAATTTTTAAGTTTCCCTAAACAATGGATGGATTTTTCTGTGATTATTACATGAGTCAGTTATAATAATCCCTTTTCATTGTGCAGTTTCGTTGCTGAAACTGAGCACTGAAGTATTGTTGGTAACTCCCTTATAAACAACCCAACTTCCAATTTGCAGAAGAAATTTTTCTCTCTCCGTTCTGTCCTACTGTAGCCTGTATTTATTTCAGTAATGATGGGGATGTTGGAGATGAGCTGTCCAAAGGAATCACATGGCTTTACTGGGACACCGGGATAATAGCATGCAGTGTTCCTCAGTTCAGACTCCTCGCACTGACTCCCCTTTGTCTGTGCAGGGTCTCTGAAAGCTTGTTTTGACCTTTTCAGTCCAGGAGACTGCAATTCTACAAGTTTCTCAAATTAGCACTTGTACCAGGCTATTTCTGTATGTTGACTGAAAGAATCTGAGATGATGAATAGTTATGCAATAATTGAAATGTGATTTAAAAGCACTGGATGGGCTACTGTTTCCTGCCCTGCTCTTGCAGGTTTAGCAAAAAAACTACTTCAAGATGTCCAACTTCTGCTTCTCATTTGTTCAGAGATGCTTGTACATGTCTGTCAGACCCACGTAATGAAATTTCACTCCCCTGTGATACCATAGGTGGGTAGATAAACATAAAGCAGTTTTTCAGAAGTAGAGAATAATGGGCAGCTTTTTGACTTTTGGGGGGGGGGGGGGGAGTCTTAAGTCAGTACTTTTCTTCAGGCTCATAGTCTCTGTTCTGTTCTTTGTCCTTCACTTAAGTTTTATAGTGTCTGTCACTGTATTTCGGTAATAGTTTCTTCAAAGAGAATGGTCATTAGGAGTAGTGAGTTTACTTGGATGAATTTCACAGCAGTTTTATATAAATGCCTGTGCCAAAGTCTTAGGACAAAACACCTGAATGTTTGACATCCTAAATACCATAAAATTGCAGCTTGTTGATAGGCGGAGTTGTAAAATAAATATATGTATGTGATCGGCTGTCTTTAATGCATGAGGTTTGTAGTACTTAGGTTTGCTAGAGATTTCCTTACATGGGAATTCAGTATTTGATAATTAACTTGTATAGCGCTTCTGGCTACAGTAATGTAATCCTGTGCTTTTCAGATTACCTGTTTCAAAATGAGTCAGCGTAATTACTTGATCTGCTGTTACGACAACAGTTTTACAGGAATGTAATGTTCTTTGCCTTGGCCGTTTTATAAGCTGCACTTGCAGTTGTCTTCTGCAGAGCTCTTCTGTATACTTCAGTGGCAAATGAGATAAGGATTTGCCATATTAATGTGTAGAAATTAGCATAGTGCTGCTATTTTCTAGAAAACAGTTTGATCAGACAGAACTGACATAAGCGTGGACTCGGCTATGAGCTAAAAATGAGAGTATAATATGACGGCTTGAGACTGCTGGTCTGATCTCTATAGAAATGGGATTTCTTCCGAATTGTATTAGTTGCTCGAGTTCTCCTTTCCCTCTTTGTTTTGTAATTGTGCTAGTCGATGGGTTGCTGGCACAATGAATGCCCATCAGCACTGTGAGACCTGTCAGAGGTAAATAAGAATAGCAGCACCCTTAAGCAAGGGAAACAGCCTTGGATATATGATGCTGTCCTCCCATACAGTGAAATCAGGATGCGTCCATCTTCTTAAATTTCCTTTTTATTGTTAATAGAAATATATGTAAAGAGAAAAAGGAAAAAAGAAGCGGATATACCTACAAAATGGGGGAAATGCCTTGGACTTACGTGATACAAGAGGAAGAGAACTGAGAATTTGAGCGTTGTCCCAGGAAGGCTGATGTAGTAGCTACCTAGGCTACTATAAAATATTTACAAAGATGACTTAATTCTGTGCAGTTGAGCTAAAAAGAAGGCCAAAATGCAGTGCTCTGATTCTCCTCTTGCCAAAAGTGTCATGCTATATTGATCTATGTCAAATGGGTGTTTGGGTATAAATCTTATCAGATGTTTCATAGTTAGACCTAATCATATTTACTATGCCATGCGTGGGCTGTATCATATTCCTGGAATCGGAGCTGACTTGTCAAGCGAACTGTCTGTCTGACATTTGCTTTCAGAATAAAATGTCGTTGCAGGTATCTTGGAGGCACAGAGACATGGCTGGAAGTCGGGCTCCGCAGCATTCTGCTGAATTCAGACTAATTGTAGAAATTGAGTGTCCTGATGGTGTAGGGAATAATAGTTGTGTGTCTTAATGACAAAGAGCAGCTTGCTAGAATTTGGTATCTTAGCTAATTTAATTGTTTTGTAGCTCACATGTCTATGATGTGTTTCTGATAGCTGTAAGGCTGTCTTGCTCAAACTAAGGGCTGATCTCAGTAATTGGAAGTTTAAAGTTCATCATAACATTTCCCTTTTGCAGTGGGAATTTCCTAGATGTAGGCTTATTGAGTGGTTCCTCTTCTGTGTGTTGCACGTTTTTCCCCTCCCCACTTCTTAAGTCTTTGCCTAGTCTTCAGCTGTTGGTGTTTTTCTAATTGTAGACTGTTTTGTCCTTACCTTGCTCTCTTGGCTGCTTTTCCTTTATTGCACAGAGTAAATCCTTAACACACATGCACACACACGCGCGTGCGCGTGCGCGCACACACACACACACACACACACAGGCGCCAATCTTGTAGGCCTTGCATTTGCCCGAGTTGCTTTTTTCACAAGGCTCTTTTGTTAGAAACAGTTCTGGGCTAGCTTCAGTCACCACGAAGCTTACCGGAAAATGGAAGGCAGGCAGTTCCTGCTTTCTCATGTTACTGAACAAATCCCTCTCCCCTTCCCTCGGGTCTGCTATACCTAGCGAAAAAACTGCATTTCAGCTGTCAAAAACTTCAATAGATCCATGCTGCAGAATTATTTGTTCATGCTTAAGAGATGTGTATTTGTTCTGGGGTTGTAAACACTGTCATGAAGATTTTGACAGGAGTGAAAAATGAATTTAAGTTGCTCTGCTGAGGGGAATACAACTCACTTTAATTCTGCCTGCAGACTTTGCTGCAGCCTGTCAGTGCCCACCACTCAGCTGAGGAGTAAATCCAGCTTGATCTGTTAGTTCTTGTGTTTGTGGTTGCTGGTACAGGTTGGGCACAAATTTGTAAATCTGTCTTGACATGCTGGCAAACATAAGAGGAGGATACAGAAAGCAGTGTTTAGTTTACCTTAGGTATTAGTTATCATATCATTAATTGTATCATAAACCTTGCTCCGAGAGCTCGCAATCTGATGATATCTTATCAGCCGGAACAGTTTTTGACTAACCAGAAATCATTTCTCTGCAGGCTGCAGGAAATGGTTGTGTTCCTGTGATCAGCACAACGGTTTAAGGTGTGGAGGACACTAGTGATAAAATGTGATTTTAATTATACTCTGATTCTAGAGTATGGATATTTTAAATATTGAATACACAGAGGCCTTTTGTGGTTTTGCTCCCTAAACTGTAAAAGCTCCCTTCCTCCAAAGCAGTTATGATTTCCATATGCCTGAGATGAACGGGAGTAGCAGAAGAGCTGTGCAGAAAGGTAAAGATGCTATGAGCTTGCACGAAACACTAAAAAGAATTACATTACCTAATCAGGTTCATTTCAAGAGGCTGTACTCCTGGCCATTGCTGGTAGGAATTGTGGTTTTGAACACTTCTCACAGGTTTAACCTGTTAATATTTTAAATCATTTGCAGCTGTAGAATAGGCAGGTCAGTGATATATGCAGGTTTGGGTTATGTTGACATAGGCCTGATCTTTCTCTTCAGGAGAATATGAAACAGGTTTAGAGAAGCAAAGAGCGAGCAGTACGTGGGGAAAGGGGAAGATGTACAAAACTTGTCTTTCCAATGGAAGTAACTTATCTACTGGCAGAAGTTCTGGACTCTGTCCTGCAGAATGGCTTAGAAACCAGGATGCTGATTAGGTTATAAACACAAGGGAAAATAAGACTCCTTTGCATGGCATTTGTTCAGTTCAGGGCTCCAACACCTCATTGTTCTGAGAGCAAGCTGAATTTAAGTTCTTCAGTCGAGAGCGGTTAGACAATCAGGGAAGATGGTTTTCTGAACATGGCCTTACTTAAAGTGAAAGCTGGGCAACAGTGAGCTTGATAGCTTGATATCTGTTTTACCCTATTTCTCAATTTACCTACAGTGGGACCCCCCCCCCCCCAAAAAAAACCCATTATTTCTTCTAAGGCAGCAGTATTTCAAGTGAATTTGCTACTATGTGATGTGGAAATACACTACCAACATTAATAGCCTTGGATGCACTGGTAAATAGAAGACTTTCAAGGATTTTTTTTTTTTCTTCACTTACTTAGCTATGAGGTTGAAAATAACTGAAGTTCATAGTTGATACTTTTGCATCATGCAAAGTCCTTTGCAAGGACAGGAGATCTCTTGTGAAAACACCCAAGAGTAGCCTCACCCGCTGTGTTAGACCTATTTTGAATAAGTATCTTGTGTCTTTGTTAATGGACTTCTGTGTTAGGGGCTGGGTGCAAGTACAAAAGAAGAGGTCCAAAGCTTATCCAAGTGTCCAAAGCTTATCCAAGTGTCCAAAGACATCTCAGATTTAAAACTGGCCTTTATTTAGTGCAGTGTTGTTTGCAAGAATAAGTCATGCGGGAGCGTGTGACTTGTAGCTGTGTATCTTAAAATGTGTTTAATGTTGCTGTGAATATTGCACAATTATATGTGGATTCTCCTACTGTATTAAAAGCACCATAATTTTCTTCATAAAGGAATGCAGGCATGGCTGTTGCTTCTACTTGAAGTTGTTGAACTCTTGTGACACTATGTATGGCTTTTGTTTAAACAGCTCGTGTGGTCAGGAACAAAACACAAATGAACTTGGAGATGATTTTTATTGTGGTTCCAGTAACAGGCTGGAGCATCTTTCCAGGTGAATGTAATCGGGAGGCATAATTATGCAATGGTTTTCTGTATAGTAAGTCCTTTCAGTAATTCTCTTCACAAGCAATTGCTGTTGTTCAAAGGCCTGCATGCTGTTTTAAGTAGAGCCCAAGCCTAGAACAGGACTTAATATTAACCTCTCCTTTATAATGAAACCCCTGAGTTTTAGCAGTGCAAAGGCTACAAGTTCTGGTATGCAGTGAATTTACCTGTATTGTCTAGACCGTTGCTAGAGGTTCAAGGATACAGACTCCTCCGTTGCTCTGACGTTTGGGAAATTTGATGCTGCAATGACTGACTTCTAGCAAAGAGATTCTGTGGAGACGATGTTGCTTGCAACAGGCAAAAAACATGACTTCATTCAAGAGTGCCGCTGCTGTTGTGTTACAGCCAGGCTTTAATGGAATTGGACGTTCACATTAAATTAATAGGTTTTACATGGAGCCCATCAACTAACATTTAATTTGACTCAATAAGAAGTCAGGGCATGTGGGATCAAAATGGTCTGTGCTTGGGATAATCTGGAAGAATCCCAGTATTACAGCATCTTAAAAATGCTCACTTAAACAAGAGCTAGCATTTGTGAATAAGCTAATTACTTAATGCAACCTTGTATCTAATTTAGTGCTAAACTAAGACTGGATAGGAAAATCATCTCTTGAGCAAGGATTCTAAAAGTAGAGAGAATGGTGCATTGGTTTTGGTTTGTGGGGTTTTTTTCTTAACAAAATACAGAAGGCTTCATAGAGGTTTTTTAAAATGAAATCCATCTTGCATGGTCTGGTTTTTTTGAGCTAATGAAAACCTGCAGAGGGCTATTTGTATTTACAGTCCCAAACTGCTGCCTTGTATTGGGAATGGTTTAGTGAGATTGCAGATGTAGGTGGTTCTCTTAATTAAGAAACACCAGTGCAAATGATTAGAGACTGATGCTGCAGCAGAATTTTTTAGTATCGTGAAGGTTTCTCTATATCTGTCTAGAAGGTCTTGAACGTGATGCTTTGTTATCCCAAATGACCACAGTATGTTTCTCTCAAACAGCATGCCCTGCCCAAATTTCTGTCTTGTCCGATTACAGGATTAGGCTGTGGATCCTTTTGTGTGGGAATATAAGTTTGTACATCTGATGGGCTGTTAAGTCAATTCCAATGAAATCAGTGTATAATAACCAGAGTTATAAACTGTAATGTTGATAGTTATTATGTAGGTGTTGGAGAGGGGATTAGTGGGCATGTTACTACAGACCCACAGTGAGAGGCGGCCTGTAATGAGCATGAGTAATGCAAAATGATTAAGTTGGTTAGGCTTGTGCATGTTAAGTGTTAAATCTCATGCCAGCGCTGGTGAGCAGAGCAGTACGCTTTGCCATTTGGAGTTCCTGTAAACAACGTATGGGCGTCAAAAAGATCCCAATACGCAAAAGAACAAGCAGTGCTGCCGCAAAGGAACGGGAGCACAGAGACGTGCCTCTAACCTGTGATGGCAGAGCACGAACCCTCCCGGGCAGCACCGGAGGTATAATTACTTGGTCCTGCCGTAGCATGGATGTTTTCTTCCATCTTCTTGCAGGTGTGGTACATCAGAGAATGCATCTTAGATGCTTCGTATCCAACAGATGAGCAAGGCTGGGTGTATCTCGTGCCAAAAATGAAATAGTGGTGTGTTAGTGTGCAAGAAAAAAAAATGATGCTGTTCCCTGAAGGTAGCACTGACAGTTTGTCTGTTCAGTATGTTTATGTTTTCAGGAATCATTAGCTGTTAATATTTTCGTGAGCATTTCATACTCATTGTTCAAACTAGCACTTTAGTTGCCTGTTGTGGACTTAAGCACTGTTAGGTTTTCCTTTCTGCTACTGCTTTTCTCCCCATAAACCAATGGGAAGACACTCCAACAAACGGAGTGAAAATCTTCAGAGTCAGTACCTGAGAGAATGGCAGGGGAAAAACTTAGACCATTTTAAATGTTTTCTGTTGTTCTCTTTCTGTTTGGTGGTTTTCTTCTCTGCATGACTCGGTATAAAACTACCAGGAAGAAGGGTCTTGTCTTCCTAAAGAGTTTTTCTTATGGAAGAAATGTATTGTCATTAAATGTTGCTGGAGGAATATTTCTTACTTGAGGGAGGGATATTTTTAATGAAAGAAATAGTGCAGTTAATATCATCAGGCATCATTAACTCTCAACTGGTCTACTTGTGCCTTTCTGCCTTGAGCAAGAACATATTTAAAACAGTAGGTTTATATCTGACATATTTTGTGAGCATGTTGTCTAAATAATATAATACTAACATCTAAACATCCTCGGTTTTAAAAAGAAAATTACTGAACAATTTTTGGAAAGGCAAACTTCTCTAAAACTAACTTTCTGTTCTAAAGGGGTTTTGTGAATCTGCTCCAGTGGGCAATTCTCTTCACTGATCAGTAACTTGACTTGATACTGGGAGAGGAGAAAGGAAGATATTCGTGTTCATTGACAAAGCTATTCAGGGAGCGGGAAAGTGGTTTGAAGCTTGTTGTGTCAACATAGACTGCTCAGTTTAATTTCGTTAACATTAAGGCTTTAAAACTTAGAGAAGCTTTTAAGGGACATTATCCAGTTCTTGAGATATCTCCCCCGGCTTGCTTTGCTGTAGAAGATATTAGTATCGGTGAACTGGTAGCTACTCTTCCAATTTCAAAGGAAACACACAAGTTTGTGGTGTGACTCAGCTTTACAAGAACACTGCTTCAAGCAATGTTAATCCTAGCTGACTATTCATGTGTTTTGTTTGTCTAACATCCTTGTAATGTAGCTATTCCCGTTAAAGAAAGCCAGCATCCTTTGTTCTCCTCTAAGCTATGTAAGACATGACTGCAGAAGTAGTTTGGGGCCTGAAGCTGCAATGACTGAATGCCGCTGGAATGTAATGTGTCACATCTGGTAAAAGGGGAATAGATCCATAGCTTCTAAAATTCAGACTAGGCCTTTATTTGGCGGGTGGGTAGGTGGTGGTTAGAACTACAACATCCTTGGTAGGTGGGAAAGAAGGAAGGGAGTTTGCTTAGATTAGAAATTCATATTGCTGATTTTTTTTTTTTTTAAAGAAATAAGTGAAAATATAAGAAACCCTGAAGTGTGGTAGATGGAGATGGCAGCATTTGCCTTTCTGGGTCAGAAAAAAGATTTCTGGATACATCTGGAAATCATAGCAATTGATGCATCCGAGCCAAGAAATAAGTGTATTTGAGAGCAGCAGGAGCAGCTGGCTAGTTAATATCCTGCAGCAAGTATGTGAAGACTGCTGGCTTTTTTTAGCCTATAGTGTGTACAGCCGTTTCCCTTTTGGGTATTATAGTCCTCATCATTCCTGCCGCTGCTTCTTCTGTGGTTATCCAGCAAAGGAGTTACCTGTCCGCTCTGCTTATGCTGTGGAGGTGATTAATCAGGTGGTGTTTCCCTCTTCCTTAAGATGAAGGGAGCACCGGGGTTTGGTCCCTTTCATCGACATTTTAGGCTGCACGTGCACGCGGCGTCACTGGTTCTGTTTGCTAAGAAGCAGAGGGCATCCACAGCCTGCTTTTAGACGGTAACTGAAGAGAAAGATATTGATTAGTATAAATTACTGGGAGAATAATTCAGAGTGTGTTGAATATTAAAGATGTCAGAGCCATAGTTAGCATCTTCTCAGTGGCATGCTGACTCCTTACTGCTGCATTTGTTGGAGTGTGTAGTAGCACAGCCGCCAAGGTCCCTTTTAAAGTCATGTGTGTTACAGCAAATACAGGATGATCATATGAATGAGCAATCTTTCTATTGTGTCACTTCCTTGGAAGTTTAAATGGAGAATTAATCCTCTGCTCCATTGTCATCCTCTACCTTCCCATCCGTCTCCTTCCTCTCTTTGCTACAAATAGTCTCCTGAGGTTTAAGTGTGAGGAGAAAGTAAGATTGGCATTTTTAGCTGTTAAATGAGGTTAATCAGCTTGGTAGTGGGTGGGAGAAATTTTCTCTGAGGTTAAGAATGTGATATTAATGGTTAGCAGGACCCTTATTATCAGTCCAGTGTAAATTTCCTTCTGTTAGGCATGTACTTTTTGGTTAAAAATTACCTGATTGTGTTATTGTTCCTATAATTAAGAGAAACACAGAAATTGTGGGGAGGGTGTGTGTGTAAAAGGCGGCATCCTTCTCTTTTCTTGAAGACACCGTCTTGAGTTTGACGGAAGGGAATTAGGGCTGTAAATCACTGCTCTGCAAAATGCACTTTAACTGGCATGAAGGGAAGAAATGGAACTACTGGAATTTCTCAGGATGAGGAAGGTTAGTCTGAGCAGACTTTGAGATGTGTAATTTTGGCAGCTGCCCAGAATGGCTGAACTGCTGGGGAGGAATGCTAATCCTTTTTGCTAGCTTTTGGCACAGTCAGTAAAAATATGCAGATACGTTTTCCAAAAATATATGCCTTTTTTTTGCAGAATGCAGAGTGCACTGTGGGAATGCAAATAATACAGCAGGATAACCTGAATGCAGCCAGTATTCCTCATTTCAACAGTTAAAACCTTGAGAAGCAGCATATCAATTTTTGCAATGTCTGCTTGACTTCCATCCATAAATGACAGCCTGCTGCCAGAAAGACCAGGAGGAATGATTAAAGCCATGCAACACTCCTCCTGTAACAGAAGGAGACCATCTTGCAGATTGTGAATATAATTGACTGCTTTAATTAATTTCACCTTCTTGACTCTAATGTTAAAATCTGAAAAATAAAGTTACTATTTTAATAGAAATGTACATGTAATTAGCAGTCAAAAACCAAATAGGATATGGAAATATGAGCTAAAACGTTTGATGACAAATGCAAATTTCAGCCTAAATATTTTACTCTGCTTGGCAGTAAGTCATTGCTGGTAAAAACATGCACAACAAGTCTTCCTGCTTAAATCAAACTTCAGCTGTACAATGGAGAAATCGCATGGCGTTACGTTGGATATTCCTTGCACCACAATAGCAGGAAAGAGCGGATGTAGCCAGCATGTCATCTTGGCACTGCGCTTGTCGGAGCTGCTGCTGCATTAAGATGTAACCCGTTCAGGTGCCTCCGATCACTCCTGAATACAGCAAACTGCAATACCACCGTGCCTGCCTGTGTCCTTTCCTGCTGAAATGGTCTGCCCTGGCTTCCATTTCAGATGGGATTAAATTTGCACTTTGAATGGAGAGATGTATTGAGTAGCATGGTGATTATATATGCAAACTGAAAATCAGATGCCTCAGTGGGAATATCCAACAATCTAGCCATCACCAGATTTCTTTGTGGATTTGAAAATAGGATGAAACGATACGTTTTGGCAGATTTAACCTTGCATTTTCAAGAATGCTTTGATTTAATAGATTTCTGGGCCCATGGTTTGCCATTTTCAGTTAAACTATAAAAAGTGTTGAAGTGGTAACAGAAATTATCACAATGGTACTCAGAGATTATGTTCACAGGATTGTTTTTAATCATGTGGTATCCGAAGTTTCTTTTCCAGGGGTGTAATTCCTGTTCTAATAGACGGGGCAAGTCTCGTGTGGCACTACTGCCCATTCAAAAAGAGGGGCACGCATTTTACTCTCTCCCGTCCCGCCCCAAACTCAAACCATATCCGTGCTTATGAATGTGTATTGTCACATTTTCAAGAATCTTAGCTTTTGAGTTAATATTGTCAAATACTGGGTTTTGCCCTGTAAAGAGTTTCATTGCTGAAAAAGAGGAACTGCTGGATATTTTTACACTTAATCCAATAATGAACTCATACTACAAGCATCATTATGTTTGAGGTTTAATTATACAGGTTGTAACTGTAATTTCTTTTCTTCTACCCATTCAGTACTGCAGCAGCAGTGAGCGTGTATACCCTGCATTCAAGGATGCTTGTCTGACTACTCTCTTTGCAATTGTAGTGCTGGGAAATGACTGAGGCATGTAGATTATTGAAGATTTTTATGTAGAAGGTACATAAACATATGAATTGATTGGACTGAACAGATGAATATTGACTACTGATTCAAAGAACTTACCTTCAACTGATTTTTTTTTTTTTTTTTTTCACCGAAGATTTCCCACTGTATTTGCAAGCAAATATTGCATAGGAGAGCAGGAAGAGTACTGATCCCAATGAAAGTCGATTTAGCTTTTATTATCTTACAGTCTTAATATTACTGGTTTGAGGTTGTACAAGCAAGGGGGACCATCTACTTTACATTTCAAATAACTGTCATCATCCTACAGCTATCAGAAGACTTGTGATTTTGGGCGGGGAAAAAAAAAAAAACAACCAACTTTTCTCCATAGTTAACACTTTGCCTGCAAATCTTGTCTTTCAGATGGGAAGAGGAACTGACAAGAAGAATGAGTCTGGAATCTATGGTAGAAACCTTGCGAGAGGTAAGGTTTGGATAGTATGTATTGAAAGGTGTAGGTTTTCTCTTGTTGGCACCTTTTATTATGCTAGTAATCATTTGAATTGTCTTTTAATTAAAAATCTGTCTTCTAGCTAGAGCAGCTGACTGTGTTGCTGTATGCTAGAGAATAGTGTTAATGTTTGGAAGCTGAAGCAGGAAGGTGCTGAATTTTCTGACAAAGTGAAATGCGGGGGTGGTGATGTGCCTTATCAGACCTGCTCAGGTTAAGTGAGGAAGCATATGTTGGCCTATTACCTCTTAGTTCTTTGTGTGCTTTCTCTTGCAGGAGGCGCAGGAAGCGGAAGCTCTCCAGGAGGAGTTAAATGAAAAGATTGAGAGACTGAAAGCAGAACTTGTGGTCTTTAAGGGTCTGATGAGTGATGTAAGTACGCTAGAGAGCAGAGTGGCCAACTCCCACTGTCTTTGTGAAATGTGTGTGTCATGCAAATGGCTTCATTCATAAAAAGGTTATGGTCTTAGTGAGTGCTGCTTTGTAGTTAGCATTATGGCTGCCTTTATGATCTAATGCATCAGACAGATCACCCTTCCCCCTGCTTCCTGTCTGGTCTGTGTAGAGATGCATTAACTTGCTGCTTAGCCCGTAACCCGGACTCTTCCCTCCCTTACCCGTTCTCCACAGCTGGCAGTGCCGGCATTCAGATCTGCAGCTGTGGAAAAAAGTGTTGGAGAACTCGCAGGTTAGGGTAAAGGGTTCATCACCATGCAGCACCATGTACTGCTAACAAGGGCGATTTTGCTCGGAATCACTCAAAGTCATGTTCAAAAAGGAACACGCTATATGTGTTTCCCAGCTCCCTTTATGAAAACTCTGAAGAGATTAACCCAGTATCACTGGTTCAGGTATCTGGCTTTGTTTCCAGTGCTGCTTCGACCTAAATTTAAAAAAAAAAGAAACAAAACAAACTTGTTTTCTCAGGAATTTCCTCATGTCTCGTTTGATATTGACTTTCCTTCAAAGCTGAGGGATCTTTTAGACTATGACTGGATCATTTTCTTACGTTTAGACATACTGAGAGCATGTACTCGTGCAGATATCTGGAAGGATAAGCCAAGTGAACATTAAGTAAGGTGCCTTTCTCTGTAAGACTGAAGTAGTGCTGATGCCGGTTTTGTAACGAATATGTCCTATTATGCTTACTTATTCTGTAATTTTGTGTAGAACTGCTTCCTTCTGTCTTTATATAAGCTTGCAGAACCTGCTCCCTGGTGTCAAATACATTCTCTCAGGGCCACTAGATCTGTTCATGTGAAATTTGACAATTAGCTGTCTCTTCTTTTGGTGTTTAATCGAGAATAGGCATGCTTGGTTAGAGGTGGTGTGAAAGGGAGAAACTTGTTAGGGCTTCTTCACTGTGACGACTTTTTTTGCTGAGGAAGAAATGTTGCTTGGTATGTACAAAAAGAGTGGTGGTGAATGCAGACATCCTCCTCAACTTGAGAGGAAGTGTGCTTTGGGCTTTGCAAACTCTGTAAGGAAGAAGAGAGCCTAAGGAAGGCAGTGAGAATGCTTATTTTGAATCCCACTGTGTAAATATTTAGAGCAGAGAAATGCAAAATGTTGGCATGCGACTCTTGCTTTCCTGTGGATAAGAATAACTGGTACCTATTCAGTTGATAAGATTGTGTTTAGAGTGTGTCAGTGTTTAGAGACTTGTTTTTCTCAGTGTGTTTGGAAAACAAAAATCTCTAACTTGTCCAAAGGTGGTTGACAGGGGCTGGAGAACTCTGTGTAATAATGTAAAAAAACAACAGCAACAAAAAAAAAAACCATCCCAAAGCCGCCTTCTTGGAAAGGGGATTTGGTATTTAAGAAAGCTCTGCAAAGAGTTTTTCTGCTTTTCTGGTCAAAGTGGAAGCATTGCCTAGCCATTGAAGTGGTACTTTCCAACAGAGTAAGTCTCGTCTCGGCTGGAAAATATGCTTTTCGTGGAACGATGTTTCTTCATAAGGAGCCAGCTGTGCTGTGGCTGTATCTCTTATAAATTATATTTATAATTACTGTCTAGAGTGAAGCAAGACAAAAATATTTTTTCATGTAGAATTTTTGCTAGGCTGGAAGCCAGGTTAATGCCAATGAGGACTATTTTCTGTGTTACAAGTTTTCATGGATCTCTTTAGATCCAGTCTTGATTTTAATATTTTCATGGTATGTATGAAGTTGCTGAGTAGCCTGGATTCTGTTTTAAAAGCAACTTCTCCTTGCAGGCACAGTTTTTCTGTCTGAAAGCAGGGGGAAAGTGTTGCATACTCACCAGGTTTTAGATTTCACTCTATTCTGCACATGCTCAACAGGGTTTTTCTCCTCCATTTTTAAAGCTTTATTGACCCATAAAAGTTTACTGTTGCCACATCTAGCAGTTGTTTTGGGGTGGGTATAGGTTTTTTGGTGACAAATCACTCTGAGTTGAAATTTTATTAGAATTGGGTATGAATGTTAATTGTTAGCTGTCTAGTCTATTTAGATTGTCCATGTACTGCCTTTTCCGGAGAAGATGTAACACTGTTTAAGAATGGTATGCCCTGGGGTTAGAGAGATACTGTGGGGTATCTCTTCTTTCCTGAACTGTATAATAATAGAAGATAATCACTACTGTCCTTCCTGCAGCCCATGACAGACCTGGACACAAAGATTCAAGAAAAGGCCATGAAGGTGGACATGGACATCTGTCGGCGAATCGATATCACAGCCAAGCTGTGTGATGTAGCGCAGCAGCGCAACTCTGAAGACGTTTCCAAGATATTCCAGGTGATTAGGCCATGAATTTTCCATAGGGTAGGGCAAGAAGTGAGGGGACAAGAGGGAGCAGTGTTGAGGAGTGTGGTCCAGGTCATTTGCCTTTTCTGGAAATTTCTCTATGTAGACACGTTTTCTTCTTTCTCAGTCTTGAAGTGTAGCGCTCTCCTGCAGAAGCTGCTGTAGTACTAAGAGCACAAAATGTAGAGAGTTTAAAAAAAGAAGTCTTAGGATGACCTTTAAGACATGCTGTTAGTCTGATGCTAACCTACAATGAATGCAGGGGAAAAAAGCATTACAGGGTCTAGGTTTGTATAAATGGCTTCCTCACATTTGTTCCCTTCAAGTGAGAGGTTTTAAGCTTGTAGAACTGTCATCTGAATGTTCTTATTTCTGGCTGAAGCTCCGTGGCCAGAAATAACGCTTCTGTGGTGGTGAGCTATGACTGCTTTGTGAGACTAGAAACTCCAGTTGCTTTCCTTGAGCTCTTGTGGCTCCTTGGTGCTAGTAGGAAAGTCATTTAATTTGCTCCAAAAGCAAGCAGTTACAGCTCTGCATGGAGCAAACCTGTAACTCCCAATGCAGTTGGTCTTCTGTCTTGACTGCAATTTCAATTGTGATTAACCCAGCTTCCTTCTACTTTGATCTAAATGTGTCTTGTTCAGCCTTTCAATAAGTCTGATGCTTTTCTCTGTATAGTGATGCCATATAGTGTGCTAAATGCTGTACAAAAACACTGTAAAAGATCCTTGTGGTCTCTACTGGTTGTGCTTTCTGGCTATAGTGAAGTTGCCTAAATGTTTGATGGGGTTTTTTCTTATGTATCCCAAAAGACTGAAACCTCCTTATTGGAGACAATTATTTTTCTAGCATGTTGAGCCATTGCACTGTGCTAGTGGTTCCTCCTTGTCTTTGAGTAGAATTGCCATGTCCTTCTGCTCAAAGGTAACTGCAAAGTGCACTTTTGGTCAAGCATGCAGTGGTTAAAATGATCATCATGGAGAACAATACCAATAAGGGATGGCTTATATGCCAAGTAGAGGAAAAACTACAGTAGGTTGGGAGCGGACCGTGTGTTTGTGACTCTTGCACCATCTGTGAATACCTTTTATGTTCACAGTCCTCAGATGAAGAAGTGATCCTCCGCACCCTTTGCAGGGGTATCCCTTGAGTTCTCTGCACGTCTATGAACTTCGTTTCTTTGAGCTTGTCCAGGCATTTCCATGGTTCAGTTAACCCTCCTGTCAACCTGAAGATTAGCAGTCTGCCTCTGCTGATGGGGTGGGAATGACCCTGTAATAAAGGCTATCTAGAAAGGCTTCCCGTCTACTCTTTTGTGGTGGTTCAATGCTGGGAGCAACAGCCTGTGGTGGTGGCAGGAGAGGGAGAGTTCTGTCATTGCTCTCAAGCCTGCTGCCTGGGCACTCTTGCCAGCTTATGCTTTTACCCTATATCATTCTAACCTCTGCATGTTCTCTGGTAGATCACAGACTAGTGTCAGTGAACAGATGAACATCTGTAGAGCGCTGGCAGCCTGCAGCTTGCTTTGCTCTTTGCTGTTCTGAACTGCTTCCTTGTGCTCTGTGTTCACCACTCATTAACAGATGCGATTCCCGTCTTGAATATGAGCAATCCCTGAATTGCCTGGGAACTGATGAACAGTTATATTCGCTCAAACCTAATGGCTCTCCTTCTTTATTTCTGCCCCTCATGGCACAGCACCTCAGTTGAACCTTCTAGTTACTCCTCTTCTCTCCAATTAAGGTGGCTTCCAAGAAGAAAGAACGCAAGCTCACATCTGATGATGACCTCTCTGAACAGGATGGAGACAACGGCAGGTTCTCTGATGATGAGGTCAGCTGTTCGCTGAACATCACGGATGAAATGAAGCGTATGTTTAATCAGCTGTGAGTATTGTGGACAACATGGGGAAGACTTATTCCGAAATGCAGACTTAATCCCAGAACTCAAGGATTGAGTTGTATATGCTTTCAGAAGTAGTATTTTTTTTCCACTCAGTGCTCACTATGAGTTGAAACCGAGCTGCCAGGTTGGTATATACTCGAAGGTTTTCTGGAAGTTCAAATAAAATTAACAGAAACTGATTTTTGTTCCTCCCTTAAATAGGGGGGCACTATGGAGAATATAAAAATATAGTAGTAAAACTAGATGTTTATATGCTGTTCTAACAGTAGCAAAAGAAGAAATGTGAAAAAAAAAAAAGTATAAAACTTGAGTCTGTTCCGTATGTTTTGCTGGATATTAGATTTCTACAGTTCTGGAAAGAACCTTGCTGCTGCTTGGGCTGGAATAGAATTTGGCAATGTCACTGACAGCTCAGTTCAAAATGGATAGAAACTTCTGTAGTATTTTGCATGACTTTTCTGTTGAGCTATAGGCAAATGTTAGTGGTGTATCTGTCCAGAAGATCAGTTGCAGCAGTGGATGACAGTTTATAGATTCCAAGAATGTTGGTGGTGTAAGCCTTGCTGCAAGCTCTGATCTCCTGAACTGGAAGAACTGCAATTTATTTTGCCTAAAGCTTTACCCCAAATTGGAGTGTTAGGAAGCTGTGGAAGCTGAGGAGAGACTCTTTGCACCTTGGTGCTACACAAAGCAGTTCAGGAAGCCAGTTGGTGATGTGCCCTGCTGTTCTCTTCTCCTGTTCTAGAAATGATGGAGATGGCCACACCCTGGTGAGACTTCTGAGGGTCTCTGCCATTTTCTTTTGCCAGAGAAAAGCCCCAGCAAGCGCCGTAGATCTGACTTTCCTAGCATTTGAATATGGGTGTCTTCTGCCAACTTCTGCAGTGACTGCAGAGGGAGGAATTCCCAGTGCTTTCCCACACAGTGTACGACAGTATTTTATGTGTAGGAGTATGCAAGAAATGCTCTAAGGAGTACTAGCTTCTCTTCTGTTGTCAGCTGTTGCCAAAAGTTCTGTTTTCAGGGTGTGTGTCTCTTTCTTCCTGCCTGAATTTCACGTATAGGAGGGCATGGTTTTTGCAAAAGTTGTAGGTAACTCCTCTTGTTAGGACTCTTGTTTTAGACATTTTTAGGCCCTTAGTAATATTCAGTGTAATAAATACAGTTGTTTTTTTTTTTTACTTCTCCATTGCTAGAATTCAGTGTGACAGCAGGTAGTGTGGATTTTTTTTAGGAAAGCAAAAGGCTAAAATTTAGCTACTAGGTTGGTAATGCATTTAGTTTTTAGTTTTGTTCTTAAACCTGTCCTGTGATACCCAGTTTTTATTGGTGCTGCTAATGAAATTCTTATCTCCTGGTCCTATCTTATTTGGCACATAGTGCTGCAGGAACCTTGTTACATGCAAACTGGGTTGATCTAGAGCAGTGTTCATGGCTTACTGAAGGTGGTACTTCCCTAAGGATGTCTGGGTTTGGGGGCTTTGTGAGGTAGAAGATAATATTTTACAAATAGCTGAATAGCTTATCTCATTAACAGAAACTGAAAGCAACTTGCATTTTATCTGTAATGAACTTGATCTTTAAGTGTCTAGTAGTAAAAAGTCAAAATGCAGTTGGCTTTGTACAGTGTGTACGTCTGAAGTAAGCAGCAGTCAGAACTGGGAGCCTTTGTGTTCTCTGACAAGGATATAGCTCTTGCAAAAAGAAACTGATTTGAAGAAGTTGAATTGCAAAAGGCACAATCATGTATGTCCAAGTTTGTTGGGCTTTTTTAAATTATTTTTTTAAAGTCATGCTGAGTATAGACAAATAGCCTGTGTCTTTTGCCAAGCTCTTCAGCCTCCTAAAGACAGTGTTAGACTCTGCTTCCGGACTGAGATGTTATCTGCTTAAAAGGAAGTGAACTAAAGTAATAAAAATGCATCAGTCTGAAATTAGCAGACTGCTTCTGGGAGCAATTTTAAATTTTTGTCAGACCTCCTTAACAGGGACAAGAAGCAGCTACTAGTGTTTCGCTCTGCTGCTGTTCAAACCAAAAGGGACTCTAAGTGCCTTCTGAAACTTTCCTTTATTGCACAACTGACCATACTAAAGGGGCTTGACCAAATAACAGTGTCAAAGGCCACTCTTGCCACTGTTTGTTCTCAGTCTTAAGTGGCTGTAGTAGTATCTTTGTTGTTCAAGTCAACAATAAGTATTTATGCTCACCTGCACATCGTTTTGGGGTTCAGTTTTTTCATAGTTGTTACTTTCAAAAATGTTTTTAAGTGCTGCAGGGCAAACGTTGGCTGAACTTCAACATGAAAATCAGCAGGGAGTCTTCTGGTGGCTGTTTCTTGTAAAATTCCTCGAACTGTGTTTGGTCTCTTTCCCATGTACAAAAAGAATAGTTTAAAACATTTTTGTGGTTTTGCAAACAGGGGAAACTAATGTGCAGCACCATCTGGAGGACAGAGCTAGGACTGTGTATGTGAACCAGGAATGCTAACAAGGATCTTTTATTCTGCTTTGGGGTGGCAAAGAGCCCAGGAGCGAGGGACTCGGACAGTGGCGAAGCCTGTTTGTAAAAACTGCGAGGATTTTCAGCTGCTGCATTGTCTCCTTCATTCGGTGCTCATAGCCCTTTTTTTCCTAGAAGATTAATTAAAGGACTGAGGGAGTGGGGCTGGAGTGGTTTTCACTAATGCTTTTTCTGTTATCTTAACAGTCGTGAGACATTTGATTTTGATGACGACTGTGATAGTTTAACATGGGAGGAGAATGAGGAAACATTGCTTCTTTGGGAAGACTTCACAAACTGCAATCCTTCAATTGACCTCCAAGGAGAGGTGAGTTTATTTCCGTTATTTTCTTGAACTGTTCTCTGCAGAAACCGTATCCCTCAGCTGCTCTTTTAGCCATTTGAGCCTTTGGATATTTGACTGGTGATCTAGTTTGCCACGCAAACTTGCTTTGATTTTAAAATCCTCTTAGTGCTTTCTCTCTATGGTTGCTTTTCAGTCTGTGTGATCAGTTTATTTGCCAAACTTCATTTCTTCTGCTCCTTCAAACTGAGTATTTAAAAGTACCAAGCCAGTGTCAAAAGATAGCTGTTACAGGAGCATCATGCAGTCTGTCATCCTAAGCAGTCGTTTATCTAAAGACCTATATCTTCCACACAGCATCTCATTTTCTCTGTAGATTATCATTCACACTTTAATTGTCAAAATAGTACATGTAGTGGGGGGGATGGTATTGCAGTTATTCTAGTGGGGAGGAAAAACTCTGTATGGTCTGTGGAAGATGTTAAAGTATGTATACCCCATCACAAACAAAGAAGCTGTGATTGCAGGACTGCATAAGGCCCCAGGGATCTTCTGGACCCATGAATCTTGTGCTTCCATCTTCCCAGTCAATAGGAATCTCCTGGCATTGGTGGATAATAAGCAGCTTGCTTTTAATCCTTAAGATCCCACAGAAAGTAAGCTAATGGCTGCATGCTGCCTCATTTAGTGACTCCTGAGCCTTTTTAAACAGGCCTAAAGAGAGATTGAAATGGCAAGGTCTGGCTTTGAGCGGGTAGTCTTAAATGTGAGGCTATTATTTCGTTACTGAGTAGCACGACAGCAGTAGGTAAGAAATAATCCTGCCTTCTTCCATCATTGCTGTAGTGTAAAGATGCTGAGGCAGCAGTCTCCTGAATATTGTCTTGTGTTGACTGCCAGGGGTGTGTTAATTTACATCTTCCCATTTGTGTATCATCTGGCATACTCTGAAACTGCAGAGATTACTCAGAAGTGCTAGGACTGCAGAAAGCAGCGTACTTAGCTACAAGTCGTCTTTTGAGCAGGGAGAGTGGCAGAGTGATAATGTGTAACCATGTGCTGGAATTAGTGACAGATTTATTTGCATATACCCATGTGTGCATGTATAAGCACAGCTATCAGAGGAATATTGCCGAACTCAGACCTTCCGTGCAAAAACTCTAAAGGTTTTAAGAAGCTTAAATCCTTCTAAATGAAAATTATACAAGGAAAGGGTAGATTTGTCTTGTAGATGGAGATTCAGAATAAAGACTGCTCCGTCTGTGCCTGGTCTTTAACATAGTGCTTTACATGCCTGAATCTTCCTTCTACTGGCTTTATTCCTTTCAAGTTCTTACGCGGTGCCCTAGCCACCTTCTTTTATGACCTTCCTCCTTAAAGCGCTTGTGCATATAAAAGGATAAGTGGAATGATTCTTGTGACTAATAGGCTGGTTAGCCTGACGTTGAATACCAGGTATGGTCCTGATAAAGCTGCCACAGATGTGGCCAAAGGATGGAAACATAATTAATGCTTATCAGTGCAGTTGCATTGAATTGATGATAATTTTTTTTCTGGAAAAGGGAGGTAGGTAATAACATGAAAGAGAGAACAATGACATTGTTTTAGTCTCTTTGTGACAGCATGAAATAGTGCTATATCTTTTTGTAGCCCAGACTGTACTGTCAATCTAAAGCGATGATACAGGGGCTGTTGTCTGGCAGGATGTTTCCTGTGGGACAGCATGTGTTCTTACGTGTGATATTTTCATCGATAGCGTGCTGGAGTGAGCTTGCTTTATCTAGCAGTTAAGTGAAAAATTTCAATAGGAAACAATGCATGCAGAGCATACATGTGAGGTAATGGAGACTGAATGGACTTGAGAGTAATAATATGTAATTGGAGAATGAGAATTCCAGTGCAAAGCTGTAAGTAGTGGAGTGGTCAGTGCAAGGAAAAATTTAGTTTCATGGCTGGAGAGCGATTACAATCTAAGTGTGATCAGACTGCGAAAGGTTCAGGAAAATCCATGGTTTTGGTTCTTTGGCACGCATCAGGTATCTCTGTTGAATTGCTAGAGCCTTGGTCTGTAGGTTCCTTGATCAGAGACTTTATCTTTGTGTGTACAAAGCCATGGTCATGGTACAAAAATGTGTTTCCTGGTATGCCAGTTTTAAGAAGCAGAATATTTGTTGCCTGTGTAAAAATGTATAGAAAACCCCCCAAAACTTTGCATGAAAGAGCATAACAGCCTGCATTTCTGAGTGAGGTTAAATAAGAAAATCTTCAGTCTGCTACTGAATTCCTTGTTAGTTTCTTGCTAATTCTGTGTGTCCTCCTTTCCCCTGCAGGAAGAAAACCTGGGAAACTTGATCCATGAAACAGAGTCTTTCTTTAAAACGAGAGACAAGGAATACCAAGAAACAATAGGGCAAATAGAGGTAAGGAAGTGGTTCATGGCAATATGAATTGTTTCTACTGGATGAAAACGTGCAGAGTGTTCTGGTCCGGTATACCGACAGAGGAAAGGTGGAATGTCTATATGTCTAAGAATGTAAAGGCGTTTTACTTTGACATACCCTTGGGATATTTTCTAAATACCATTCTCTATACAGCATTATTATTGAGTAAGCATAAATCTGTAGCTGGTGGAGAGAGAACCTTCAGAACAAGGAGAATAAAAATGCACTATTATTATTTTTCCCCTATTTGTCTTGCATATCCACTGTCACACTGGGAAATGCTTTACAAGACATGGCCTCAGAGGTTGCCAGACACAACAGCTGTAGCTTCTCAAAATCTTTGCCCTGCCTAGAATATGCTTTCATTAATTACTGCATGTTGACAAACAAGATGCCAAGCAGCAGAAAAAAACTCCAGGGTTGTTTAAAAACAGTGTTGAGCTCTGATTAAAATACACTTTGTAAGCTGATGAATATGTTGGCAGTGTACAACGCTGAGGTTAAACATATATCATGTGGGTGTTTTGGCTTGGCTCAGGGCAGCTTTACCATCCCTACCAGTATGTAAAATTGAGTGAAGCTGGGAGAAGCTGCTAGCAACTCACCTTGGGCTGATTATTTTCACTTATTTCTTACAGCTGGAATTGGCCACAGCCAAGAGTGACATGAATCGCCACCTTCATGAATATATGGAAATGTGTAGTATGAAAAGGGGCCTGGATGTACAAATGGAAACTTGTCGTAGGCTTATCAAAGGCTCAGCTGACAGGTAATAAGATATTACCATTCTGCCTGGGGTGCTTCAGGAATTTATTTTGCTCTTGTTTCCTGCCAAGTTGTTTTAAAGGCAATAGTATCATTTTGTCCTAAAGCTTTGTCCTTCAGATAATCTTGTTTTGTTCAGGGTCAGCTACGGGTCTTAAAAGGAACCCTGTAGCAGTGTATGGGTTCTTACACACAGTAAGGCTTTTAAGGAGTCAACACCTATTGGTAAAATCAGGGATCTCTACCTTGGACGGACATTTAGTCTTAACGTCATAGATCTAGGACTCTTAAACCAAAGCCCAAATTAAATCTTGACTGTGGACTTATATGAAGAACTTGGTTTTTAATCTTTTCATGTGTTAAGAACCCTGTACTATGAGGGTTTTTCCTTATCTCTTGCTTGCCCCCAGTACACATCCTGGCTTAAAAGAACAAGGTGATAAACTTTCTTTGTGTTTTCAAGACTGTATGTATTATGGATGATGAGAGTCTCTGTAGGATATTCACTGGACTTAGTTTCCATTTCCCCATCTGTAAACCTAGGGCAGCCTTTATGTCTGTGTAGGAGATGACAGGGGTGGGGTGGCAGCATACGGAATGCTTAAGTCTACTACTGATGCTTACTTTAAACTCAAAGTTTAATGTTAATAAAGGATATTGTAACTTGTTTTGGGAAGTGAAAGTGACAATTTTCTTTAAAGGTTCCTTTTTTTTTCCTTCTGTCAATGATATTTAATTTTTTTTCTAAACCTTTCTCTGAATTTTTCTACAGAAATTCTCCATCTCCCAGCTCTGTAGCCAGCAGTGACTCAGGAAACACAGATGAAATTCAGGACGAGTTGGACAGAGAGACGGATGTGGAGCCCATGGTCAGCTGATACGTAGTTGGTGCATTCCAGTGAAAGGGAAGATAAAAGAAAAGATTAAAAAACGATACACTGATGGGGGGAAAAAAAAAAGACTTGTAAGCCCTTGCACAGGGTTTCTAAGGACTCATTCCTACACGCATCCCCACCCCACCCAAGGATTGGTGCTGTAAATTTCTATTGTTATACAAATCATAAATGCAGAGTCCTGTAAGAAAACATGGTGTTTTAATTGTGCCTTTGCCCCAAGCTGAGCCACTTTGAGCTCCAGTGGAATATTAATAGCAGGTGTTTTTATAAAAAATATTATTTAAAAAAATCTGGTAGCAGCAGAGAATGGTGCTGCAAAGGCTCTGGGTATTTCAGTATGGTGATGGTTTTATTGAACTGCTGCACTGATTGGCAAAAGGAACGCTGGCAAATGAGAAGCAAACCCAAGACAATTATGGTACAATTACCAATGTCTGGCACAAAACAGAATGCCTCCAAATTGAACTGTAAACCTTTAAAAATAATAGCGGGTTTAGAGACAGCTTTTAGGATTAAGCAGTTATACAATATTAAAAGGAATTTCTTCATTCCATCTTTCTGGGTGAAGGAGCCTTTGAGATTTGTACAAGCTTTCTGCTAGACTCCAGAATCTGAAGAAGCAGGTCTCAGCTCGGTGGCAAAGCAGGTGGACAAAGGAGGGTTCAGTGGGGTGGGACTATCACTGATAAACTACTATGCAAAAAAAAAAAAAAAAAAAAAAGCTCGCCTTATTTATGGAATGTTTGGTCCCTGCTGGGCTACAGTTATCTCTTGGGGAAAGGAAAGCTAAAAACACATTTGCACATGTTAGTTATCTGTAGAGCTTCTCTTGAGGAGGAATGTTGTATTACAATGCCTTTGTTTCCAGTGATTGGATTAAGAGGGGAATCAGCCCTTCAGTTCCCATGTTGGTTTGTGTTTTCTTTTTTCAGGATTTTTTTAAAAAAAAAAAAAAAAACATAGTGTTTGCAGATTTTACTTTGCTGACAGGGAGATAACTCCATTTTATGCTGCTTTCATGATGTTTAGAGTGGGATAGTTGAAGCATCAGGATAAACTGACATGCGGTGGTATAGATGTAGGCTTGAGACATGACATTGGGAGAGTTCCAGACCACTGTTCTTCGGAAAAGCTGAACATTGGAAAATACTGTAATCCTTTTTTTAGGGTCTAGTAAAATGAATCCCAAACTACTGCTGCCCTAGAATTAGGGAAGAACAGCCATGTGCTTTCTCTGTGAGAAAGTGAGAAGACCTAGGCTTTGTCAATCTTTCTGTATTTTTACACTGAGAAAGCAGCATCAAAAGTCAGATCACTTGGTGGTGTTTGAGGAAACTCTGGCGTCATCAAGCTGTTCATGGTTATTAATGGGAATTGTAGCACCTCAGCCAGGTAAAAACAGGGTATAAACCTCAGCCAATAATTTTTTGTTTGTTTTTTAGACCAAGATTGAAAGTGTAGTTAATACTGCCTAAAGGTAACTGTGTAGTTAACTAGCAGTTGCAAGACTTGGAGTAAACACCAAATGTATTCTTTTTCCTGCCAGGAAGCATAGAAACTGCTATGTAGGAGCAGTGCTAGGACTGGACAGGGAAATACCCCATTTAAGCACCCTCTCAGTGTTATGTAAAGGTAAGCTGGCCAATTTTTTTAGCTTCCTGAGTATTGTTTCCAAGCCTCCCTTATGTATTGATCTGAAATCAGCAGGGTTGCATTGTAAGCATTGTATGCATTGTAAGCATACAGCCAGTATAGATCAGCGGTGCTCTCTTCCAAAAAGAGCCCAAGTGTCTTGGCAAATGGCGCGTTCCTGGGCAGAAATGCGTCTCTGTCTTGCGCAGCCATGCAGAGGGGCAGGACCTCGGAGGGTTTCTGCTCACACTGTAACTGTGGGTACAGTAATGTCTTCTCCATTTGAGTTTCCTGTGTTGCTGCCTGGAGTTTCATCGCTGTTCAGATCCATCTCCTCCTTGCACACGATGGTGCTTTTAGGCCACGTGAATCAAATGGGCTCCCTGTGTTTTTCAGTGTGGGGAGGAGTACTGGGATGATCCATCTGGATCCACAATGTGGAGGCCACGATCCACAATTGATGGCTTCTGTCCAAGAAAATAGATCCAAGGATATTCTTGGGGTTTCTTTACTGATTGCAATACTC
Organism: Harpia harpyja; assembly: GCF_026419915.1. Taxonomy (NCBI): domain Eukaryota; kingdom Metazoa; phylum Chordata; class Aves; order Accipitriformes; family Accipitridae; genus Harpia; species Harpia harpyja. The sequence goes on from NC_068946.1 coordinate 7,972,885, forward strand.
AGTGCAGTTATTCATAGAGTAGCTAACAACTTCTTGGTTCCTGTGGTGTGGGTTAGGGGCTTTTTCAAAGCCTGTTTCATCACGTAAATGTAGATAACTTTTCTCTGGAAAAGAAACCTTATTCCAAAGTGCTCATTCCTGTTATTTCTTAGGTGGCCAAAGTGGTAAATGTCATGTTCACTAGGGCTGCAAGTTGGGGTGGGTGGGTGGGGGCAAGAGATGTGACATTTTTTTGAGGGGGCTGGGATTGCATGTTTTCAATAAAGTACTCTTAAGGTTTTCAAGCCTGTATGAACTTCAGCTGCTAATACATAGTTTCTCACGAGGCTGAGAAACCATCTGCCAAAGCTGAATGTCTGTAATGCTTTAGTGACTTTGGTGGAGGCATTGTTAAGCAATCTACTTGCACAGTGAATCAGCCTTGTCGGAGGCTGTTGTTCGGCTCTCCTCAATTATGAAATGCTTTTTGGTACTGGAGAAACTGAGCAATTTTAATGGCCGTCCGGCTTAGCTGCTGGTTTTTTTTTTTTGTGTTTGGGTTTTTTTTCTTTAAAACTCAGTGTCCTAGTAGGAAAAAGGCTGAGTGTTTTTGAAACTAGTAGCTGGTATGCTGAGGGTAGGAAAGAATATCCTTAGTTTGACACTGAGCGCCAAGGGAAGAAGCAGAAATTCAGCTGTCGAAACAAGCTAGCTGTAACCTACAGTCTATCTTGTAGCCATAATTATGAGGAGCATCTGTAATAGGGTTGCATTTGTTGGTAAGTGTAAGGGATGTGGGTGTATAGTAGAGGGTATAGAAATAATGTGTACGATGGTGATGTGTATGACGGTAAATTACCACTGTTGCTGGTGTCTGTTTCTTATAATCATACGTAATCCATTCTTAAGGAAGAAAAGGTGTTTTCATACTTGGGATTGGGGTTTTATTTTCATTTAGGCTGTATAGGACTTGGTGGATCAACCTTTTGGGAGTTATGAGGGTTGGTCCTTGATAGTTTCCCTAAGGAGGTCTTTGGTTTAGTTTCAAGCGATGCTGCTGATTTAGCTGACAGTGGTCCTGTTCTGTTTGCGTATAACCACTCTGTAGAAGCCAGATCAAAAGCTTGCCAGAAAAAAATTGTGAAAATGCTGGAAATGATTTTGATGACCTCTTTCTTTTTCCTTTGTAAAGCTGTAAATACTTTATTTTTGTTTTCTATTCTTAATGTGGTGTCATATTGACACTTTTTTAGACTTACAATCAGAAAATCCTCCTCATTGTTTCTCATTTTTTAAAAGGGGATTTCAAGGAAGCAAATTTTTTTGCTTGTTAGCGGTGTAATAATATATCAAATTCCTAAAATGGGTTTGTACAAAAAGTGTTTTCAGTAAACAAATGGCAGTTGCTTTTGTGGATGCATGTTGTTCAAAAATGTCCAAAGAATAATGTGGTACAAACATTTTTTCAAAGACTTAGTAATTATCATATTAGTTCACACAATGAAAAAACAAAATTCTTTAAAAAAAAAAAAAGTGTCGGGGGGGAATGTAATGAAACTCATCTAAGCTAAATGTGTAATCTATTTATAAGAAACACAGTATATATTCTATTTTTATTAGAGGTTTTTAAAGTGCAAACAGAATTCTGTTGGCAAATGCAATTATTCCCTTGTAAAATATCTTCTGCTCTGATGGGACTCCAAATTCTCAAACGGTTTCAAGCGACAACACAGAAACAACCTCACAGGTATGGCTGTGAAGCACTTGCCCATCGCTTCCTCGGAGCAAGAGGGGGAGGGAAAGAAAAACAGGTTAACAGCTTTTCTGCAACTGCAGAATTATTGCTGTTTCCCCTGGTGTTTTTTTTTCTTCCTCCGATTGCGAGGCATTCTGCTGGAGACGGTAAGAACCTCCGTTTGCTCCCCTTAATACTGGGGGTGATTGCAGCACAGTAGTTTTAAAATCTGCCCCAGAGTGGGGTTTGTGTTCTACCTGGTTGGAAGATAAATTGTGTTTGTCTACACAGGTATAAATTGGAATTAACTTGATGAAACAAAATAATCAGAATCATGCCTGAATATAGATCTAAAGCTGCTTCTAATTATGAGGTTGTGGTTTTTTTGCTTAACCATTCCTGCCAGCAAAAATACAAGTTGGGTCATCAGTCCGAGGTTGGCTGAGGAAAAGCCACGGTGATCAGTGGGTGCTCATAGCCTTGCCACAGCGCTGCAGTCTCTCTAAAGCAGCTATTTCCTTATGTTACCCTTGGCTCTGGAAAAAAATGGAAGAATGTTTGTGTTGGAGCGCGTGAGGAAGAGAACTGCAATACTGGGAAGTCTCTCGATTGTGTTTCGCATTTGAGAGTGCTTCATTTTAGAGCTGAATGTTTAAAGCGCGATTTATCACAGCAAAATTAAGAAATGATAGTGCTTCCATGGTGTAATAATACCCTGATGAGGATTTTCCACATTTTGCTTCAGGACTTTGGGTTTTTTATTCTTTTGCACTGCTCCAGGACTTGGTTGCAGGGGAACACGCAGGCTTTAAAAATCTTTGCCTTCAGTGTTAAGTCACCCAAATGCTTGATTTTAAGCTTTTAGTAGAATGTAACTTCTGTCAGTTTTGAGTTTTAAATGCGAAAAGAAATTACCAATCCTGGCAACACATACTATCCTGGTGTTAATAATGCTGGGTTTAGAGGTGAACTAGAAACACTACCTGCCAAATTCTTAATTCAGTCCCTTGCCAACCCATTTCTGGAGAGGGGAGCACGGAAGGCTTGAACACGAGTCTTTGGCAGAGTAGTGAAGAAACACTTGATTATTTCTTTTTGTCTGTTTTTGTGTGTAGTTCAGTGTCTTAAGACCCTTCCGCATTTGCGGGAGCCTTTCAAAGCTTCTCTTTTGAAGAAGCAACAAATTGTGTTTAAGAAGTGGGTATTCAATGCTTCTAGAAATCACGATTCCCTCCTAATTTGAGGCACTCCAACAGTGAAGCACTTTTGTAAGCAAAGGTGGTGCTCGTAGGTCTGGCTGGCTCCGTCTTTGGAGGAAATAATGATGTTAATGCTTAAAAACCCTGGGGTGGCTTCAAACCTGTGTCATTTCCATGGCAGAACGCCCCAGTACCACTGTGCCACCAACCCAACGCCTGTGGTTTGTGGGCTGCCCAAACTGACGGTCCCTGTGCAGATTTCATCTGAAATCCTAAAATTTCTTTTTTCTTATTAGAGAGGGTCGAGGATGATTAAAAGCTTGGTCACTAGATGCACTTCTTGTGTAACGTGGTTTCACCAAGAGACACACGATTCAGTCCTTAAAACACCTTACCTGCGGCTAAAGTGTATGTAGCTAAGTTCTGCCAAAAATGATTATTTATTATTTAACGTGTTTAAGTGGAGGGTATTGATGACTCTTTCCCCATGCTGTGTCACTTCTTGTCAGTTCCTCTTAGGTCATATAAGAATTTCTTTTATACACATTAAAACAGACTACTGATCAGTGTGGAAATGAACCTGTTTACTGTACTGTTGTAAATATTGTGCTTTATATTCTGTATATTAGCTTCTTTTAAAGAAAAAGACTGAACTGATGATGCTATTTGATCTCTGGTGAGGAAAGGACAAAGGATGAACCAGCTCCCAAGCTTGCTCTGGCGTCGAGATGTAAATCGATTTCCTCTGTGGCTGGAAGTCTGTCCTGGGAATTTGCAAGCAGGCCAAATGGTACGCGCACTTACTGGTGGTGGATTTCGGACCATCAAAGGCTTCAGAAATCTTAATCCACTTTAGCAGGGGCACCGAGAAACGCCCGCAGCGAGAGCCAGAAGCATTCGCACTCCTCTGAGTTCCACCGGATTATCTCCATTTTCCTTTTTTAGTGCCAAAACCGACCTCACCGACCCCTTCCAGGTCTGCTCTCCGGCTCCCCGTACACTGCTCTGGTCTCCCGTCCTGCGTCCGTCTGTCTGTCCGTCCTCAGCCGTGCAGCCCCTCCGGAGCGGGGTTCATCCTTCGGCGTTCGACCCATCGGTCGCGTATCCCACGGGCTTCCCTGCGCCAGGGGGGAGCGCGGGGGCTTGTCGATGAAAACGGGTTACAGTCGTTCTCTGGTTACAAGGAAAAAAACAAAAACGAACCTATAAAATAAATACCAAACTCCTGGTTAATGTCTCTGTGTGTTAATTCTGGGGTTGGAAAATACCTTTTAGGGAAAAAGCTGCTTTTTTGGATGGGAGGCAGGGGGACACAAACACACCTGGTGATACTCCAAAGCTCCCCTAAAAATTAGGATCTTTCAGCTGCCCCTGTTGAAGTGCTGCTCCCCTTTCTCCAAATAGAAATACCCCGTGCTCCCACCCAGGCCCCATTCTGGGTTAAAATCCCCCCTTTTTTAAATTAAATTTCAGCCGCTCCAGCTCCCTGTTCGCTCTCTCCCCACACAGGTCCATTCCCGCTCCCGGAGGCGCTGCACAGGGACAGCCGCTTCCTTCGGCTTGGTTTGGCTGCTTCGAGTTTTTTTGTTGGTTTGGTTTTTTGTTTTAATTTCTTTTTAAATTTCTTTTAATTATTTTTAGCTCGTGCCAGCGCTCCGCCCCCCCCCACGTGCCGCGGCGCGCGGCCGCCCTGTCGGCCGGGCTCAACCACCGCGGCGGGGGGGGGGGGGTGGAAGAGGGCGACGACAGCTCCTTCCCGCCCCACAGGGGGTGGGGAGGGACACGCCCCACGCACAGAGAGCGCGCGGGTGTGGGGCCGCTCTGCGAGCACCCCCCTTCCCTCCCCCACCCCCCCTTTTTTTTTTAATATTTAATTTCATGGTTTTGTCTTAGCCGCCTCCCCCCCCCCCCTTTCCCCAGGTGGTGGTTTGGGCGCGGCCGTGGGCCGGAGAACGCGGCGGGGCCGGGATGTGGCGGGCGCTGCGTGGGCTGCGGGGCGGCGGGTGAGTGCCGGGGGGTCCCGTCCCCTTCCCTTCCCACCCCCCGCTCCCCCTTCCCTGGGAGGGGGTGGAGGAGCAGCCAACCCCCCCCCACCCCCGCAAACCCCCTCCTTGCAGCACTTCCACGCGTGGCGGGGCGTTGCGGGTGGAAGACCCGCCGGCTCCCCTTAGCCGTGCGTTGCCTTTAGTCCCTTTTGCTGGCCCAGCCTTCCCTTGCTTCTTGCTGACCACCTTCCCCGCTGCCGAGCCCCCGCGCTCCCTCCCAGTCTTTGCACTTTTTTCCTCCTTTTTGCCCCCTTTTTTGCTGAGAGGGGCAATTTAATATCAAAGCCGGGTTGGGAAACTCCTGGCCCCGAGCTGCCAAGGTCCAGTTGCTCGCTGGAGCGGGCAGAGCGTGCCAACCCGGCTTTTGCCCCCGCGCCCTGGACTTTGCCAGGAGCTGGCAGCGCGTTGGGGCGTTGGAGCAAACGGGATCGATTCGGAGCTTGCGCTGCGCGTCGTCCCTTAGGAATTCCTTTGCCAGCACCTTTTGCATAGCAAGGAGAAGGGATAGTTGGCTGGGGGCTACGATGTCCAGGCTCAGTTCCCAGCTCCGGCATCGTTATCCGACGGGATGGAGCGCGGGCATGATAATGCGGTGTGGTGCCTGGGCGCGCGCGGCCGGTTTGGCCAGGGAACGCGTTGAGCAGTAAAACACGTGTTACTGGGAGGCGAGGGTGTGGAGGGAAGGAGGAAACCGGGGGGATTTCAGCGTCTGTCTTGCTCCTCTCCTAGGCGGAGATGGCAGCACCGCTCGGCCATCGAGGTGACCAATGAGCCGATCCTCGAGTTTAAACCAGGGAGCCCCGAGCGAGCAGCGCTTCAGAAGGTACCGCCGCAGGGGATCAGCCTTTTTTTGGGGGGTCTTTAAGGTCCTGGTTTCTGCTTCTGGTGCTGCACAGCAGCCCCAGGCTCTTTCCCTGGGTGGGGGGAAGCCCTGTCCTGCCCAGCGCCCGCTCCTTCCCTTTGGGGACAGTTGGGAGTTGTAACTCCTGTCCCCATCCCTCCAGCCCGCGGGCACCCCATACCCAGGGGACGGAAGGAAGCCCGTCCCCATGTTTCCCTTTGCTCCTGGGGCTGGGGGCGAGGATGGATGGAGCGGGGGGGGCAGCTGGTGGAGGTCTGCGTGCGCAAGTCCCACTGCGGTGCTCTCCTCCTCTCGCTTAGGCACTTGCTGACCTGAAGGGCAAGACAGAATCCATCCCGTGTGTGATCGGGGGAGAAGAGGTGTGGACGTCGACGGTGCGGTACCAGCTGTCGGTGGGTTTGGGGAAAATTGTTATTTAACAAGTGAGAACAGAGCAGGGGGATGTGCCTGGCAGGAGGGAGAGCTGTTGGACTGATAACTACGGAGGCTTTTCTTCTCTTTTCAGCCATTTAATCATGCGCACAAGGTGGCCAAGTACTGCTATGCCAACAAGGTGAGTGCGCCTCATTGCCCTCCCTCTTCCTTTCATTTTTTTTGAGGGGGGGGAGCGACAGCACTTTGTCTGGGTTTAGCAAGCCTTATCTCGCAGTGGGGTTACGAGGCTTGCAGTGTGATGCGCTTTGAGATTGCCAGTGAGAAGTCTGGATGAAACGCTAATTGCTGCTCACATTGTGAGCAAGGAAGCTCCATTGGCAGGTGCTGGCTTTCCAATTCCCAGGGATCCTGGAACAAATTGGTACCAGGAGCTGCAAATTTGGGGTTGTGATGGGAAGGTGGCTGCTGTGGTAGTGCCTGGGGGTGGATGGCCCCTCGCTTTCCCCTCCGACCTGCTGATGGAGAGATGGTGAGTTCCTCCTTGCTGCCTTTCCCCTTTTCTTCTGCAGGAGCTCATTAACAAAGCCATTAACGCTGCCTTGGCAGCGAGGAAGGAATGGGACCTGAAACCGGTCCAGGACCGAGCCCAGATCTTCCTGAAGGCGGCTGACATGCTAAGCGGCCCGAGGCGAGCAGAAGTGCTGGCCAAAACCATGATCGGGCAGGTAAGGGGGATACGGGATTGACCTGGTGGATAGCTGGGGTGAATGGGAGGGAATGTGGGGAGCCGGGGAAGCAGGGCAGGAGGAGCTGCCAAGGTATTTTTTGGCAGTGGGAATGTCCATAGTGTTAGAAGTGCCAGTGCTGCGAGGGGTTACAGACTGATCCTTGCCTCTTTGCTGAGAAGGAAGGGAGCTGTAGCTGGGAGTCAAGCGTCATGGGAACAGGATCAACTGGTGTGGTGGGCTGCGATTATCAGGGTTGCTCTTGCAAAACGCCCCAGCAGCCCTGGCTTTCCCAGGGGAGGCACTAAAGGGTGGTGGGGGAACATGGGTGGATGTGATGTCTGCCGGCACAGGGCACGGGCCGCATTTGCCTCTGCTTGGTGCGAAGGAGATGTTGCAGGATGGGGACTTGCGAGAAGCCGCATCTTTCGGAAGCGAGCACGTGGTCTGCGTGAGAGAGGCAACCCACAAACCGCATCCGGATGCGCTGTGCCGCACCGCTGCAGCTCACGGCTGCTGCATTCCTCCCCACGCCCTCCCCTTCGGTGCTTTTATTTGATGCGACCTCTCCCGGCAGGGTAAAACAGTCATCCAGGCGGAAATCGATGCTGCTGCAGAGCTGATAGACTTCTTCCGATTCAATGCCAAGTATGCCCTGGAGCTGGAGAACAGCCAGCCCATCAGCGTGGACGTCAGCACCAACAGCATGGTCTACCGGGGGCTGGAGGTGAGGAGAAGGGCTGGGGCTGTCCCCCTGCTTCTGGAGCTCCCTTTTTTGCCCTAAGCTGCGGTGTGACGCCATGGTGAGAGGAGTCACCGTGCTCCCACCGGTCCCTTTCCTCTCCCACCCGCAGGGTTTCGTGGCAGCCGTCTCTCCCTTCAACTTCACGGCAATCGGCGGCAACCTGGCAGGGGCTCCAGCGTTGATGGTGAGTGTTGTGGTGGGGTTTAAGGAGAGCCAGGGGTGGAGAGAACAGTCTGGAGAAAGGCTGGGAGCGAGGGGGACCCGGTCTCTCCGAGGCTGAATTTGGCCTCCGTGGTTGTCTGGTGCTGTTCAATAGGACACACCTGGGGTCCTGTGTATGTTGGTCCCCTTGAATTCAATCAGCTGTCTTGCAGTTAGACTCAGATGTCTTTAATTACAAGAAGGCATTCTAGTGGCTGGAGTTCAGACCTGGCCACTGATGGACAGGTGTGATGGGGGAAGTGTTGGAAAAGGAAAAAATGCCCAAACCTGCTCTTCTGGGGCTTTTATTCTGAAGCAAGGTGTCTTTTCACTTCTAGGCTGGGTTTTAGGTTGAGAGGAGGTCAGGGTACTGCAGAAGGAAGGGAGATGAGAAATATGGGGCGGGGGGGGGGGGGTGTTGGGTATTTTCTTGTGTGGTGCTTGCTCTGTGAACGGGGCTTCAGGGTGCTGTTGCCAGTGTAATCAGTGTAATCAGTTTGTAATCGCTCAGGTTCCTCTTGGGTGACTTTTGTTGGGTACAGCAGGTGTGTTAGGGCGAAGGTAGGAGAGAGCGGGTCGTGGCTCTGGCATTTAGCACTGAACTGGGAGACAGGAGATGGTCCAAAAAGTCAAAGTATTGGTAAACAGCATTTCTGTACGTGTCCTACCCCAATGTGCCCGTCAAGCGTGGGGAGCTCCTGCCTTTGCAGGGTGGGTATTGGGGAGAGACTATTAATCTGATGAATTTGAGCTAGGATTAATTAATTTATTGTTGCACTGGAAAAAAACCCACAAAATTGTCCTAAGCTCTTTACTAATTAGGCTCAGATTTCATCCTGACAGCAAAGATTGTCCCTCCAGCAGTAGTGTCCTTTGTTGGAAGTGGAAGAAGCTGCGATAAGGCAGAACACCAAGCTTTTAATTTGGGGACATCACATTTTAAAGTCATATTCAAGGTGAAGCATTTGAACCTCTCACTTTTGTACGGGAGAAGGAAGGAAGAGCATGAAGCTAACATGGAGCTGGGAAGTTTTTTGGGGGAGGGAGATGCGTTCCTCCCACCCTGGGATTCGAGGAAGGTCCTCAGCTTTGGGGCATTTGGTGGTAAGCTCATCCCAGAGCAGATGAACCTTGCTGGGATGGAGTAAGCCTGTGCTGGCAGGTCTGGGTGAACTGTTTTGGGCGTCCTGCAGTACATCTGCCTCTCCTTCTTCAAGTGTGACGATAAATTCCCACCGGGCTGCTGCAGGGTGATGAAATCCCCCTGCTCACCCCAGGCCTGGGGCAAAAAGGAGCAGGGCATCAGCGGGTGACTTGACAAGCTCAGGGGCAGGTGGTACCTGGAATTAAATTTAGGAGAAAATGGTGCTTAATAAGTGGGTATTAATTAGAGCCCCAGCGTTTTAGTCACCACAGTGTGCTTCCCAGGGGATTAAACATTGCTCTTGCCTAAATAGCTGGAGAGATCAATGCGGTTAATGCCATTGCAGCGTCAGGAGCGGAATTTCCTTGGGACCGGAGCAGTTGCCACACCGCACCGGTATCCAGGCTGCAGGGCATCCAGTCTCCAACCGTGGCCCGAGTTAGATTTCGCAGTTGCTCGGAGATTTTTTGCAGAGTGTGGTTCAGTTTTCTCACTGTTCGGAGTGGAAGGATTATGGGGGGGGGGGGGGAGGAGGAGCTTTGCCTGCACCACGAGTCCCTGCAAAGCAAGTGCCTGGTTGAGACCGAGTCCAAAAATCCCCCTCCTGCTGCCCCGGGGCTGTGACCCTGTTGCACGGTCACGTGCGGTGGGAGCCAAGCAGTGTGACGGTGACGCAGGGGAGGTCACGGAGCCGAAGGGAGGACGGTGGCGTGGAGCCAAAGGGGTGGGGTGCCGCCACCGGCGTTTTAGTGCTGTGTTTTCCAGCCGATTGTGTTGTTTGCTTGTGCACGATTAATCCGGGCGTGAGGTTTTATTTCACTGCTTTGGCTGGCCGGCGAGTGACAGCGCTTGCAGTGTTGTAAGCATATTTCTTAGCGGCACCGTCCCATCTCTCGAGACATAAAACAGGTCTGCGTTTTGCGGCTCCTCTTTAGGGAAGACAAAACTGTGCGTCCCCGGCAAGGGAGGGTGTGAAAGGCTGGCACAGTGGCCCGGTGGTGTGAAAGGGGAGGATTTTTGTGCCTTCAGCTGACCAGGGCTATCACAGGCCATTTTCAAAACCAATGCTTTGGGCACCCAGAGGTGCCATTGCTCCCGTCCCACCTGCTGTGGGCTGCAGGACAGACTTTTGCCAGAGCATTTAAGAATTGCTTACCTGCGTTGGGGCTGAAGCCTTTCCTCGCGTGCTGACTTTCTCCTCTCTCCCAGGGAAACGTGGTGCTGTGGAAGCCCAGCGACACTGCCCTGCTCTCCAGCTACGCTGTCTACAAGATCCTCCTCGAAGCCGGGCTCCCTCCGAACGTCGTGCAGTTTGTGCCGGCAGATGGGCCTGTGTTCGGAGACACCGTCACGAGCTCCGAGCACTTCTGCGGGCTCAATTTCACCGGCAGCGTGCCGTACGTTGGGGAGGGGAGCGGCAGCGGGGAGAGCGGTGAGGAGCCGCTGGCTGAGATGATGCTGGGTGCTCGTCTGCTGGTCCTTTGAACATGTAGGACAGCGTTGAGTAGGGCAGCAGGTAGACAATGGGCCCTCCTTACGCAACATATTTAAAGTATGGTTTTAAAACTGATTAAAAAAAGTGTCTAACCAGGTTTTCTAGCTACAGGGAGTGCGTTTAATAGCAGGGAGTTTCCGTTGCTAAACTCAAGGCACAGAGAATAGACAAACTTGCAAGTGACACTGCCCTGTCTCCCAGAGATGCTGTGATTTGGCTTGACAAACCGCACTGCGCTGGCAGAGCGATGCCAGCTCCACTTAGATTTGCAAACCTGCGCTCTGCCCATGCGTCGGAGTGTGTTAGCGACGCTGAGGGCCCCGGCAGCCCGTAACGGGCTATTAAACCTGGGGACTCTGCTCCACCGGTGAAGGACATGGTCTGATGAGCACCGTGCTTTAAAGGTGGGAAGCTCATAAATTAGTATTAGCGGCTGTGCCTCCTGGTGGGAGGTTATTAGCATTTTTATTGTTTTGCAGCCAAGGGGTTTGTCACAGTAAGGACCGAAAGGAAGGGGGGGAAAGGGGAAGAACAAACTTCTGCTGGATGCTCGCTCCTGTGGTCTTCCCTGTGACACTGCAACAGTTTCTTATTTTTAAAACTAGGGGGTTGTTGTGTAGTGCCATGGCTTTGAGACCAAGGGTCTCGTCGTCAGCTAGCATCTCCTCTTCCGCTTGCAGGGCATCCCTTCTTTTGGGGATGGATGCAGGGTTTTGCTGGGGTCCCCTTCAGCAGGGCACGTCACCCACATGTGCCTTTTCCAAGTGCCACCCCTGTGCAAAGGCAAGAGTGCACTAACCAGCTCCTCCATTCTCTTCCAGGACTTTCAAGCGGCTCTGGAAGCAGGTTTCCGAAAACCTGGATCGCTACCGCAATTTCCCACGCCTGGCTGGAGGTAACTGCCACTTCTTACACCTTTTTTTTGGGGGGGGTGGGGAGGCCATGCGGGGGTTGGGGGTTCGGTTTCTTCCCCCGCTCAGGGAGAAACTGAAGTGATGGTCAGGATGCCTCTCCTTGTGAGCAGAGAGCAAATGACACGGTAAATTGCGTCCTGTCCACCCTCTCTGGTGGAAGGGTAAAGCTTGTTCGTTTGGGTGCTCTGGGTGTTTAGAGGAGCTTACAGCACCGGCTCACACCGGCACGGGGTGGTGGGCTTTTATGGTAGGGAGCTGGCACTTGGGCGGGAGACGGTGGCTCTCTGGGGTTGCAGAACCTCCACGCTAAGTCTGGGAACTTGGGTCGGTCTCTCTTCCATCAGTGTTGTAAGCCTGTTCCAGCTCTGGTGTTGTGCTCCCTGGGATTGTGGCACTGTCCCTGTTCCCCGAGGAACCGTGGACCGGGCAGGGCGAGCGCTGGCCGAGCCCCCTGCAAGGGTTGTGGCCATGGCTCGTGCTTTTCAGAACCGGCGCAGCCCTGACAACTCCTCCCTTGCCCCTTTTCCTCCCTTCTCCGGCACCAGAGTGCGGCGGCAAGAACTTCCACCTTGTGCACAGCTCGGCCGATGTGGCCAGCGTGGTGAACGGGACCCTGCGCTCGGCCTTTGAGTACGGCGGCCAAAAATGCTCGGCTTGCTCCCGCCTCTACGCCCCGGACTCGCTGTGGCCCCAGATCAAAGAGAAACTGCTGGAGGAGCACGGGAAGATCAAAGTGGGAGACGTGAGCGGAGCTGCCGGGCTGCTGAAGGGCTTTGCGGCTCAGCGGGTGGTTGATGGGATTAGAGACTGCGGTAACTGGCTACTAATTCCTATTGAACCGAGCTTTTTATCCACTGGTTCTCCCCACCACCGCCCCTCCGTGCCCTCCCCCCCTTCATCTTTTTTTAGTGATTAGAAATTAACTTGTAGCCAGCGTCTGCAGGAAGGATTGTGTAAGTAAGTCGCTGAATACTGCAGACTAATTGAAAAGGGGTAGCTTGCGCCCTCAAACAGAGGTGTGTTTGGAGTGGGGAAATGTTATTTGGGGAATTTCAGCTCCTCCTAATTTCAGAGTTAGCTTTTTGGCATAGTATGTACTTACATTGCCTCCTTTCTGGCTTCCTGCAGCCTGCCCAGGACTTTGGGACGTTTTTCTCCGCAGTGATTGATGACAAGGTGAGCTCACCTCTCATGTTTCTACCAGTGCAGGAAGGTAACACCACCAGGCTTTCATTATGTGTTAGGTTAAATGGGTTTTATTGCTTACAGCAAAGTATGAACATCAGCGATTAGTCAGAGCTGATTATCAGCCCTCTTTTGCTCCCTCTTGGAGTAGTGCATGCCTTAGTCACTGTGCCTCTTGAAAAGTGCATTATTTTGCTGAGAAACTATCTATCATCTCAGACATAAGGTTCAGAGTGTCCGGGTCTCTTTTTCCAGCTCTCACCCCTCCTCCTGAGCTGGAAGAGCACTAAGAGCAGCGTAGCCCTGAAAGGGATTGCCCAAACCTCCTTTTAGACCCCCAAACCCACACTCTTTTTTTATTATTTTTTTTCTCAGTCTTTTGCACGGATAAAGAAATGGATTGAGCACGCCAAGAAGTCGTCCAGCCTCACCATCCTGGCAGGAGGCGGCTGCGATGACAGCATTGGATACTTCATTGAGCCGTGCATCGTGGAGAGCAAAGACCCACAGGACCCCATCATGAAAGAGGTGAGAGCAGTTTGCAGGGAGGGGGCAGGAAAGGTGCAAAAGGGGCCGCAGGTCCCATCCGGAGGTGTCCGCTGGGCACACAGAGAGGAGTTGTACAGCAAGTTGGTGCGGGGATATTGTCCTTTGTCACTTTTTTGGCTAATCGGGTACCGAAGCGCCCACAGCTTATTTTTGGAGGCGGTCCCTGCTGAGTGCTTGATTATTTTGCTGTACAGGAAATTTTTGGCCCGGTCCTCACAGTGTACGTCTACCCAGAGAAGCGGTACAAGGAGGTCCTGGAGCTGATCGACACCACAACGCCCTATGGCCTCACGGGGGCAGTCTTCGCCCAGGAGAAGTAAGTGCCAAAATCCGTGCTGCCTTGCGGCATCCCGACACAGCAAAGATGCTTTTCCCCCTTCTGGGGTGAGCCATCGAGGTTGCTTCTCTCCAGAGCCCTGCGCTGCACGGTGAGGAGGAGAGAAAGCATTTCCTGCAAAGCTTACACTGCTTTTAGCCTCCTCCCGCTGAGGAGGGAAGGGGATGCCTCTAAAGTGGTTTTTCAGCCCAAAAATGCTTTTTCCGTGAGAAACTAGCCCAAAGGCAGTGGTTGGAGCATATGGGAGGAGGGCTAAGAGCAGTGTAACCTCACAGAGGGACCCTCCTTAAGTTATAATTACCTTCATTTTATAACCATAAAAACTTAAAAAGAGAAACAAACTAAAATAAAACAAAACTGGGATAATTTGAGTTCTAAGTATGCACGACCCATTTCAGTGTGTGTTAAATAACGTGCGGTCCTGGAAACGCGTGCAAAGAAATGCAGATGCTCTTTTTGTGCAGTTTTAATTGCTATAGAAAGGTAGAGGCCTCTGCATAAATTTTTGCTGTTGTTGTGGTCACAGCTGTTTCTGTCCCTCCTTAGGAGAATCATCGATGAAGCCAGGAACCTTCTGCGCAACGCAGCCGGCAATTTCTACATCAATGATAAGTCGACAGGCGCTGTTGTGGCTCAACAGCCCTTCGGAGGCTCCCGCATCTCAGGTGAGACAAAAAACTCCTGCCTGGAGACAACACTTACCTACATGGCCGTGCACTGAGCCACATCCCCCTCCCAGCAAGTCCCCTGTCCTCAATCTCGTGGTCACCGGCACTTTCTTTCCTTCTGAAACAGGCACCAACGACAAACCTGGCGGCCCCCACTACATCCTGCGCTGGACATCTCCCCAGGCCGTCAAAGAAACACACGTGCCCCTGACGGACTGGCGCTATGCCTATATGCAGTGATGCCTTCTCCCTGGCCCCGCACCGGTACTACTGATCCGCTCCTCAACGCAGAGTGGCTTCGCAGCTACAACCTTCAAATAAAGCACTTAAATCTACTGATCTCTAGCCCAACGAGCTTAGGTTTTTATTTTTAAAGAAAAAATTCTATTATTAAATTGTTAACTCAAAACAGAAAAAGTCTGTGTGGTTTTCTTTGTGGTTCTTTGTCATATAAGCATGCTTAATTAATTAAGGGGTGGCTGGACATGTGGAGGTGCAAAGCATACCTGGATCCTGGGTTCCCTTTTCCTTCCATTTTGTCCATCCAGCACAGTTCCTTCTCAACGCGGCTGAGCATGCTGGAATTAAAGCAGGAGATGAGCATTAAGAGGCTGGCCCTGTCCCAGTCACTTGTGTAAAGCTCCGTCCTTCTCTGTCCCCAAGGCCTCCTTTATCCCAGCAGAGCCTGAGCTGCACCAGCAGAAATCCCTGGAAGTCAAGGGCTGACTGTACCAGCCTTCCTGGGAGGTGGGAAGCCTGGCTCATTTTAAACCAGAGATCAATGTGGTGGGAGCCCTGATCTGTGTTTTCTCCCCATTCCTGAGCAAGAGCAAAGTCTCCAACACACCCAAATGTTTTTGATGTAGGAAGAGAGCTTGGCAGAAGGCACATCGTACCAGGAGAGGGCAGCTGTGAGTGTGGTGCTGCTTAGAAATAATTCTAAGTGACTGACTTATTTCACCCCTCAGAAGCCAACGGCCGGGGTTACCTGCGTGTTACCTTTCAAACAGTCTTGGTGTGTGCTCAGACATCAGGCAGATGAAGCAGCAACACCCCACTTAGTCCCCTCATTTCATTACCAGTGGTGAGGGGAGGCTACCTCTGGTGCTTCCCAGTGCTGGTTATCAGCTGCTTCCACTGTTCTGATCCCTGCCTGTCCACTGGAAGGAAGCAGAAAGATCTTAAAAGAAGGTGTTTCAATAACAGGAACGTTCCTGCACAAGCTGCTTAGGTGGATGCAGCATCCCTCACCGCCCCTAGAAGGAATTTAAGTATTAGCAGGAGGTGCTGAGACACCAGCTGGAGGTCTGCAATAATTAGAGCAAGATGCATTTCCCAGCCTGCTGTGCTCTGTTCAGGACCCCACTCCCATCCTGGCGAGCTGCCCTCTGACACGGGCCCATCGCCGAGGCTCTGCAAGCTGCCGAGTTAAGAAGTTAAATTAGTTCTGACCTTTGTGGTCCCCGGTTGCTGTGACCTGCGCAGGCTCTGCCTCACCACCAGCAAGGTCTCACCGGATGGGTCCTGCAATGCAAACAGGAAAAGGGATCTTAGACACAAAGTCTTGCATCCTTCCAGGATAATTTCTAAATTAGAAATGTATATATTTGTGACACCTACAATTAATAACTGTTCAATTATCAGGATTTGCAGATAGAGTGGATAACCCTGTTAAGGCTGTTGTAATAAGCATTAAGTATTGATCTTGTCCCCGCCTGGGCTGGTATTTAGCATGCAGGTCATGAACAAGTTGCATTAATACCTGTGAATCCTGGTTTAACTGAGAAAATTTGCAATAAAACAAATTACAAAAAACTTTGTGTTCTTTTACAAATTATTTCTTTAAATTGTTGCCAAATAGAGAGCTAGATCGAGCATGCATTCAGTACCTTTAGTGCATGCAACATGCTAAGAAAAGATGGGAACAATAAGGCACTCCCCAAAACTGGTGCTTCTGCCTCGGAACAGGCTGTTGCTGTTTGTCCTAGCAGCTCTCTGCAGTTTTGGGACCTGAGTGCAGGTACTCTCCTTCACGCTGCTGCACCCACTGCCAACCAACCCATGTCCATATCGATTATTTCTTAGAAAAACACCTCTCTGCTCTCATCTTTAGCAGAGAAGCCAGGGCACGCAGGCTGCCACAGCTCTGCCTTTGCACACATGCTCACACTGCAGAGGATCCCCCAAATCAGCCTTTTGGCTGGCCTTCTCACCATGCACTCATCCCAGAGAGAGGGGAAAAAAAAAATCAAAATAAAAATGACCCAGTTTTGTATTTTCTGCTAAACCCAAGACATTCCCCTTGCATGAGGATGAGAGAGGCAGGAATGATCGAGTAGGTGCCTAATTCAATACCATCCAGGTTACTACAAAGCATCCTCATGCTGCATACTGGGAGGGCACGAAAGAGCCCAGTTCAACTCCAAAACCCCCCCCAATCCCACAGCAGGGAGGAAAGGACCGGGACCCACCCCGACTTTGGGGATGGTCTCCAAACCCCCAGAGATCATCCAGGTGGGACCACAGCGATGTCCCATTCAACCAAGTCACCTCCTGCCACCCAGCTTAGGATAAGCCCCCCCCAAAGCTCCTCCGAACGGCATCCCCGAACCTTTCCAGATTGGCCCATCAGCTCATTTAAATCTCATTAAGGGCTCTGCCTCGCAGCCCCTCGCCAGGCAGCCAGGAGATCCGGAGAGCCACGGCCCAGGAGTCGAGCGCTCGTTCAAGCCTCTGCCTTTGGCTCACGCCTTTTATGACTTAAGGCCAGAGTGTCAAGTGGATTTTTTAGCCTTAACTCTGAATTTCATGGCTTTTGTGACTTTAAATCAGTCCCCTAATGCTATTTAAACAGTTGGCTTTTTGAAGCTGATAAACGCTTCGGTAGGTGTTTGGGAGAGACAGGGGCTTTCGCAGCAGCAGACCCCTGGGCACTCTCTGGCCTGCTCGGATGCTCCTGGACCGCTCTGCCCTCCACTGGGATGGGGAAAAGGGCCTGGGGAGGGCGCAGGGGCTGCGCATAATCCCACGGTGCCCCATAAAGAGAGGCAACAGGTTTGGAGCATCTCCGGTAGGGGTTCAATCCCATTCCCATGCGCAGCCGGAGCTGGCCTGGCTCTTAGCGGTCCCCCACCGCATCCCAAAGCCCTCGGCTATCCGTTCTCCGAGCCGGGAGGGAGCCTGAGCCAGGCTCTCTCTAGGAAGTGGCAGATTTTCCCCTCCGATAACACACAGCTCCATCTGCTTCCCGTTAGCGGCCCCGGCTGAGCCTAATTGGCAGATCAAACCCTCCGATGTCCCGCGTTAGGTACATCGTTACCAGAGTCCGGAGCGAGTACGAGGCTTCTTGGACGGAGCCCAAACGCCTTCCCCTGCCACCCTGGGCTGCGCAGGGGCGCTAATGCAAACCACCCGGAGCAGCCCAGGAGCCAGGGGGTGATGAACACACTTTAAGCCCTCGGCGAGAGGGCCAAGGCTCAGCTTTAAAGAGAAACAAAGCAGGAAACCGAGGCAAGCGTGGACCTGTTTGTCCGTGTGGGTATAAAATGGGAGAGGCAGAGGATGGGCAGCAGGCAGGGAGACCAGGACAGCAACAGCCACCTTCTTTTTTAGCACTGAGCAGTGATGCTTCTGGCTTTCTGGGGAGTTTAAAAATTCCCCAGACTGAACAGGAGAGGCAGTGACCACGATGATGCAATTGCTGCCCTAATGTTAACTTCACTGATTTTGTTTCTTTTGTTTGTTTGTTTTAAAGGAAAGGCTTAACTCTCTAGGGGTAATATTTGTGATTACCCACTCTTAGCGCACACATCGGGAATGGCTACAATTCAGGACTGGGCACAGGACTGGAAAACCCTGGCACTGCATCCTGAGGATGAAGGGGATAACCCAACTCCTCGCCACGAGCACAGCACACAAACACAAAAATTAAACCACAGAGGAGGTGCATGATTGCGTTTGGCTTAACGAGGGTTAGAGGAGAGCCCTTAACCTCCCCCAGAAGAATCAATAAATGAGGTCTAAATGCTTGCCCCGGGCAGCAGATCCCAGCCAATGGACATACCACACTGAATATACTTCACCGAGGCCTCTCTATGTTGCAGAATACACTGGGGGCCCTGCAAATCCCCGGAGTGGGGGACACGCTCTAAATCGGGGTGCTGCTTCACAGCACACGTGCCTGGAAGGGGCTGGAGCTCGGGCCGCCTTCCTGCTTTGCAAACTCCCATCACCGCTTCCCACCTGCAACGTCTTTTCCTGCCCAGCGCTCTGGGAAGCCACACAAGCGTACGTTAGCCTGATTTAACACCAGATTTCCACGGAGAGCAAATCTCTGCTCTTACCTTACAAGATCCGATCCCTGCAAAAGCAGCACCCACCTGAAGGCAGATCCCACAGTCCAAGCCACATCCCTTCTCTGAAGGGGCATGGTCCCAGACCACCACAGACCTTTGCTCTCTCTCTTCCCATCCCAGAATTTTGGGCTCCTTTCAGGGTGCTGCCCGGGCCGTGACTGCAGCACCTGCCTGCAGGTGACGCTGAGGGTTGCTTCCCCAGCTGGAGCCTATTTACAGGCTGCAGCTGCAGCTGGTTGGGGAAGCTGTTGCCCCTCCTGTGCCCCTCTTTTCAGCAAGCTGGTTTGGGGGAGAGCTTTAGGGCTCCCTGCTTTCCCAGCCTGCCTGATTTCCTCCTAAAAATCCTGTATACGGTGTCCTAGGGGCAGATTTCCTGCCTAGCCAGTGTTTCAGACTGGAAAGCAAGTACTAAATGCAATCGAAGAGGCTGTTTTTACCTTTTGCTGGTGCCAACGGGGCGGTGGGCGAGTGTTTCTGACTCTGTGTGGGGGTTTCACCTTGTTTCCCAAGGAGAGGCCAGATGAAACTCACTACACAGATGCTGCAGGGGTGAAGGGCCAGATAGGATGCAGGGAAGGGCCGGGGATGGTTGCAGGATAAAGGGAATAGCTTACCCTTAAAGGTGAGCCCAAGCCAAACTCCAGCTTTACAAATCCCCTTAAGTTCTGCTTGTCGGAAAACTCCCCGAGGCTGAAAACTTTTTGGACGCCATGGTTCCGGGGGGGGGGGTGGGGGTCTGCATGCAATCCCCCTGTGTGCCCCCCACTGTGTCCCCTCACCTGTGGGCAGCCAGGCCTCAAGGTGGGGATGCTGCTATTTATGGGGTACGTCTCCTGCCCATCATGGGGGCAGCAACCACGCACTGGGGGCAGGCAGCAGCTGGCAGCAGGGGTGTGCTCTGAATTGCCCCCCCTTCCCCCCTCCCCAAATGTCTTCCCTTCCCTCCCCTTGCAGGGCTTTACGGTCCTGGGGCAGCAACAGCCTGGCATCACCCTCTCCACCTCCGGGGACTGATTTTTCAGGCATGGCCTGTGTCTTTCTATTTTTCCATCCCTTGAAAAAAAGGATGAGGAGGAGAAAAGTGACACGGGGGTGAGGGCGGTGGTAAGAGAGGAAAAAACACGACACAGGGGAGAGCCAGAAATCTTGAGCATCCTGAGAAGACAGTTTTCTAGGGGGATGGAGACCCCCCTTGGCCTGGTTTTTCGCTCTTTCTGCCTTATATTATTTCTCCCTTCTTGCTATTTCTGCCTGAGGCTTTGCCTCCCCTGCCTCACAGTGCTTTGTGGCTTTGGGAGAGCAGAGAAATCCTCGGGGGTCCGGAGAGAAGATGTTTGCAGTACAAGGACTTAGCAGCAGATGGTGGTCTTTATCCCGTTGTCTGCAGACGGGAAAAACCAGTGGCCCCACAGCTCCCACCGGCCTGCAAGACTGGGGTTGTGCATCCATGGGGGCTTGGGACTGGGAGCCTGCAGCCCTGGGACTGGGAGGAGCAGCCGTGAGGCTGGGTTGGGGGACAAGAGGGTAGGTTTAAACTGGTGGGGAGAAAGGAGAGAGCTGCAGGGTTCAGCTCAAGAGCTGGACTTTCCCACAGTGCAGATGGGAGAAGGCAAGCAAAAAGACACACCGACCGGCAAGAAAGGGGAGACGGTTTCAGTATGTCGGCCCCATTCAACAAACAAACTGTGGTTTTAAGGGCTGTAGCAAGTGCCCGCACTCCTCATCCCCTCCAAAAATGCTACAAAATTACAGAGTCTTCTAATATTTAGCATTTTTTGCTAAAGCCCCAGGTCCTGGAGTCATGAGAATACCACGGGATGTCAGCTTCCAGCTAAAATAAATAAAGAGGGGATTCACATCCCTTAGGCTAACACAGCAAAGCTGGAAGATGTGAATCCCCCTCCTTGGGGCCGGAAGAAAATCCTGGAAAGAAAATAAAGGGACCAGGAGGCAGAAAGCCCCCACCCCCCATCTCCTTTGCATGACCACGCTGCTCACCAATCAATTAAAAATTGTGGATACATCCCTCCAGAGGAGAGCACCCTCCTTCCCAGGGCATCTGAGGACGCCTGGTTCCCTTTCTCCCAGGCTTGGGTACCTCTTCCCCAACCCACGGAGGCGTGGGTTGGCCTCGGGGCACGTCAGCGGGAGCTCTACAGCTTTGGTGAGGAGGGGGTGAGGATCGTACCTAGCCCAGCATTTCTCAGTTTACCCCAGGGAGGGCTTGTCTGGGAGCCTGAATTATTTTGGAGCCAGGCTGCTTGAGAAGAGGAACAGGTGAAGGCGGCCGGCGCGGCCGCCAGCAGAGCCTGGCTCGGCGTCTCTCTCCTCCGCCGGCTCTCCGGGGAAGTCCCCCCAGGAGATAAATTACTCACTGTTGTCTGATGGCCTCGAGGTTGGCTCGAAAGGCGAATAAACGGGGTTTCTGGCAGCAGCAGGGAACCGCGGCAAAGTTGGCCCAGGGTGACTTGGGATTAAGAGCAAACTTTTGCATCTGCCAAGTGGCTCCCTCGCAGCCTTTCCCCTGCCAGCTGCAGCCTCCGCTGCCTCCAACCCCCGCTTTGCGTGGTCAAATCAGCCCCCGAGGGATGGGGAGAGGCTGGGGGCAGGATGAGGTACAGTCTTCCACCTCGAACCAGGCTGTTTGCACAGCCTCAGCCCCAGTCCCGTGGGACCGGACTGGAGGGGAGGGACGGTGAGAGCGCTCCCTGATCTGCTCCGTGCCGAGTCAGCCAGTCCGAAGGCTGGACCCTGGCCTGCGGGGGACAAGGGAGCGCTTCCCATCCCTTTCCCCTTGGGTGTGGGCACCATCATGCAAACAGCAATATCCCCATGTCCGGCCACCAAATGCCACAGCATGATCATCCTCACATGCCTCCGGACCAAAGCAAAGCATGAACCTCATCCCCACGGCTGCAGGGACGGACAGTTTTCCCTTGCATCACCATTTCTTCACACCCGCAGGCCACCTGCAACCATAGTCCCTCTCCTGGGGGGGGTGGTGGTTTATCCCCTAAATCCTGCTCCTGTCCCTACAACCTCCTCCTGGGCTCAGCAACAACCCCCGCAGAGCAATCCACCCTCCCGACTTCGCAGCCCTTCGCAGCGCATCGCCCCCTCCCTGGCCCTGCGTTTGGGTGCTTAAAATGTATCTGCAGTACCATCTCAGCTGCTATTTTTCATCCTTCAGCGATAAGGCATCTGCATGTACACAGCACCCAGAAAATTACTCACAAACAGCAGCTTCCTCCTGCAGATTTCCTCTCCCCCCTCCCCATACCAATTATTAATATTATCACAGAGGCAGCCCTGCTCTGGCATTGTTTTTGTTTAAGATTTTTCTCCCGCACCCCACCCTTTGTTTTTTTACCCCCGCCCCGCGTCGTGATCGCCAATTTGAGATCACAAACCTGACATTTCGGTGCCTGCTTCACAGTGCCAGGCGGGCAAAACTGCCGGGGACAATCGATTTTCCCCGCATCGTCTACCGGTGCCATCCAAAACATTTAATCAACGTGAGATCAACGCTTCCGGCAGGTCCCCGCTCGCTTTTTTCCCAGCCTGTGAAAATAAGTGACACCCCGAAAATGAGGGATGCCAGGAGCAGGGGTTGGAGCTGGGTGGGAGCATCCCTGCTCTGGGAGGATGGGAAAGGGAAGGAAGGGATCAGCCTGGAGCAGACTGAGCGATGGGGTCTCAGCAGGGAAACCCGTGCCTCCTCTGTGGACAAACTGGTGTCCACTGGGACGGCTGTGGGAATGATCTGTGGGACCTCCAGCATCGCATCTGCAGTCCAGAGAGGGTCAACCAACACAAGTGAAGGGGATCCCAGCCTGATGCCTACCTAAAAGCGCACAGCAGAGTCTGGGGGTTTGTAGGGAAAAGGATTCACTTGATTTTGGGGTCCCAGAGAGATTTGCTGGGTCAAAATGTCCCTGAGTTTTAGAGAGCGCAGCCTGGTCCTTAGGTGCCAGAGCTGGGTGCTCAGATGAGGTCTCTGCCACCAGGCTGGGTGCAGTGAATGCATCTATAGCTGGCTCCGTATTCACAGAAGTATCCTAAAACCCTTCCTGCAGGGAATCCCTTCTTATGCAGGGATGTGCAGGCATGGCGGTGTTGCCATCCCATTTAGTGGGTGGGTATGTTGAGGCACAGTGGTGGGAGCAAGCCTGGGAAATAACTAACACCCGTTGCAAACAATGAAGCAGCAATGGGGCTTCCCAGTCCTCTGCTCCCACTGTTGGCCTATAGATGGTGGTGGGCATGTGAGGGGACTCTGGGAAGGGGGTGAAAGCTGGAAAGCTGGGGCTGAGGTCGCCATGCACTGATGGCACCCCCATTTTTTCCTTGCATGACCCCTGGACTCGCACCCCCTGCTCCTCTGCACCTGGACAAACTCCTCGGGGTCCCATGGTGGAGCAAGTTGTGGGGGGGCAGAGGTGGCGGTTGTGGGGAGCACATGGCTTCGAATAAAACCCACGCACATCAGGCCACAGGGGAAACACACTGGCAGGGAGGGGAATGCCAAAGTGACGCCCGTCCCCCAAGAATGCGTGTCCCCCTCCCTCTCCTCCTGCGCGCCTGGCCTTAATCCGGGGGTGGCAGCGGGATGTCTGGAGACAGCTGTGCCTGCCCCCCGCCGCCCTGACATCACCCACCGGCTATGAAGGCACTTGCCTTGGCCAAGGGGTCCTTCTCCAAGTGTTTGCAGGGGAAGGGGGGCAAAAGACACCCACGGCTCCCCTTAACCCTCTGCTTGCAGAGGAGGAGGCTTGACCCTCCGCTTGCAAAATGGCTCCAGGTAGTGTTTTGGCTCCCGAGGAGAAATGCTTTTGCAAGCGTGCAAAGCAGGGTTGTTCCTGCATGCAAACCCCGCTGCTGCGACAAAGGCGGTGTGACACCAGGCTGCCGTAACTGTCTGAGCACTGCGATCTGTACATACGGACAAAGAAAAGGCCCCAGCCAACCGGTATCGTGGAATAGCCCTAATTTCCACCCCCCCCAGCTGCCCAGAGTCCAGCTGTGAGCTTTGTTTTCCCAGGCCCAAGTCTCTGCTGCTGGTGCCTCAAAGAAGGGAACAAAAATAGGTGGAAGGAGGGAAGGATGCAAGCAAGCTCCATCTGGCTGCACCAGATGGAGAGCCAGAAATGCGCCTGCTCCCCTTGCCTCTGTTTCCTTTGCAGCTCTTATGTCTGTGTTTGCTGCTGCTTAGGGGTTATACATCAATATTGTCCAGCAAAACGAGCCCCAGGATGGCCTGGCTACACCTAAAAAGGATGCTGGCATCAAGGGAGCTGTGCTAGCATCTTCTGCTTCATCCAACAGCTAATTCCCCTGCTCCCAGTAACTCCTCTGGGTTTGTACACAGCTGGTTACCTTCAACATTCTCCTGCACTCTCGATGGGTTTGCTAATAAGGGCTTTTTTAGATTATACACCACAGTGCAGCTACCCATACGGATACTGGGAACGCCACTGTGATAGTCCTGGGGTTAAATGGGAAGGCAGCTTTCCATAGCAGGCTGACTGGCACCCCAAATTTGCTGCAACGTATGGTGGAGAAGAGGGTTTCCTTCAGTATTTCCTATGACCCAGGGCTGGACATCACAAAATCTTCCCCTAAGCTGCTGCTAATGGCCTGAGGCTGACCAGAAGAAGTGACCCAGCCGGGCAGGGTGTTCAAGCCCCAGAAAGATGCTGCTTCCCCTCCGCTCCTCTTTCATCCTCCATCCCTGGCTGGGTAACAAGTGGGACGACTGCAACCGGTCCCAGCTTGCTGCTGGGCTTGCAAGGGGGGATAGGATGTCAGCCGGCTGCGCCCTTGAAAACGTGATCCCCTCTGGGCTGATCTGCCTGATGTTTTCACTGGAACCATCAATCAGTGCAGGAGACACGATCATATTTTATAGCCAGAGTTGCTTGTGAAACTCAAGCTCGGCGTGGCAGCCACTGCTCTGCTCACTTGGAAGGGGAAGGCGAAGCCTGGACACGTCTTTAACCCCTTGTGATGGGTCCTTTGAGCTGCAATTCTGCAGCAGCCTCTGCTATTCTGCTCGTGTGATTTCTTCCCTCCTCTATCCTCAGCATCTGATGCTGCAGATGCAGCGTAGGGTGTTAATGAGACTGCAACCTCTCCTTATGCTCCCGAGAAGCTCCGCACAAGCAGGCAACATGCAGAGAACCACAGATGCACAGAGATACTCCTTCCCACACTATTTACAGCCCACAGCTACATGTTCCCCCCGACTTGCTAAAAACAGACAACGGCATAAAACACAAGCAGGTCCGCACATTCTCCTCGACTCCCACAATACCCAGCCCTGACTGCAGGGCCCAAGATATTCCCAGTGCATTTGCAGACTTGCAGCTAAAATAGATATTGCACAAGTTGCTCCTTTTCTGTGCACAAATGCAAGCAAATCTCTACCCTGGAAATGCTGCTCTTTGTGAAATTCCTCTCAGCAATGCTGCTGCTATTAAGCTCAAATCAAAGCACTGCTCTGGCCAGACAGCCCAGCTCTGGCATCAGAAAGTTCATCCCGGTGTCCCGATCCTTTTGTTTCCCCTCTCCTTGGGGAGCTTGTTCCTGGCCATCATCCCACTGTGCAATGCTGTTCTCCGGGAATTGCTCTGGTGGCTTCGGTTACGCTTGCCCAGGAACAAAGCGGCTCTCCCCAACAGGCGAGCATCCTCCCCGCAGGGGGAAGAGGAGCCTTGCTATTGAGATGAGGGGCATTCAGGAGGCCTCCAGGACGTTTTTACAGCCCAGCCATGCCAGGCTGATGGATTGCTGATTGGAAATTAGATTTCCAAAGCTGGAAGCAGTCATAAGTGTTGGAGAAACGACAGTTCCCACAGGGGATGAACGCATGCAAGGGGAGGATGTGGCTGAGGTGGAGACAAGTCCCTGGGAACGATTTGGGACAGCCACATGCAGAGATGCTGGGCACCCGCTCTGCACGCCACAGGCTCTCTGCATCCCAGAGGCAGAGAGATGCAATGTGCGGTGACTGGCTCTTCTGCACTGGGCACTGGCTGTCATGTAGTTCAAGAACCCAGAGCAGCTACAGCGATCAAAAGCAAAGCCTGAAGTATACATAATATACACAGGGAGTGTAGTAGTTAGCTAAATGGAATTTTTGACGGGGTGACTGGGATGAGGGGGTGAACCAACTGTGCCACATGGACCCATCCCTCCTTCAGCACAAGGATCCCTGAACTGTGATGCTCGAGGGTACCAAGGTCTCTTGGCACAGCTCTGCCTGCCCTTCTCGAGATGCCAAAGGCATCTGAGATTGGCAATCCCTGCGTTTGCCAGCCCGTGTGGCCACTGTATTCACAATGAGATCTCGCTAGCAAACCGCAGATTAGAAATGAATAAATCTGTTGAAGGAAGAAATTGAACACACACCAAGGAGACGAGTTGGAAGCGGTCTCCACGCTATCAAAAATAGGAACTGGCTGATTAAATCAGGCCTGATTTCCAAGAAGCTGACTCCAGGACTGTGCAGTCTTGCACCCAAACATGCCAGGGACTTGCAACATCACAAGTTTGTGGCTTGGGGAGCTGAGGGGTGAAGTGATGGTGGGGAGAATCAGTTAAAGCCCCGACATCCATTGACCTACTCATGACTCAGAGCCAAGAACCAAAGGGTATAATCTACACCAACAATAAATATTGTCCGCTATGGCCAAGCTGCTGCTCCCTGCCATCCCACACCTTTTGGGTGCCATCCTGCTCTCCACCTTGCATAGCACTGAAGAGGAGGGTTTAACATCAAGTAGATAAATGGCTCTTGGAGCAGGATTTCTTGTTCCCTGTTGAGAGGTAGAGGCTAACTGAATATGGAAGGAGAAAAGAAGGAAGAAGGAGGCGAAATCATTGCCTTTTCTTTCTGCTTTGATTACTAAAATGGGAACTGCCTGGCCTTTTTTCACAGCTGGTGTGTTTTGAGACCCTCACAGGACATAGGTGCCCACCAAGCCCCTGAATCCTGACTAGGATGTGATCCATATCAAGCAAGGTAGCTTGGGGTCTGCTCCCTAAGCCCATTCCTGGACCAAAACTCCCTGCTGGCTCTGAGCATCCTCAGCCCCAAATGATATGGTAGCAGGGCTGATTTACTACTGCCCAGGCTGCAAGGAAGGCGATAATTCCTCAGTAACACCTGCATTTACGGTCTGCTCGGCCGGGCTGCCTCCCCCACTTGTCAGCTCCTTTTAACCGCAGCTGATAACTTGTCAGAGGCTCTTGACATTGTTTTTTCCCGGAGCCGGGCAATGTGGTGAGCAGCTGTGCGCAGGGAAAGTCTCATCTTTCTGCTCCAGCCAGGGAGAGCCTGCCCGTAACCTCCCCACCTCCCGTTTTCATTACGAACGCTAAGACTTTGGCACCACTTCAGACTCTCCCTCCTGTCCCGGGGTCGGGGGTGTAGCCAGCTGTGATGCCTTCTCACAGCCTGGGAAAATAGTTCAGGGCTCCGCTTTTCCCCGAGAGCCCTGAAATTCAAGTGGCCAGCACTCTCGCTCCCCCCCCTCCATCTTTCTCCCCTTCCTTTTCCCTCCCCTTTTCTCACCCTAACCTACACAGCCCTTGTTTAAAATTAAGCACTCTTTCTCCCTCATTAGGGGCGAGATCAGGCCACCCATTCTATACCCTACAAGGAGCCTCAGTGCCCTATACATCCCATGCCTATTCTCCCTACAAATATTAACCCATTCCTTCCCCACCCTATTATTTTGGGGGCAGTAATTCCAAACATTTCAAGATAGTCCTTAAAATTATACTCTCCTTTTCCATTTCACTGCAACCATACCTGTATGGTGAGGCTGAGCGCATTACTGTTGCTGGGCATATGTTCCTATATCTCTTCGGGGTTGCAATTCCCAGAAAAAGAGCCCACATCTATGAACCTCCAAGACCTCCCAATTAATAATTAAGGCTATCACTACATCTCAGTCTCAAGTAGTATCATGCTGTTCCCCTATGACAGATGAAAACGCTATTTATCCCTGTTTTATAGATGAGGAATTGAGGTGCAAAGGGATTTCACAGGTTTCCAGTACAATAGAGTAGGGCCAATGGACATGAACCTAATTCCTACAGCTACCCAGGACTGCTATTTCAGTAAGCTTATTCCTGTTTTACCACTGAGGAACTCCCCCAACACATCACAAACAGTGATTTCTGTAGTTCAGGCATGAAACCATGGTGCAGAACCACCTATTTCCCCAGCAGGGAGTTGAAGGACAGCCAGGGCCGCTGTTTTCAAACTGGATTCCCCAGTTTTGCAAGTATTTGGCATCACACCGAGGTAATGGATGCTTGCGTGCAAAATAGGTCATGCAAATGGACTATGTACAAAGTAGAGACCTTTTTGAAACATCTGTCAGCACCTCCAGGCAATGCCTTGCTATGTCTTTCTTTGTGCAAAATAATACTTTAATGCTACTTGGCAAACAAAGGACCTGGTTCTCTCCCAAAGCTATTGATACTCCTGCAAAATGCCACTGAATCAGAGTAGTAATGGTTTACACCCATTTTGTACTACAGAAAGCTGTAGAACAAGATGCAGTCGATAGCTAGTGTATGGAAATAAAGCCTATTCATGCAGACACAGCATTAATTCCTGCCCAGCGTGCACTTAGCATCAAGAAGGAAGGGTGGCTGCCTCCCACTGGTGTGGACAGTTGGGCAGAGGGTATATCTTGAGCAGTTTGGGAAGGAAATGTGAGTGTTAACAACACACGTTTTACTAAGATAACGCACCTCTTCTTCCTCCTATTTTCTCCTTTTTTGTTCTACAGGAGGGAGGTGGCTGCTTGAGAGACCAGGGGTCTCTCCAGATCTGAACGAAGGTCAATCCAGCAGAGACTACTGATAGAAGCTTTGGATGTGCATCTCAATCCTATGTGGTGGATGATTTGGATTAGCGATTTGTCACAATCCCCTCAACTCATCGGGTTTCAGTGATGGGAAAGATGCACAGATGTAAAATCTCACTCGTATGGCTTTGATTCGAGGTTGGATTGACAACCGTATGGAGCTCGGGTTTTGATTCAGGTTCAGACACAGCTGAGAGCCGTTATTCCAAAATTGTGACCCAACACGATCAATGAATTTGGTTGTTGGGACAGAAATGGGCAGGAAGATTTTCAGACCAGGAAATCCAAACTTCAAGACAAAGCCTGAGCTCCTCAGAGAGCCTAGCACCGGACTCCATCTCCATTTGCCAGCCATCACTCAAACTAAATGTGCTTGAAGTTTGGCCCAAAAAAATGTGCATGAGAGGCACACAGATGTTGCAGTGAAGCTGGTTTCTGTTCTCTCCCCTGCCTGCACTCAGATGAGTTTCAAGGATTTGGGGAAAATGAGATCTTGTAGCTTTTCCTCCAAAGGGAGGATGCCAGCACTTCCAAAACTCTCAAGTTGGACTGGATGCCTCCTTCTCCCATCTCCTGGCAGGGCTACCAAGGGCAGGGCAGCAGTGGTGGTACCCTATTTGGGAGGCTGCCGTTCTGCCTAATCACTGCAATAGGAGGAGGCAGCTTTTAACAGCTGTGAAATGCTACAGGGATCGGAGTGGTGATGCTCTCGCCAGCTCCCTTCTTCCACCCCTGACACAAGTCATTTATTTATTAACTTCTCCCCTCACCTTCCTTCTGTCTGTCTGATGCTGGGGGTAGGCAGAAAGGGGACAAGACCAAGGGGGCTGGATGTCATCAAATCACCCCAGAAAGGAGGAATCTGCTCGCAATTTTGGTATGTTCAACACACAAAAACCCAGCTGACCCAGTTTATCCCCCCTTTCCCTTCCACAGCTTACCTTCTAGGGAGGCATGAAAAAGGTAGCAGGATGCTGTGAAGGCCAGTGGGATGAGCTCAGCTTGGGAGAGGTGGTTTGGAGAAGGTTTATGTTCCTCTTCATTGCATTTAATTGCATTTACACCACAGCAGCAGCGGCAGAGATGGAAGAAGCCACCGATGATCTGAAGCCCATCCCCTGCTCTTGTTAGAGAAGTCTTTACACTGGGCACAGGGAGAGTGGATGGTTTTCCCAGAGGGGTCCTCAGTGATGCAGATGACTCCTTCTCTCACAGCCAGCACGTCTCCCTGTGGACAAGGGAGAGAAGTTGGGTTAGAAAAGGAAAAGTGCCAGTTTGGGGAGATAGAACCAAAGGGTTGCACTTGTGACTTGCAAAAAGTACCAGAGCAAATGTTGCTGTTCCTCTCTCAGTTTTTTGGCCTCCCACGTGAGGCAGGACTGTGGTCAGCCACGGCTTTCCCCAGCTCAGTTGCCCACATTTGATAACACCCAGTTACCTGTTTTGGATTGACCTCCCTGATACGGAGGGACATGAACAGAGGGCTTAGCTCCCATGAAGACACCATGAACTTCAGGCAAGTTTGCTCCTAATCGTGAGACCTCGGGGTGCCATATTCCCCTCTTTTACACCAATTTCATTTCAGGGTGTCTCCAATAGCTGTTGCATGTTAGCCTCAAGGAAGGCAGAAATCAAGCCATCCAGCAGCCCTGCCCCTGTGTATTTGGGTGCAGCTTGGTCTCCCCATCCCGAGCAGCATGTTTTCCCAGCCCTGTGCACCTGGAGTATGGAGGATGGAGTAGGACACGATGAGAAAAATGACAAACAAAGCAGAACAGCACATCTGACGCCCTGTGAATTAATCAGAGAGCAGGGCCAGCATGCTGGGCAAACAAGACC
Source organism: Harpia harpyja (assembly GCF_026419915.1). Taxonomy (NCBI): domain Eukaryota; kingdom Metazoa; phylum Chordata; class Aves; order Accipitriformes; family Accipitridae; genus Harpia; species Harpia harpyja. Next base: position 8,003,121 of record NC_068946.1, read on the forward strand.
TGGAATTGCGTCTCTAACCTTGATTAAATTAGAAAGCTCTCCAACTAATACAAACGTCCCTTGGTAAACAAGGGAATGGGGGCTAATGAAGTGGATAAGAAGCAACTTGACAAGTGATGGGGCTGGTGAGGGAGAGGCAGGGAGGGAGTAAGGCAGGGCCGGAGATTTAGAAAAGGGAAAAGGGAGGAGGGACGAACATGGAGCCAGAAATGGGGAGAAGAGGGAGATGAAAGGAAAAAGGGGAAAGGGGATTTCCTTCCAAAATGTTTTCCTAAAAAGCCAACACACAAAGGAAGTGTTTCTTTTCTGTTAAAAGAGATACAAACATTGGAGAGTCAAAAATCACCCACAAAGGCACTGGATTATGGTAGTAGTGCAGCCCCTTCTCGCTGTACAGAAGTCTGTTTAAAGGCACAAGAAAGCCTCAAGGCTGCAATACAGTCGGACCCCAAAGCAGCACGACTCTGCCAGCTCTAGACTGACTGTAGTTTTAGTGGGGTCAAAACTGGTGCCAACAGACTGCACTTGACTAAGATGTCAATTAAAACTTAGTAGCTGCAATTTTGCAAACAGGCAGGTGGTTTTGCTCACCTGTCAATGTCAGGCTCCCACCCTATGGACACCCCATCCATAGGCTCCTGCCACCCTGTCCCTTATATGTAGACCCTCCTCACTCCCTCATTAAGCCACATATCTCATTTAGTTCATTCAAATGAAAATTATGGGACCAGCTCCTTGGTAAACCAGGAATGACCTGACCGAAAGCACTGGAGATGCATCAGTGTCAAGGGGTGCAATAACAGAACCCAACAAGCCCCTTCTCCTTCCATTTTGGGAGCATTTACCCGCCACACCCAGTCATAATGAATAATATGAACATTGCTGAGACCCTCATCCCTCCCTACAACTCCCCAGCATCCAGGCCAAACCTTATCTGAAGAAGTACCACCCAGCTATGATGAAACCCTGCAGAAAGCCCCTGACTAACTGCCTGAGTACAGCTGCAAGTGAGAAAAGGAACAGCTGAGCTGGGGAAACAGGCAGCAAAGCAGTCTGGAATTAGCTTGAGGTAAGTATACCTCCATGCTGGGTGTATGGCAGAGGTCCTCTGAAGGGATGAGGAGTTTTCTATAGGCGATGTGGCTATTGAAAGGATGGTGCGACGCTGAAGCATGGCAGAGCTCAGCGGCTGGCAAACACCCATCACCAGCCACAGAGCACAGCCAATGCTAAGCAAGCATCCCATCAGCTGGCTTCTTTGCCCAGAGGCTGGGAAAGGGATTTGGGGTAAGATAAGATAAAGTAGTTTCTTTCCTAAAACCTTGTCTAGCATCAGAAGAGCCAGTGCAGAGAGGTAGCAATCACCGAGGGCTGTGAAATGAAGCTGAACTGTATCAGCTCCCATTTATCCCTCTGTCTCATGTCCCTTCTTGCTCACGCATCCTCCACCTTTTCCTGCTGGCTAGTTAAAAGGAGTTAAGCGTTGCTTTTATCATTCTTTTTCTTCTTTCTTTCTTTCTTTCTTCAGTGCATGGCAAACCAGGAGGCAGAGCAAGTTGATTCTCACCCCTCCCCACCTCCGCTATGCCAGCGAATTTCCAATTTTCAGCTAATATCAAGGTCGTGACAAAAAGCGCAGAGGCCCTAGTAGGACATAATGGCAGAAGAATTGTAAATGTTGCTTTTAGTGAATGCAGAATGAGGAAGGGCCAAGGAGGGGAAATTTTCCATTCAGCGCCGGCCTCTGAAAGGCGAATACATTTTCTCCTCCAGTGTGTCGCATTAGATTTCCAGAGGTGCTCGGCACCAGGTACATGTCATTAGTAACAGTTTGCGTGGTAATGAATGCTTTTATTTCTCTTCCACACAGCTCATGAATACATAAAGAGGCTGGTTTTAGTCGCATCTGGTTCAGCTGCAGGAGCCTCACATAACTTAATTTCGCATCCTCTTCAGTAGGGTAGCAAACCCAGCTGGGGCCAGCCTTAAAGGCACAGGGAGGTTTTCAAAAAACCTAAAATCTAGGCTCGGAAGCAAGGATTTCCTTGGGAATGCCTTGGAGCTTGCTCCATTCCCTGGTGGTCTTCCTAGAGATGAGGCATCCTTTCTTTTAACACAGAGGAAGGGATGCGCTTGAGTTCGGCCAAAAGTTTGCTTGTTTGGGGCAACAGTGGGTACATCTTTCTGTAACATGCAATGGATGGGACTAGTCTGTGTGCCTCATGCTTTTGGTTAAAAAAAATCCCCCTTCCTCACCTTGGGAGTATGGAGCCGATGCCTGTGATTGCAGGTAGATGGGTCTTTCCTGAAGTTAAAAACTTGCAGCCAGGAATTACGGCTGCATTAACACCTTTGTTCTGCAGGCGAGGAACTGCTGCCAGCACTCTGTTAGCATAATTGCTGTGCTTCCCCTTGTGAAGTTTTATCTTTCTTATTACAATTAATTGCCTTGCAATTTTAATAATAATAATAATAATAATAAAACTCATCATTTTGGCTCTCTGCAACCACCCTTCAGGGCCACGGCTGCAAAGCCCTGCTGCAGGAGCTGTTGAGTGGTGACAGCAAGAGTTGGCTGCAAGGGAAGAAGGATTCCCCAGCCAAGCAAAAGCACCTGTTGAGCATGGGTGGAGAACAAATTAAGCCCAAACCTCCTCGAGTACCCAGCAAACCCAGCCAAGGCCAGACCTGCACAATGTCTCACTTGCAGACAGCCTCATTGACCTCCCTCCTGCCATGCCTAGATGACAACTGGAGCTCAAGAGCATTCTTTCAAAGCTATTTCTCTAACAAGGTACCGTCTGCAGTGTGGGTAGACTCCTAGCTAGAAATAAGATGCTGGGAAGATATTAGACATTCAGATGTCCAGTGGACCTACAACAGCAGTGAGCTTAAGCCACTGGTGAGCTTAAGATACCCGTTTAAGTTGATGGTTTGAGAAGAACACGGCTGTAGATAGCATTAGACTGTTCCCAGGCTAGGCACAATCCCGCAGAACAAACCACTAGTAACCAGGGGCCTCACCTGAATAATGAACTGAAACCCATCATTTCCTGGTGTTATCAGACCTCACAGGCTCAGCAGGGCTAGGCTGGACCTCTTCCAGGAGCGGCAAAGTTTTCAGTCGGTCACAAGTGTAGCTTGAGCTGAGAGCAGCTCTGATGCTGGCCTCTGAAGCTGTTTAGGAAGTCGCTTTTAAGTCAAGAGCTGAGTTCTGCAGAGGTGTAACCTCTCTGTGACAAGATAGGGCTGAAATGTAGGTAGGTATGTGAAAATCTGGCTGGATGATGGCAGCTTTGGGGACTGGTAATGAATAACTGCTCTTTTCCAACATCTGGAGCTCCTGATTTTCCCGCATACTGATCACAAGGTGCCTGCTGGTTCCCCAGGACCAGCTGCACCTCTGTTGATAGAGACATGTGGTGGCTTTATTTGTGTTAAAAGGCAAGTGAAAACACATATGTGAAGCACTCTTCTTAGTATAGATTTGAAGCTTGAGCCCTGGACTGGAGACACCCATTTGTCCACAGCTTTGGTTAAAAGAACAAATTCCCGGTGAAATAAAAATGCAGGACTGTGCAAAGCTGATAAAAGACCAAACCCGAGCCCTAAGCCAGCCCACAGCCCGTGCAAGGGCTGCACTCATACACTTGGGAAACAGAGCTATCGAGGGAACTCTGCTTTGTGTGCTGGAGCTTTTCCTATAACTCATTTTCTAGTTCCCCTCACTGCTAAGAGCAGGAAGGGTGCACCCAGCCCAATGTGGCCAATCCTAATAATCCCCCTGTCCTGCTCTCTTTTCTTCCCTCTGCCAGACCCCTCCTGTCCTCTCCGTCTGTAGGAGATGGGGAGGAATGAAGAAAAAGCAAGGTGTCTCTTGAACTCATTTATGGGCACACTCCCTCTGTGCTGCCCTGCAGCATCTCTGCAGACACTGGGCTTGGTAAAAAAGGGACAGGCTCTTTGGGCTGCCTCTAAATCCAGAGCATCTTCACTGAAGGCAGGGTATTCAGTGTTTTGTTTTTACCTGGACAATTAATAAGAGATCAGAACTTGCCTCTTCTTCCTATTTCAGGTGACAGGGGAAGTTGATATTGTGGCTGGGATGTGGTGAGGATTGTCAGAGCTAGCTCTGGCTCTGTTTGGTGGTTGGGGCTGAGCTGAGGCCATACAAACTCAGTTCAGCTGTGACCTCAGCCTGAACCTCAACCCCTGCAGGACAGCAAACCTGGTCCATCCCCTTAGCCCCAAGGAGCTATTGCAAATGATGTCCCCAGAGCACTTGGCACACCACATTTCATTGCTGGAGTGTAAAACAAGCAGGTTTAGCTTCTGTTAAAATGCTTTTCCTTACCAAATTAATAATAATTTCTTAGCTGAAATTATTGATGGCATTAAAAAAAAAAGAAAAAGATACTCAGCATTTTTTTCTGCTTATGTATTTTTCTAAACTAAAATAAATGTTTGGTATTAAATATAAAGAGTTGCTAGATTTTCTAGATTAAGATGGGAAAATTTAAAAGACTATGTTAATAAAAAATAAAAACATTTATAATGGGGGGGAAATTATTTCCTGGCCAATCCTAGTATCCTCTGCCAGGTGGCTCCTGCCACAGGTAACTGGATTTTCAGACTTCACACTAAGCAAGTCTTAGCTCCTCCTTATTCATAAGCACCCAAAACATTGAACACCGTAATTTCCTCATGGACAACTTACAAGACTTCCAAAATTTGGCTAAATACCCCACTTAGATAATTAAGGAGACATGCTGGTCTCAGACTGCCCAAGCCCCTGTGATGTGACATGACCGACTACAAGGGATGCTCACCTCTGCTATCTGCAACAATTTTTTGCCACAAGCTCATCTGATTTTTTCCAGTTGCTATGAGATTATTTTTTTCCCCCCTTCCTGACATGCTGTTGTGCTGAACACAGATCACAGAGTGTGAATTTTCAGTAAGAAACTGCGGTGCTCATGATTTTGGGGGTAAAATCTCAGAAACATGAATCAAGGTCAACAAACCCTGAAGCAACAAAGGCTGGAACTATCACAGCAAGCTCCCTGTTCCCCATAGAGATGCTGCAGGCAGAGACACAGTTTTGGAAAGAGAGAGGGATAGAAATCACAAAGAAAAGTTATTCTATTGCACCCAAAGCAATGATTACGTGCTGCAGAGGTGTTTGGTGAGAAACCTGCCTGCACCAGAGCTTGGCTTCTTGGACATTGGTGGGACTTATCAGGGGAGGACTGAGGAAGCAGGGCAAACTTCGTGCACGAGGTTTCTCAAGAATGCTCTCCACAATACAACCATGCAAAATAAACTGCAAATATTTTAACTTAAAGAGCCGGTCGCGCCCACCACGAGGCTAATATTCAGCATTATCCCACCTCACACCAAGTCTCCATGCAAACCGTTTTAAATTGAGCCAAGTTTTAAATTCAGGCCACAAAACAAAGCAAACCAGACACCTCCCAGCCCCATCCTTCCAGTTTGTTATCCCGATATCCACAATACAGCAGAAAAAATTGCATCTCCATCAATTGCATGCCGCAGCAAACACTGCACCAGCAAATTTCAAGGCACCTTTAATAAGTGCTGCAAACCTGATGATGGCTCCTCCAACAAACTCAAGACCAGCTTTTTACTCCTCCTCAGCTAACAAAGGGTGGTGCCAAACCTTTGGGCTTAATGACAATGACTTTCACCTGTACAGTACAGGTGTTTCCATCAGCAGGCTGCAAAGGCGCTGCTAAAGGACTCTGCTTCCCTTCTCAGCTACAGAACATGCATAAATGTATTATTATACATTTACCATCTAAAGATACTCGGTTGCATTCTAGGTAACAATTTAATCACAGCACACACACAGCTGGTAAAATATTCCTATGACCTATTTTATAGAGGAATTAAAAAAGGACCAATCTGATACAGATCTACCAAAGCACTGGACAACATAACTAATCTTCAGGCACAGTTCATTCTCCCAATCCACTAACGGCCTTTAATTTAAGTATACGCTAAATAAAAGTGCAGGTGAGGCGGGAGGACAAAGGGACAGAGCTGGACACCAGTTCCAGCCCAGCACCCACCCCACACACCATCAGTAGGTGTCTAGGTGTGATGCTACAAGCCCCAGCAGTCAGCATCACTATAAATCAGGATGGGTTGGTGAAATCTCGATAGAGGCACCTTACCTTTAGCTACTCGAGTATGAAATTTTACCCAAAATAATTGTCCTAATGCTTCAGAGCCGGGTGTCCAGCTCTTATTCTGGTCCCCACAGTGGGTTTTCTTGAATAGTGGGGGGGGTGGTGGAAGAAATCACAGCATCACCCAGGCACAAAAAGTATTCAACGTGGGTAAACCTGGTTGAAGGAAACCAACAGAGCATTTGGCACCACTCCTTTGCAAAGGCTCCTTGCAACCGGGCAGGCGCTGGGGCCGCTCTCGCCCACCCTCCTTTCCCCACCAAAGTCCACCTACTCCTGCAAACTTCCCCATTATTATTTCTTTTCTTCTCCCTCCCCCTCCACAGGCAAGTGCGTGGGTCACAATTTCTCTGATTCGCCTTGTATCTCCAGCTATAAAAAGAGAACATAATGGAAAAATAATTAAAAAATAAAAGAGAGGAATAAAAAACATCATTTTAAGGGAGAAAGGGGAGGGGGACCAGGAGATCTGCGGAGCTAGTAGATAACCAGCAGATGTGATTTTTGCAGATAAGCGTAGTAATTTAGATAAATCTGGAGGCTTTAGAGCCTTTCGCTTGCGTTCCTTTTCTTTCTGTCTGATTTTTTTTTCAATTTTATCTCGCAAGTCAAGAGGAGGGGGAGTGAGAAGGAGGGAGAGGGGGGGAAGCTTAATCTTTGGGTAGTTTTTCTTTTCTTTTTAATGTGTTTTTCCCCAGAAGGTGGGATAATGCGAGCTGCTCTCCCCCCCACGCACATACACACACACACACACACACACACGCGCGCACATGCACACAGAAGCTGGGGCTATGTTTTTTAAAAGCAGCGGACAAAAATCAAAATATTTGAAAATGTATTTCATGGTAATTATGTCATATTTCATGGACTGATGCCACTACTGAAAGAGAGCCTGAATGCCTTAATTTGTATAGAAATTGTAATCATTTGTTCATTTCAAGGTGAAAATTGCATTTTTTAATTTAAATTGTATGCTGCGTGATAGTCTATTATCTAGTAAAATTGTCTCCATGTCTGAATGCCTTATATGCAGCTGCAATGCTTGTTACAAATCCAGTTATATTCATAAAAGCTTTGTCGATGTCTCGGGAAATGTGAACAGTTTCTTGTGGGTTTCTTCTCTCTCTTTTTTTCTTTCTTCCCCTCTTCCCTCCCATTCTCATCCTCCCTCCCCTTTCCCCCTAGTCTTTTTTTTTTTTTCCAGTTGAAATAAACCCATATCTACTATTAATAATAATTAGCCTGGGTATATACAAAAGACAATTCTGTGTGGAATAGGGTGAGGGATGTGCAGAAAGCATTCAGAATTCCTGCTTATTTATTTATTTCAGAGCAAGCCACCTCGAGGTTGCACATTGCTGGGGAAAAAGGGATGAGAGAATAGAAAGGACAAGATAAAGGAAGGCAGTAAGATGTGGGGAGAGGTTTTGTGCAGCAGCTCCTGTAAATAAAACTCAGCCCCAAAGGACGGCACGGGCAGGCAGGGGCAGAGAGAGACTTGCACTGATGTAAGAGAGAGATTTAAGTCACTTTGGTGTTTCAGAGATTTGGGGCTAGGGTGGAAGGGAGGTAGAAGGTCACTTTGCTTCCAGCCCCTGGTTTTGAGAAAGCCCTGATATTTTATATCGTGATAGGAGCTATCCTACAGTGAATTGCAGCCTTGTCTCTCCTGGTGTCTGCTTTGATCCCCTATGTGATTTAGGGATGCCCAGAGTCTGCTGGAGGGGAAACAGTGTCTGTGAAGTTAACTGTGGTGTCCAAGATCCCCCCAGCACCGGTAAAAGGCCAGATCTCCTAATTTCCCACCTTCTGCCATGCTCACTGCATATTCGAGCTCCCTTGCTGTTCTGCAAGAGGGAATGTGGATAGTGGGAATCGCAGCCTCCCTTCTGGGCACCCTCAGCTGGGCTCTGCTGCACCCATGCAGCCCTCCATGGAGAGCAATCCTTCTCCCCTAGTCTGACTTTTCCTGGGAAGGCGGAGATGGATGCACATGCATCTCAGTCTCCTCACCTTCCACTCCTGCTTCAGCCAAAGAGCCGAGGACACCCCATCTCCCACCACCCAGCTTTTCTGGGAAAACTGCACAAAAAAAAGTCAGCTTGGAGTAGAAATGCTGGAAATACTGGCCCAAGGATGCACAGCATTAGAGGAAGACTGACAGGAATGTTACAGGAATGCAGGATGAGCTTGCTGGCTAGTGTAAATCAGCAAAAGCAGTTAAAATTCTGGGCTGGTTTGCACCAGGTGAGAATGTGGCCTGCCCGGGACAGGATATTAATTATATTAATCCTTAAAAAAGAAAGAAATGGGCCTCACAAGGAAATCCTTTTTCAGTCATTTAATTCCCTTTCATACACCTCTCCCTGCTCGGAATACCCTGATTTTATGCAGGTCCACAGCCTATTATAATAAACTTCTCTACACCTATTCTGAAAAGAAATTGCTCATGAAATGCTGTAAAGCTAAGGCTGCTGAGCCAAATTTGCCGGCACAGTCACTGTCTGACAGTAGCTATAACCACTGAGACAAGCAACAACGGATCTAAACACGGGTCATGAGATGGGTCTGACCTCTGAGCCAGGCAAACATCCCCTGAGGATTAAGACATGGAAAGGGGGGGTACCAAAATGCTGTTAGCATGATGGTTCATGCAGGGATGCATTCAGTTAGGCATGCTTTACGTGTACGTGTGGGTGTCTTAGGATTTCTTGCAATCATGCCTTTTGCAGCTTCATTCGTAATCTCCCCAGTTCATCAGAGAGACTTAGCAGGTGTAAATAGCTAAAATACCAGTAGCTGAAATACAAGGTGGACCATGTGTCCAAGGGGACATTGTAGGATGGGAGGCATTGCTCATGAAAAGTGATGGAGCTGGAAAGAAGCAGGTATAACACAGAGAACATGGAGGAACTGTCCTCCCCAAAAAGATGCATCAGTGCACTCATCACCCCCTCTGCCTTGCTATCCAACAGGTTACACCTGCTATACACAAGACATCTGTATTAATTTCACTGGGGACTTACAGCGGTATTTTAGTCAGATGGGAAAGGCTGATATTTTCCAGTGATTTGAGTTCCTGCCATAAGCAGGACCTAAAATGCACAGGATGGGTGCTCTGCACTTCCCAAAAAATCAAGCCACTGATGCCAATTGGGGCTGAGCAAAAATCACGAGCAGGTTTTAAAAGCCTTGGTGTGTTGCTTTAAAGAGTGGGGACTGGTGTTTGCAGAGGGAGATAGGTGCTCGGGCATATCTTCCAAGTTTTGCTTGGGACTTCCCTAAATTAGGCATCACCTGCACGCTTTCATGGTCCCTGAATCATACTTTCAGAATGTATTTTCAGCATCAATACAAAACAGAATACTAAAACCCAGCAAAAACTCTCATAGCATTCACACCTTGCAGGGCTAGGCTTTCTGCCTCCCTTTTCTCTAATATTTATCACACCCCAGTCAAGATTTGGGGACTGGTCAGTTGAGACATGAACTAGGTTCAGACACTTAAAACAACGTGATCCTGCCTAAGTCTCTCAACCTTCATCTGCCTGTAAAACAGCTTTCAAAACCATTACATTACAGCAATGCTGGAAAAGGTAACGTGATGGAAAAGAGGAAACAGTAAAGCTGGTTTTAACAACTTTTTCTGAAACATTTTGGTTTTATAATAAGGACGTTCTCCAAATTATTTTAATTATTCAGTTTTTAATAAAGAGAAAGGAAGAAAATGTTCAGTTTCTTCAGTTTTAGATAAAAAAAAGGTTTTAAATCTCAGGTTAGAAAGGCAAAAATGCTTTTCTTCCCTTCCAGGTTGTTCTTCTCTTTTCTTGCATGCCTTTTAAAATGAAAAAGAAACAGAAAAGTGGAAACAACCTCAATATTTAAAATATTTTTATCTATTCCTCATATTTCCTCCAAAAAAAATATTTGTGAGAATGTCCAGGAAAATAATGTAAATACATTCAACTTTTTTTGAGTAATTCAAAAGAAAAGTGCTAGTTACCCTGCCAAGTGCTTCTGCCCTCCAAAACTACATAGCATTGAGATACAGTGATATACATAGATATATATGTGTGCTCTGTGTCTCTGCTCACTTGGAGTCACACTGTCCTGTACTTTCTCCAGCTGCTAAATGCACAGCTCCAGGAGAATATGCAGCGGGGGGCCAAGGGGAGGCTGTGGTAAGCGCACAGGCGATGGCTCAGATCGCGGAGAGGTTTGCTGGAAGCCGGAGGCAGTATGTGTGAAACCCAAAAATAAAAACTGAAATAAAAAGCAGAGCAGGAAAGGTGCACAGAGTTAGACCCCGTCACAGCAGAGGAACAGTCCCTCTCATGCAAAGCGCAGGCAGCCGTACGCAGCACCTCGGGTCAAGTCCAACAACACGGGACCAACACGGACACGATGCAGTGACTGGGGTCAGCACCCTGTCCCCAGCCTGCAGGATGCAACGCGTTTGCAAAAGTTAGCAGCTGGTGTCAAATTGACTTGAATTTGATTTATCACCAGCTTATCAGCAGATTAAAGTTGACGACAGCTTAGAGCCATAATTGACCGGTGATACTTGTAGCGGGAGCTGTATCGGCCTGAGCAGCTCCCTTGTGGGCTAGCTTGCGCCCTTGACGTCTTTCAGAGGGCAACGGATCGACTCTGGCGAGGCCTGGGAAATATCCTGCGCTCCTCAGATAAGGTTTGAGTCGTTAGGAGAGAGGACGAGGAGCTCAGGGAACAGTTGAGGGCAGTGTTGAAACGCTTGCAACTACAGGGCTGGCGGCAACGGAGCCTGAACGTGACCATTGCTGGAGCAAAGTCATTTCTGGGAGGGCTGGCAAAGAAGCACAAAGCTGCTACTTTTCAGCAGCAGGCCAGCACAGATTTAAACACAGGGACGTGGCTAGAAATAATGTTGTCCTGTTTTAGGGCTCCTGGAAATGACGGTCCCTTCCTCTACAGACCCCTCCATGTGCAAATGCACAGTGTGGCTGGCTTGGCCACTGCCAAAACACACCAGCTCCAGGGTGAAAATCAAGTGCTGCTAGTGAGTGCAGATCGAAGGTGGGAAGGGGGGCTTTGGTGTGGGTAGAATTTGCAGATGCCATATAATTCCCCTAGGGCACAGCTAGGAAGCTGGGGCTACCTGCCCTTCTCTGATGGCTGAAGGCCATTCTTACACAAAGGCAAGCCTCTCCGTTTCTCAATTATCACAAAAAAAGGGGTTTTCTGACAGCATGGTGCCCTTGGCATCATGCAAGAGCAGAGGTTTCCAGCCTTTTCCCCATTTGGAGACCTGTAATATTTTCCAGTGGTCCCCATCGAGGCCCTCAGAGCACACCAAAGCTTCAGCCTGTGCAGCCCCTGTGTGCCCAGAGCTGCCCCAGCCCTGGGCCAGGCACCCCGCAGTCCCCCAGCCCACTGCTCTGCTGCAAACCCATCTGCTGGGGTGGCCAGCCCTTGTCTCCTGTGTCCCCCATTTTCCCATTTTCCTTCCAAATGTGAATTATCCAGGCAGCGGGAGCAGGCGTGGAGTGGAGTCACACCAACACTTTACCTGCCCTAGGACAAGCTCCGCTGCCCAGTGTTTCTTTTTCTAGGACTGGAGGAGGCTTTTCTGTCTCAGTGAGGGAGGCTGATTTTCTTAGCAAAAACATTTTCCGTCGCCCTGATGGAAAAGAAAGCTGTACTGGGGTTTCTATGTCCTATCTAACCTGAACGTAGCTTTGCTGGGCCCTAAGAACAGCTTCAGAGTCCTGCTGTGCCCAGGGGACTGCAGACAACACCGCACAACTTCCAGTAAAGGTCTCTGCCTGAACCCAGGGCTCCGGGCACTGGCTCAGTAATTCTTCAAAGACATAGTACCAAGAGGAGCAGGATAGTGTTAAGAAAGGATCTCAGCGGGCACTTGATAAGGGACTAACTCTGAAGCTAGCTACGACCAGTGGTGTGCATGTGAGGCAAGGAACGCCAGTGTGAGCAGAGTTTGCAAATGCTAAAGCCCTTGTTACTCTGCCGAGCCTTCTCGTGCCTGTGGGAGACTCCAGGCTGGCAGATTGCTGCCTCTTTTGCTTACAAAAGACAAACACAGGAGCAGCATCTCATCATGCAGTTGGTGTATCTTATCTAACGGTGATCTCATTTGGGTTTGGGAAGCCAGTTAGGTCCTGTGGACTGATCCCTCTGCTGAGAGGCAACCAGAAAAAAAACCCAGTGACTAATTAGGCTAGTTTCTGTGTGCGGATATTCATCCAGCACGAGTTGGATGAAGATCAACTCATTTTACACAGAGCCAAAATGTCTTCAGATGGGAACAGCTTTTGAATTCAGTGCTTTGTTTAAAGGCAAAACGCTTTATTACCGATTGCCGAAGCCCCAAGCCATGTATTCCTCCGTAGAGTTTAAAAATATTTTTCCGCTTGTTGATGCTGCGCTTTGGCCTTTAACGAAAGCCAGGTGCCTGCAGAGCTCGGAGTTAACACGGCAGCCCAGTCCCACCCTGGCCTGCACAGCCTGCCTTCCTCTGCCCGTGCAATAGCTTGCTGAAAATGAATGCATAAAGAAACGGTTGTATTTAGAACAGGCCAGGTAATTGTTCTTCCCTTGTGAAAAGTCACAGTGAAATTAAATGTTTTATTTATTTATGTAGCTTTTCCGCGTTTTCATTAACGAATGAAGCACACAATTTTGCTTTTTAGCAAAAACATCTGTAGTCTGCATGTGTGTGTGTGAATATTTTTGATTTACCAGCTTTTCCCCTTGTGCTTGGCACACTGCAGAGCAAGTCAAGCAAACAAGCCATCCAAAGACACTTTTAATCCTTTTTTTTTTTTAATGTATAACAGTTATGCCTGAGTTACAGAGAGACACCTACAGGCAGCAGGTAGTTAAAGCAAATACCAGTTTCTCTTTCTACTATACTACTCCATATAGCTGAATAAATTATGGTGCGATTATATATATACACACGCACGCAGGCACACACACACACGCACACATACTCACACGCAGGCATACACATGGAGCAAAATGGCTATGAGTCAAACACAGAAGCAACATATCTGCAGTTACTAGGAATAAGGAATGTCCTATAGTGCTATGTAGATATTCCCCAGGTGGGTATATGGAGGTGTTAGGGATGACGGGTTAGAAGCATTAAATACACAAAGTCTCTGAGCGACAGGAGCCAATCTGCTGAGTTACTGGACACAGTGAGGCAATGTCCGTTTTGTGGTCTCAGGACGGCGCTGAGAGGTGATGGCAGGGGCATGGGAGGGGTGTGGGGAGGTAAAAGAAATCCACTCGGCATTTTTCCTTTCCCCAAGGATGTCAGTTCTCATCTGCAGGCATGGAAGAAATGTCGACCTGAGAGAACGTCTCTGGAGTGTGTCCCTTTGCTTGGTGGTTTTTTTGGATGAGGTGCAGAACAATTTCTGGATTCCCAGGCACCCTCAGTGTCACCAGTAGTTGAGTATCTGTTCAGTCCCCGTTTGGTCTGCTTAGAGCGACTGCGACTGCACGCTCTTCAGGGTCCTGCTGTCCAACGCTTGTCTGCTGTCGATTGCTACTCTTCCATGCTTGGTTTTGTTTTGCCTTCAAGGCACCTCCCTCTGTTCTGTCCCCCCCTCCCCGTCCCACCCCACCCCCTGAGTTTGTCTCTTTTCAGCAGAACTGAGGTTGGCAATCCATAAACCAAACCAAACCAAAACAAAACATACTTTGACTTTCATACATGAATGTACCTTAAAACAAAACAAAGAAACCAAAAAAATCCCCAAATCAAACCCATCCCACCCCAAAGAGTCTGGAATGTATTTTGAAAACACACGATAGGCAAATTTCTACAGTTCATCCCCCCACCCCCCCTTTTTTCTTTTTTAACTAGCACGGCACTCACTGTGGTTTTAGTATAAAAAAATGTCAACTTTCTATAAACATACAGCACATGACCAAATTTCCAACTAATGTACAAAGTGCGACCACGAGGGAAAGGTCAGAGAATAGCTATTTGCGCTAGCATGGGGCTTTTTTCATATTCCTCTAAGAACTCTATTTACAGCAGTGCCCGGGTGTTCACGGACTTTCTGGTGAAGGTAATTGGCAAATAGGTTTCTACAGTGCTCCCTCTTTTTAGTACTTTTTACTTTAGGGGTCCTGCACTCTGCGCTGAGCTCAGCTGAAGTCCTCCTCAACAACATGCTCGCTGTGAGGACCAACTGTCCACTGTTGAGGGATGCTTGGGAGACATGTATGCACGCACAGGAGAATAGATAACGGCGGGGAGAAGAGAGCTGATGGGTCTTTGCGAGCAGGAGCAGCGGACAAGCAATTCTCATGACAAACTGAAACTTTCCTTCTAGTTTAGCAGGCAGCTAGGAATGCATTTGGTCAGAAATTTCAGTATAAAGAACAGGGGATTGCAAATGTCTGGGCCAGGTACTGGGCCAACAATCACTATCTACAAACTCCATCTTCCAGTGGCAAGGAGGATGTAGATTTTAAGGTGCTCCCAGACTGGGTGATTATCGGCATTTGGCCTTTTAAATACTACTAAATATGGCACACAAGAAAATCATGTGCTCTGTTGTTTTAGCAGTCGTCTCAGAATGATACTGAGACACAGGAGCAAATCTGAACAGGTGCTTCAGTCATTAATCCCTATTCTAGTGTCTATCATGGAGACACCCTTGCTTTCACCCTCAGTCCCCCAGTTCAGTTCAGGTGTGGCTGAAGGTTACAGTTGTTGGGAATGGCATTTAAGCCAGGAGTGGAATTCAAAAGGATTTCTTCCTTAGATCAGCTTTAAAGCATAAACAACATAAACCAGCATCTTTTGTTGCTTTCTGAGATCTCAAACTGGCACAAAGCAGGGAGAGTGCTTCAGATAATGTGACCAGTCCAAGGCATTTTGGCTCTTCAGCCACCTCAAGGAAATGGGTACCTTTGGCCTCACCTATTCATCCAGCTGTAGGTGCTATATATTGCCCTGAGAAAGGATGCGAAAAATGCAAGCTTCAAGTGCTTCAAAAGCTTTGTGATCCAAGGAAAGTGTTTCACAACTAGAGTGAAGCTTTATGTGTGATACAGCTGGACAAGCAGAGGCTGAATTGCAATCTCTGGAGTATAAATGACAGCAATACAGCCTCTGGATGCAGATGTTGCCCCGCACAGAGCTCCTGCGCAGAAACATGCAAGTGAGCAAGTGAGAGGCCAAGTTGGTGTATTAATACACTTTTAGGAAAGTAGAGCAGGCTCTGTCACAGCCATAAAGCAAAGCTGATGAAAGCCATATGTGGCTCTGATAGGATGCTGAGCAACGTAAGAAGCACAACTCTGCTTTGGTCAGAACAGGTACTTGTCCACATGGCTCAAGAAAAAGTGGCTTGGTGGTTTGTGATAAATGATGTTGGGGCAAGGCAGGGGACAGTTCCCCAGAAAAATGTTGTTTCAGCTGCAAAAACAAGATCAGATTATTTGAGAAGAATGGAAGAAGCAGCAGCAACAGAAGAGAGCACAAAAGAAGTGTCTCCTTTAACAACCTAGGAGCATATGCTAGACCAGAACTCATCTGACCACGTGGTCCCTCATTATTGCCAGTGGACAAAAGCAGACATTCATTATCCTAAAGCAGACATATAAAATAGTAAGTATATTATAAACCCTAACAGTCTGTAGATAACTTTAAGTACTGCCTGTTGCCATTGGACTTTACACATCAGCTACTGCCTGGCACAAATTCTGTGCATCAGGGTGGTTACTCAGGGGCAGCTTTCCTTGCCCTCTCCAGATCAAATTTCAGTGCATTCTTCCTCTCAACATAGGAAGGTGAGAGGAAAAAAGTCTATGATATTAGATATCTGCTTAAGAATCATCAAGGATCATCACCACATGCAAAAAAACTATTTAAAAACCCATGTGGGTCATGACTTAGCAATACCCTCTTATTTTTGGCTGCTTTTATCTGAGCAGTGTGATGAGCAGAATTGTAAGCCAACACAAAAGTGAGAGCACTGGCTGCTACAGAAAAGTGGGGTGATAAATCCAGAGAACAAGATCTGGTTTACAGAGAGAAAGGCTCCACCACCAAAATGAAAAGCAGAGGGAAGGGACCGAGAGGTTGAGTTGTACAGAATAGTACATGAAATGAGAGGGGTGGGGGAAGAGCCAGCAGGATGGACGGGGCAAGCACTTCTCCTGGCAGCTAGAGGATAAAGAATGCTGTTGGTAAGGTAAATCTTTTCCTGCAGTACAAATAGGTGCAATGTTGCAGTTGAGAGCACCTTTCCTTCCTAGCTGCTGTTAGAAAGACTCTTCAGGTCAGCTCCCCTATGACTCCACAACCACATCCATCCTTCAGTGAGAGGCAGCTGCGGGAAAGCACCTTCAGAACAAGCACCATTTTCTTTCAGGTGGCCCTTTACTTGTAGAAGAACCTGGCTTTGCATACTGACCCCTCCAAGCAGGCAGCTAACGAACACCTCTGACTCTTCCCTCTCTTGTCTTTGTTCTCATGGCCAGCTTCTCTCCTGCAGAGTGAAAGAAGGGCCACTGACAGTCCTCACCCTTCTCAACTGGATAGACAAAAGCTCCGACACCATCGAGTGTATCTGATGCCCTTCCTCTGTGCGTGCAAGGCCAGCGTTTGCTATCACATCTCCTGCTGCTATTAGATGCCCGTGTCTTTTCAGTGATAATCAGGTCTAAATTGGTCCCTAAGAGGAAAAGTAAATGTTGCTCGTGCCTGTGCCCATAATCTCCAGTCCTCATGCAGCAATTTACATTTACACTTTCCAAAGGTCCCAGGCTGGACAGACTTCCATCCTGCCCCTGCTTAGCAGCAATCTGGCCTGCTTTGGCCCTGCTTTGGGAAGCCATCAGTGAGAACAGAAGGGTAGAATGGGGTGGGGAAATTTGCTGTCACTTTAATATATGTTTTTCTGGTTTTGTTTGTCTTTGTGTTTTTTTTTTTTTAAAACAAGTTCTTATATTTGGTCCATAGGTCTTCTGTGGTCCCGAATTACATCACCCTAAATGATCAGCTCGGTTATTCCTTCCTATACGACATTCACCAAATTTACAGCAATGGAAAGAAAAGGAAACAAAATGAAACATTTTTTTTTTACAAAGAAAAAAAGACCAATTTGGCTTTGACTATGCCAACTACCTAGATCAATGGAAAGTCCTTAAGTGTGGGCAAAATGCCATGGCCAGGTAGGTTAGAGGGAGGGCATGAACTCGGGGCTAATAAATGTACCCAACCCATTGTCTCTGGCCACAGGATGAGTCAGGTCAGAGGCCAGGCTTGCCTCTGAGAAGAGTGCTCTGGGAGGAGCTGGATACTTGGAGAGCCCTCCCCCTCTTTCCCGTCTCCTTCACAGCTCAGGTTGGTGCGAGGTGGAAGGGAATTGGGAAGGAGTAGGGTCCGGGTACAGGTAGATCCCTGGAAGGCTGGTGGTGTTTTCTCCAGTGGTACCAAGTTGCTGGAGTGGGTTGTTGGCACAGTCGGACTCTTCAGTAAGCTTGGCCTGTCTCTACTGGTAGGAGGCCCAGAACGGCTGAATGTTCTCCCAGCTTCATCCTACGCTGTGTAGACAGACTCACGTTCTTGGCCAAATAATCAACAGCGGCTGAAGAGGAGGGGAAAAAAAAGGAGGGTAAGAAAACAGCACAACGTTAGCATTTAGTGGAAATGAGGCTTTCAGCATCAAAGGGTGTGTTACCAACAGACCCCGCAGACTGACTCTTACAAAGGAAGGCCCAAAGCAGCGGTTGTCACACACACGAGGGTCCTGCTGCACTCCTAGCAAAGAGTGCAAACAGATGATGGTCCTGCCAGAAACACCTAGGTAGGTCTCCGTGGACCTACTGAAAAGAGCTAAAAATCTACTTCTGCCACGGACAACGGTGTTTCCAGCGGAGCTGCCTGAAGACAAGCCTGAGCAGAAAGCCAGCGGGATAAGCCTTCCAGCCTCACCTCCCTGTATCATCTCATGGTGGCAAAGCCAACTGCTGCACTCAGTGATGCTGGTGTAAATGATTCCAGAAATTTCAGTGGAAGCTCACCAAGTCTGGACAGGGCTTGAATCTGACTCATCCGCAGCATGCTGACTCATCTCTGCAAGCTCTGCTGCCTGCCTTCATCCACCCTTCCTAAGGGAAACCGCTTTGCTTATCGCCATCTGGGTGAGAAACACAGCCACAACTCCTGAGGCGATGCGTGAACCTGTATCCCAGCTTGCCTGACTGCCCCATGGTCTGAGGGGGAAGAGGACCAGGGCAGGATGGTGACATTGCTCATTAGCTGAGCTTCAGTCAAAGTCTCTCCCTTTCACTAGCTTTAATGTCTCAAATTAGATTAATAAGGAGCTGGCAGGAGATGTACAATCGGTGCCAATGAGTAAACAAATTTCAGCCATCAACGTCTTGTCAGACGCCTGCCCCAGAGGAGGTCCCTTCCAGACACAAATTCTTATTAGACTTGTCATATCTATTAGGATTCCTTTCACGCTTCTGCGTTCCATCACCAGCATCATTAACACAGCTCCGGCCTTTGGGAACCGCGAGGACCACGTTAATCTGGCATCTCTGCTCCTCACCGGCTGGGACAGCACAGACTGTGCAAGCGCTGGCAGGCTGGTGTGCTGGAAGCAAGCAGGTTCGGCACAGGGTGAGTTATCTGGGGCCGAAGTGAGGCCTGCTGGGGAACATGGCTTCTGCAGGCGGCAGAGTCTGAAAGGAGCTGAGTTAGGCAAGTGGAGCTGGCATGCTGGCTAGTGCTCCTTGGGGACTGAGATCCTGGGGTAGCTTGACTGGAGCACTGAGCTCTGTAATGCATTATGGTGACTCTAGCTGCAAGGGGGTTGTACATAGGATTAGACCCCAAGCTATGGTTCTTGTCCAGACCTTATCAGCTTGGTCCCCTGATATTTCAGGTAACCACATTAAATAAGGTCTTTGAGAGGCTGTAGGTAAAGAGGAAATTCACTCCTCGGACATGCTGCATGTGTGTGTGTGGTTGTGCCTCTGTCTCTGTTGTCACCTGTTTCCGTGGATGAATTCAGATGGGTGCTTGGGAAAGGAGGGCGATGAATGGTTGGAGCTGGTCATCCTGCTCTGAGTGGTACCCAGCAAAATGGAAATTTGATGGCGATCCCATCTTCTAAAAAAGCCATGCTAAACTCCCAATATTGCTTTTTGTGCCAGTGGGAAGAGTTCAAAGGCACCAGGGTATCCCACACCAGAAGTCGAAGATATGGTTTGTTGGTTTAACACAGTGGAAGCCAAAATAAAACCAGAAACTTACCAAAAGTACTCTGGGTGTTTATTTGCTTATGTGAGAGAGAAAGCGTGTCTGGTTTTGTGTTTCTAAAGCAAGAATAAGCAGGAGATAAGCGGGGAGAGAGAGATTCTCTGCAGGCCAGGTCCAAAACCTATCAAAGCTACAGAACTCTTACTTACAAGCCCTCGTTATGTCCCCTGTTATACAGAGCCTGCCGCCACCATAACAACCCCCCATTTTTATTATATCAGTGTTCACTAAAAAGAGTTTTGATACTTTTTTGCTGCACCATAGAAGGAAGAAACATATGATTTGAACTGAATGTCAATAAATACTGATCTTGCGGAGGTCACCTCACACTGATCGGCATTTAAACAGGATTTGAAAAGAAGCAGTGAAGAATTAAAAAGCAGGAAGAATTAGAAGCATCTGCTAAATACAACATGCACCAAGAAAGACAAGAAAAAATGTTGTTATATCAAGGTCAACTTCATGTAAGCGATTGCTCTAACAGGACTAATTACTAATGAAAACTGTTTCCACACACAGAGATTATTATAAATGGGTGTCATTATAAGAAAGATTTATAGTCAAGTGGACTTACATATTGCCTGCACAGAGCTGTAAATACAAATATCTATACACATATGTGCACACATTCAGAATTTGCTGCTTAACATAGATCGCACCTTAGAACATCTACGGTTGGTTTGTGCTGCCATGCAGCATGGCATTGGCTTTGGCTGTAAGACTTCGCAGGTGTGACTCCAGCCCCCAGCACTGGGAAGCAGTGGCACTGTGGATGCTGCGTGATGCTTTCTCACCTACCTTCCTTGCCCCAGCAGGAAGAACGCCTTCGTGACTAGCTACCTGCGTGTCTCTGGGCATGGAACACATCTGGACTAATTCTGTTGACCACGCAAGACTTGCTGCTGGGCACAAGCCTGTTGGCAGCCTGGTCTCTCACGACTATTAACAGGAAAACATTCCTGTTCCGAACCGAGCTCAGTGGGCTCTAAACTGGACTTGCAAATTTAATGGGTGTCTAGCAGAAAAGAAAGAGCTGTGCGACAGAAATCAGGAAAGGGGGGCAAATAAAACAATGTAAATAGGACTGCATGAGCAGTTTTTCATCAGCATAAGGAGAGGCCCAAGTAAAAATTCCTGCAGCAAACCAAGACAAACCCTTCTTTCTCTTTCCTTCTCCTTTGCTGGTCTCTCTCTCTCTCAGAAAACGTAGCTCGTCCTCCTTATTTTATTTTTTACACACATGGGTGTGACTAACGTCTTGCCCAAGGGAATCTTTATTGGAAATACATGGTATTGGAATTTGTTTAAGATTTTTATCAATAGCACGTGTGTCCAGCCTCACATCCAGAAGCGAGGGGAAGGTCAAGGGGTCACAGATCAAACTCCCGAAAAACAAAAAAAGGAGGGGTGGGGGGAAGCTGCTATTGATCCCGTCTGCCGCCACAGCCGGTTCTCATTTAGCTGTAGAAGTTAAAGACATTAAAGGGCTGTGACGGAGAGGGGAATAAAAAGCCACAGCCAAATGGAAGGAAAGGTCACTGAGGACAAGCTATGGGCAAGCAGGAGCGCTCCCGGAGGAAGAGGATGCACCTTTAACCCTCCACGGATCACTCTCTCACACCACCACACTTAGTTTAACACCAGCAGGTGAGCCCTTTGCCAGGCTCGCTGGTGTTTTTGTGACCCAACCATTCTGGAGGAGAAACAGATCCTCCCAGGGTCCCTCTGCCTTTTGGGTCTGAGGTTTGGGTTCAGGATTGCAATTCCAGCTTCACTTCAGCTTTCGCAGAACCACAGCCCAACTGACAAGCATTGGCTTAACATTTTTAGTAGCAAAATCTCTGAGCATGGTCCCAGCCCTTACTTTACAGAGTGCAGGGGAGGAAGCAACGTATAGTTCTGCATCACTAAGGCATGGCATTAAAATCCCAGCTTTCTTTTGGCTGAGCAGGGTGAACATGTTGTAGGGCTTTTGGAAAAGCAAGAATTGGAGAGGGGGAAGGGGACAGGTCTGGAAGTTGTCCTTTTCTAATAGAAATGTTTTACCTAAAATATTTCAGTTGGGACTTTTGAATCAGACTGCAAGGGTGTTGGGGAGGCTGTGTGGAGCAATGTCCATCTGTGTCTGGAGAGTAGCTTCCCTTTTTCTCTCTCGATGGACAGAATTCCACGGGAATCCCTTCCAATAGACTATCCATATGTTCTTACATTCCCTCCCTCTCTTCTCCTTTTCCCTATGCAGGGGGAATACAATCAGTGCACTTACTTTGTCCATACTGTCCATATTGGTAGCCAGCCACCGGATCCACACTGTAACTGGTGGTGCTGTAGGTGGGAGGACAGTAGGACTGGGAAGTTGGGAGGCTGTCCACAGACTTGATGGAGTCGCTCCGCTGGCTGCAGCTGGCAGAGATGGAGTTGGTGGTGTCCAAGCCACCGTGAAGGGGAGAGATGGAGAAGTCAGCCTGGGGTTGCGGAGGAACCCCACTGGGGTTGCTCAGGATGCTCATCACCTGGAGAAACACAGGAGACAACACGTCAATGTCTGGAGGAGAAAGGGTATGTGTGCAGCTGCCTTCATGCATACCAGGGTGAAACAGTCTACATATAATGGTGGTCTATCAGTATAATATACAATATCAATATAGGTTTGGCCAGGCTGGAGAATGAAGGCCTGCTTCCACCAAATAACAACAGACAGACCCCACAGCTGGCTCCTCTGTGTCTAACGCTTTATTTGAAAGACCTTAATAGGGATAACTGAGAAATTCCTTCACAGCACACTCAATCTTTGGTCTCTCTTTGCTGACCTGCTAACATTAGCTGTGCTGTTCAGAATGAACACTGGAGAAAGGAATAAACTTGGGACAAACTTGCTGGACACACACTGCCATGAACTAGCACTCCCTCCCTTCCTACACACAGCCCTCCCAGAAGAGGAGACACATAAGACAGGGAGCAAAAATCCATATTTTCAAAAAGGGACGCTGAAGACAGCTCCTTTCTTTGGAAGTCTGAGTGGGGCTCGGCTTGCAAAGGTCCCTAACCAAACCAGATGCAAACCCTTTCTGGCTTTGATGCAGACTCAGCTTTAGCGACTGAAATGTCAAAGTTCTGTTTACCCTCAAATGTTAAAGGATAACAGGTCCTGGTTTGGCTCATTTCAGTGTAGTGCTTGGTTTGAAAATGTAATTAGATTTGCACACAAGCGATCTTCCTGCTTTGAGACCTGAAACAGATGAACTTTTTTTTCTTCTTTTGCAGCAAAAATGCCAGATTTGTTCCTGCGGGTGAGTTTGGGGTAAGCTGCTGCCTACAGGCCTTCACACAAGGACCCTGATCCCACCAGCGCTTTAATGCAATTGCCTTCTGCAATCAGCAAAATTACCCCCAGGCTGCCAAGTTAAGAGTGTAAAGAGTTTGCAGAAGCGGGGCCATGGCGAGGGAAGGAAGGGAACTCCTGATGCCTCTCGGTTGATCTCCGCAGCCGCCGCAGGCGTGCCTTGCTGTATTTGTGCTGGTGAAGGGCGGGGGGGAGAAGGGAAAGCCAGTCACCTCGGGGGGCCAGGCCAGCACTCAGATGCTGAGCGGCTGAAAATCTCTGAATTTAGCATAACCTTATTGACATCAATTAAAGTGGCAAATTGGAAATATTTGGAGCCTGGCAAGTGGTAAAATGAGCCCTTTATCCCCCACCAGCGGCCTGGTGAGCTATTGTGCAGAGGATACATTCTCTGGAAGGACACAAGAGGGGTTGTATAGAACGGCGTCTCCCCTTCCTGCTCACCCCTACACCTTCCCCATCCCCTCCTCCTTCACCTTCCTGCCGGAGTGGGGGCTTAGGCTGAATGACTGGCTACGCGCTGGCCTTTGCTTTCTAAAGCTTCTCCTCCCCCCGGAAGGACTCAGGAGTCCTGCAAAGATGCTTTCCCTTGATGTAATGCCACCTCCCGACTCAGCCGGCCTGAGATCCTTCCCAGGCATTTGTCTGGGAGGGGAATTCAGGAGCAGGGGTGGCTGGACCCCTGTGGAGGGGGAGGCGGTGGGGAGGTACTGGGGAGGGGGTTTGTTATAAAGCCTGGAAAATCAATCTAACCCCAACCACTGGGTTTGTCTGCAGTGTGGTACAGACACAGGAACGAGCTTTGAACAAGCTAAGTAAAAGCAGTGCAGTGACAGCAGCATACAGCTCAGACAGGGCTCATTTACCCTCTCTTCCTTCAGGGTTTTCAGCCTGCACTGAGCTTAGAGTTTGCTACTGGTCCCCAAAAGTTAAAACTGGCTTAGCTGTCTCTACACCGTGGGGCAGACGGTGCTCCAGACAGAGCCTAAATTACCTCCAGCTCTCCAGACCCTCTGGGCACAGCTTCTTAATGACAGTGATTAAGCCTCGAGGTATCTAGATGAAGTTGTTTAGCCATAACACTCTGCAAAATGTGCCCGTGGAACTCCCTGCCCCATGACAGCCCAAAGACTGAAAGACAGGGGGATGAAGAAAGGAAATTGCATTTAAATATGCAAGACAGAGTGGATTAATATGAGAATAGGGCTGTCATGCTTTTCTGTGTGGATGTAACGTAAACCTCTCTGCTTCAAGGCTTATGCAGCGGGAAAATCATGGGAGTGCAGCCTGAAGGTAGGTTTTCTAGCTGCAAAGTTATTTGTAACCTTCCACTAAAGCCAGGTCACAAACTTTGATCTGGCTCAGCTACGAATCCCCCTGAATGCCCCTCGATCCTGCCGGCTGCAGGCAGACCTCATAGCTTCAGGATCACCTTAGCTGTAGGTGTTACACCCTGCACCTCTTTGCCCTGACAGATATCCAGGACACTCGCATATACAGCAGCCACGAGACATTATTGGATTTCATTTGCAAGCAGAATCAGATGTTTAAAACAATAAACATCCTTCTTGCATGCACAAAAACACAGATATACGAATTATGAGTTATTTTTGGAAAGCTCCAGCTCAGGCAGCATAAAGCTGGGCTGTTTCACCTCTCCCTTCCTGAGCTGTCCAGGTCTGGCAGTGCTGCCTGACTGCGGATGTGCTGCCCGCACCGCCAAGCCCTGCAGGTGCAGAAAAGAAACCGTGCGCTATAAAACGAAGGGCAACTGGAACCACTCACAGACCAGAGGGTTTTCTAGTGCTCTCCCTCTTGGCCATCTCCCCAAAAGAATCAGCTGCTTTACATTACTCAGAGAAAATAAAAGGCTCTTAAAGCAAGCAGAAGTCATATTAACACTTCCGCTAAGGCCTTTTTAAAAAGAAAGGGGGATGTAAAGCAACATTGGTAAATGAAACCCAGATTCACACTCTTCAAATTCAGAGGAGCTGAGACCGGAGAATACACTTGCACAAATCCTACTAAAGACAGTAATTGGCTTTAATCAGTTAGAATCAGGACTGATTTCTAATCCCAGCTCTGCTACTGACTCACAAAGGCTTGTGCAAGTCACTTAAGCTAGGACTCAACTCAACTAACCTTAGCCACGTGAAGTTAAGTTTCTAGTCTCTGCTAATCCTCTAGAATCCCTCTACAGAGAGACTGACACTTCTGAAGGACAATTCATCCCATCCTAAGACCCCTTTCTGAAAAAGACAGGCTGAATTTCCCTCTGGAAATCTGTGGTGAAACATAAGGATGCCAATATTTCATCACGACGATGCTGGGGTGGTAAACGGATATGTAACTGTGCGGAGGTTGGAGAGGGCAGATGCTGGAAGGTGGCTATGATGTGCACATCCCTGCTGGAGGCTCCCATGGAGGTAGGGTGGCTGAGGGCTGCAGACAAACCCTGATAGAGGCTGTGGGGCTCAACCGAGCCAGGAGCCCCAAAGATGTCCGTTCCCTCTTCAGCAATGCTGACCGTGGGAAGCGTCTGCCTTTTCCAGGCATGCTGAGAGCAATATGGGGCTAAGCTCCCTTGAGACTCTGTTTGCACAGGTTTATCAGAGAACAGCATCCGACCTTCCCCACCCCAGGACATGAAGGTGTTAGAAATAACAAGAGTGAACTGGAGACTTCTACTCCCTCTTTGCTACGCAGCCACCCAGCATGGATAACCCTACACAAGCCCTCCAGCCTCAGCAGGCCCGCATTATCTGACTTCTTGTTTCAGCTGGATAAACTCATTTTCCAGGCAACTTTTGAACTTAGGAAAGTCTGGCGGATCTGGAGAAATCCCCTCCTCAAGAATGGAAAGTCCTTTTACCTTTTCTTTTTGACCTTGCTTTCTTATAATTTATTACTTCTTGGTGCATTATCATCACTAACTAAAAATCAATACCCACTTCACATCTGTAAGGTTTTATCTGGAGGGAAATCTGCTACCTGTCCATCACAGTGATTGACAGCCTTCCCTTTCCCCTCCCTCTCATCAGTTGTCTCTCTCCCTTTCCCCATCTTCTTTCCCTTTGCTGCTGTCCCAAATCAGTCACAGGCATGGCGTGGGCTTGCACTTCGGGGTAAGTCAATAACAGCCTTGGTGCTAGGATCCTTTGGCCTTGTTTCTACCCTCTCCAGAGGTCATTTGTCATGGGGGAGAGGGGGTAGGGGTCTTGATGTGTTGGGGAGACCAAGGTTAATGCACAAAGACCCTCCTGGATGAAAGAGCCAGCCCCCCCCGCCTCGCCTCCTGCTGCTGCCGCCTCCCTCCCCACCCTCATCTCTGCAGCTCCCCCCTGCTTCCCCCCCCCCCCGGGACGTTTCATCACTCTCTCCCATACTTTAAAAGAAGGGGAGTTAAAAAAATGTAATTAATTCCCTCCATTTCTGAGCTGGCCCTCAGGGCCTCTGGCCATGGAAACTGTAGCAGGGGAAATGTGCACCCTTTATGATAAACGAATGCGGCTTTGGAAAGGGAAGTGCAATTAGGGCCTTCAATCTGTGCAATCAGGCCTTCAGATTTTAGGTTTGGGGGTTGGGGGGGACAGTTGGGTGTGTTGGGGGGGCAGGAGGGGCTCGAGGGGCAGACAAGTGATAGGGAGAGATACTGCTTCGATAGAGAAGGGTGTCAGCGCATCAAGGAGGGGAGAGGGAGGGTAGCAGATAAGTTCCATGACAAAACCTTGCCCCAGCAGACCTGGCTGCTGCACCTTGCTGGTCTCTGCAGTCAAGAGCTCTACAGGAAATACCAGGGCAGCCCAGGCCATGCCGGACACGCTATACATCCTGAGCCCCTACACCTCCTGCCCTGCATTATCAGTTTGCTTTAGGCTTGCTAAGATAGCCAGCCGATACAGACATCAGGCCCTGGACCCAGCAGGCTTTATATCTACACTCAGTGATGCTACGCTGCCCCATGACCAGGAAGGCACAGAGGTGTTGTAAGGAGATCAAACCCAAGCAAACAAAACGATGGGGAGGCAGGAGCCTGCGGACAGCATTTTCCAGAGTGACCCCTGATTCTGTGGTGTCTCCATTTCTGGACACTCAATTTGACACAGCGCGAAGCGTCCAAAATCAGAGGCTGCCTTAGAAAAATGCTGCATTTAGAAACTGCTGAGCCTGGCTAAGTTCTGAATAAAGGGAAGACATAATGATCTGCAACTAGCTGAAGGGTGTTAACTCCAGAGAAGCTGCCGGGTGGTCCCAAAGGAATGCAAACTGGATACCAGGCAGAAACCAAATAGAAAACCAGAGGAAGGGTCTCCTGGCAGTGGGTAGTATTTCTGAGGCTGTGTTACTGCTTTCCTAGGAATGGGTAGAAATCCTTTCTCTTTGGGAAAGGCTGGAGATGTGATCAGTTGGAATATTTTATACTACATCAGGCAAAACGCACTAGGAAATTCTCTGTTGTGAAGAGTGTTTGTAGGCTGAAATCTCTCTTTGTTTCAGCTTCTGTGGTGTTAACATTAACACCACTTCCTAGGGAATGGAAAGTCTGACAGGGGCCTGATGGCCGTGCTGGGAAACATGCTGGATCTTATGGTTTTACTAAAGACACGGACCAAGCTAATGATTGTCTCTGAGTTCCTCCATGAGGGCTTGGTCTCTCTGCCATTTGTGGTTGATTCAGCTTCTGCTCTGGGTAGGTCACGCTCTGTCCTCCAAGACTGTTCTTAGCTACTTGGTGGGGACCCAGCTTAATCTTTTCCATCTTTATTTTGCAGCCTGTTCAGCTAATCTTTTTCTTCTCTCTTGCAGAAGGCAACCCTTCCTCATATTAATGCTTTTTGATCTCTGTGGATTCATTTTCACTTGGTGGCAAGAGGAAGAGTTGATTATTCTATACATACATTAAATGGAAACAAAATGACGAGGTGACTGTAGGACTACTGAAAGCCAAAGAAAGAGTTGGGAGGAGATAAATACAGTTTCCCCAAAGATCTTCACTTGAAAGGAGGATAAATATATGCAAATATGCCCCTAGGTAGGACTAAAATGACTTATGTAGCAATCACTAACACTGCACTCAAAACCAAGCAATTAATTTTGAATATTTTCTAAATCACTAGACCCAGCTGAGTGGTATCCCAATATGCCAAACTAATCCAGTAAGTTCACCCACTACATTTGATTTTGCAGTCAGGCCAAGGATCCAGACAGTGCTTCACACTTCTTGCACCTAGAAAATGTCTGATCCAGGTAACTGCAGTCCCTTCCATCTAATGTCACTTCCAACTAAATTTTGGAGCCCAGGGAGCAAACTTCACATTAGCTTTCCTTAAGGGTAACTTCACTGACACTGACTTCAAGCACAGTCCTGATTAACACCCGCATAAATGAGCAGGTGACTTAACTCTCTACTTCTATTTTGTTGTGGGTTAAAGTTTAAGAACCCGGATGCTCCACTGCCTCATCTAGCCCAGTATTTATAATCCATCAATCAGCATGTTACTAGTGCTAAAGAGAACAGTGTTATGAATATGAGCTAAAACAATCTCACAAGTCCTTCCTGCTATGGAAGGACTCCAGGGCTGACATGGCCGCTGCTCTATAGCAGTAATGTCTCATTTTCCTAACCTTCCCCACTCCATTGGAAAATATGTGGAGGCCAGTGAAATGCCTTTCCCAAGGCCACACAAAGCGTGTCAGAAGCAAAGCCAGGAACAGAACGCAATGTGCCTGAATCCTTTCTGGTGTGTATGGGACAGATCATACCAAATCCCCTCAAAGTGGTCAGAAACAGTTACTGTGGGCCTGTGCTTGAACAGTGGTACAGTTTGGCAGTGAACAATAAACCCAGAAATATCATCAATGCCTTTCAGTGACTTAAAACATCTGAAGGATGTTTCAGCGCCAGAGGGGAGCGGTCTAGGACACAGTGGGTGAAATGGACATGAGCATTTGTGTCCTAAAATGACCCTGTTCGCTTAATGGATGAAAAACTGCCACACACTCATGATGGAGAGGGCTTGGGGAGATGCTGGGGATGAGATGGATCTGGGGATGCAATGGTGAGCTGCAGCAAAGCAGACCAATGCAGGCTGTACAGGGGGAGGATTAGAAAAAAAGGCGATGGGAAGTTATTACCTGATTGTTCAAGGCTATGGTGAGGTTCCACCTGGAGCACTGCATCTTGTTTTGGGCACCCTGCTTCTGTAGAGATGTACAAATTATGGAGAAGGTCTAAAGAAAAGT
Organism: Harpia harpyja; assembly: GCF_026419915.1. NCBI lineage: Eukaryota > Metazoa > Chordata > Aves > Accipitriformes > Accipitridae > Harpia > Harpia harpyja. The sequence goes on from NC_068946.1 coordinate 8,032,218, forward strand.
TTCTAAGCTATACAAAAGAATGGGAAGGTCTTAGCTATAAGGGTAAGAGAAATTGCTTAAGTCTGGATGGTCTGGGAAAGAGGAATGGGCTCTTCTTGCAGTGGAAATACCATAAGGAAATCAGAAGCACCACAGGGTTATGCATCCAATAAGGACTATGAGAAATCCTGTGGCAGAAGTGTAATTTGGAGGGGAAGGGCGGAGGCAACACTGTGAATGGGAATTACATTAAAAACTGCTTGATCTAGAAACATGAGCCACTATCCCTGGCATTAGGGCACCAAACTCTACTATCACTTAGATAAAAGCAGATGGCAAAGTTTTTAGTAGTCTGGATAACCAGAGAGGAAACAAAAAGACATGCCGTGCTAGTGCGGGCTGTTTGAGATAAAGGGGGGTCACAGTTCTATGGGCATCAATTTCACTAACAAGCAAAATCAAGAGACATGGGCTCACCGCTTCCAGAAACGGGAGAGACTCAAGCCAAACGGCTAACTAGCGCCTTGCCATCTTGAAACTGTCAAAGGGGTCTGATTTTCATGCACTGCTGAGTATCTCCCCTCTGAAAATGGGCAGTTTGTGCTTTACTAACCATCAATATCATTATTCATCTTGTGTTACCTAAGCATGAAGTGTTTTTCCTGATTAAATTGGAATTGCTAAGACATTTCATATGGAATAACCGAAAGAAGGCCAATGCTTCCCAAATGTGCTGGTCGGCAAACCAAGCCACCCCATCCTCCTTATTTCTAGGCAGTAGACTGCATTAACAGAAGTCACCACAAGCAAACTCTACCCTGATGCTGTTTTCCCCATGAATATGTTTCTCTGTGAAGGCCAAATGAATACACTGGAAAGGAAAGCCTCCATGGGAAAAATCTCTTTGTTGAGATACGAAGCATCTGTGGGCAACTTTACACAGGGTATTAATTGCAGGAATATGAATCTTGCTTGTGGCATTTTGGAACTCACAAAGTCACCTGGGATGAGAAAGCAGAAAGGCACGACCACGGAAAACTGGAATTCCTAAAGATTTCCAAACCAGCAGAAGGACACACATTAGGTTTGGCTTTGGAAATGGGCCAGGCTTGTGTCTTTTCTTCTGCACTTATTTGTCCATTCTTGGGTAAGCTCAGATATGCTGATGGTGGGTGGGGAACGAAAAGCTTTTGGGGCTTGGTGAGAGATTCAAAATACCAATAAACAAACAAACACACACCAAGGTTTCCTGCTAAATCAGCCCTAAATCTATTGCTGTGCATCCGCCTGATGTGAATAATGTCAGGGTGGGAGGGAAGAACACGCAGCACATCTAAGTCCCAGCAAATTAAAACTGTTTTATAAACTTCTGTTATTCCTCTCTTCAGCAGCCCCATACTGGCAGAGACTAACAAAGACAAACCAAAATTCACAGAAAGGTCTCCTCTTCCCCCTCCTCCCTTTCCATTTCTCTCCCTCCTTTTTTTTTTTTTTTTCCCATTTCTCAGCTAAGCTGATCTGTGCTCGCTCACTATCACAACCCCCCGCGGACACTGGTAATGGAGTGCGGGTGCTGACTTACTGCTTCGAAACAAGATTTCCTGAGATCCTTTGAGTCCGCTCCATGCCCCCCCTCGCCTGCTTTTCTCTCTGTGTCTCTCTCTTTTTGGAGAGTGGAGGGGAGCCTCTATAAATGTGAAAGGAGCTGCACTACAAAGAATCCCCCGAGTGGCATATCCCAGCCCCAGGCGAAGCTGCTTGGTGCACTGATAGTCCTGCGTATCTGCTCTAGGACTCCTCTTTCTCTTCCCCTCCCTCTTTCTCTGATCAATCAAGGGCTGTAATCAGTTAAGGTCCAGCTTAACTGCAGTGTAAGATACACCAGTTAAGCAAAGCCAATGCCTCCAGGGTTCCCATCGTAAATACGGAGAGGTCATGGGGAGATGAAATAAGCCTGATAAGTTCAGCAAGTGCAGGGCTAGCTAGGCTCACACCAAACACTTAATAACTCGAGCTGGCAAAAGAATGGAAGAAAGGGAAAATCAGAAGCGCTTCCTATTGCCAGCTCCTCTGCTGCTTCTTTGCTTGCTCTTAGTTCCCTGCTTTCCCGAGGGAGCTTGGTGCATTTTTTAAGGTGAGGATTTCTCTTTTCAGCTCACCCTAATGAATGAACAACCCAGACCCTGGTCCTGTGTGCAAGTGCCTCAGCTCAGTTTGGATCTTCTGAGGCTATCACAGGGATGAATTTTTAAAGTCAGGACCTCTTTTTCCCTCACCCGTAGGAAAATCACAGCTCCTGAATCCAAGGAAATGCCTTTTGCAGCCCTACATAGTGCCATGTGCTCTTCTTTTGGACTTCCCTCTGCTGCTAGGGAGCACTGTGGTATTTTCAAAGACAGGGAGCTGCCTGCTTTTGCCAAACATGAACCCCCAAACCCTCATAGGATCTGAACTCCGGGATAATGGAGCTGCAGCCACCAAGGTGTGGAGTCCACTGGTGTGGAGGCATTAGTGCAAATAAAACCAGGAGAAAAGAGAAGAGAAGAAAGTGGGGATCCTTGCTGCTTTAGCAGAGGATTACCCTTACAGCTAAGATGTTCTAGCTCAACCACCTCTTCCCCTGTTTTGCTCCATAGTAAGGCTTTTACTTTCTCTCCAGAAATGTCTGTTCTCGGAGAAGGTCCAGGGAAAAACAACCCCTTTGTATTCATTATTTGTAATCACCTTTACACTAAGTTCATGCTGTGCTGAATCCAGACAGCTTATAGTTTCATAATGCACTTCTTGAAGAGGGGGCTGGGGACACTTGGACCGTCGAGGGGACTTTCCTGTGCAGGACAAGCTACTGTCTGCTTCCATTTCTGAAACCCCAGAGCTCATTTCTGCCCCTCAGATGTGAGAAATCTGGCAGGACTCGGTGACATCAAATCTGCCCCCAAATTCTGTCTGGTCTTAATCCCAAACTCATAACTCTAGCTGAACACAACATGAGGTTTGGATCCAAATACCACTGCGTCGGCTCCTGTCTAATTGGACATTGGCCCACTAGGCATTACAGATAGGGGAAAAAAACCATGTAGGATTTATTAAAAACGATGCAGACACACAAAGAGCAGAACAAAATCTTTAACCAGAAGTGATAAGAAAGCCCTAAAGGATTTGAGTTTAGATAAGTATCCCTCTTTGAGTCCTCCAGCTCTTTAAAAGCTATTTGGACTGGAGTTTTCCTGTGGTGTTATAGGTGCTTACTTAAGCAGGGGATGAGATTAATTCTTCCCTGGGTACTTCGGCACTCCTGCACCTAGGGTCTGCTGAGGAGCAGCACAAACCTTGATAAGTTTGCAGTGATTATTTGAGTAGCCATCACAAACAGGTGAAGTCTTTGGACAATGAAGTGTAAAAGTAGAAGCTCCTGGGCTAACACATCATTAACTGCGCTTCCTTCTTATTTGTCTAGCACACGTTGATTTTGGCTACCTCTGAAGGTACTCCAAAATGAAATATTTTTTAGAATTATAATATGAAGCCACCAACAAGCAATCTCGAGCATCAGAGTAGTGAAATGCCTATTTCTAAAACCTTGCCTTTCTTATGAATATAATTTACTGCCTTGAACTAAGTGATTTTTAAGAAGAAAAAGATACACTGATGAAAGGTAGCTGTCTGCTGGCAAAGCTATGTCTGTGCCAAAGGGAAGGCTCTTACCTCATTAAAATTAAACCTCTTCCAAACGAAAACAGCAATACATTTACTAAGTGGGTATGTAAACCAGCACATACCTTGCTCTCCTGTACAAATGCAAGCAAAGAACTTCATACATTAACCCCACAACTCTTGGCTGAGCTACAAGCTCTCTTTTATGAAAATATCTTGATCAAAATCCTCCAAAAAATGGCAAATCCTCTAACTTTCTGAGTAGAGTTGTCCCCTTGCCTGTCCTCCTCACTGCAAGGCCAAGGGCAAGAGTGAAGGTATCACACCCTTGTATTACTCGAGCAGAGTTTTTAAGGCATCTCCTGCACGCAGAAGTTTAAAAGCATACAAGCCACTGCTGATCCAGAGATAAATGGTGGAAAAGGGATTAGAGATACTTAGCGGAGGAGAGGGAAGACTCAGGAAGGGCTGATTATTTTAAAGATATGACTATTTAAAGATAATGATTGCATAAATTTAATTAATGCATTTTCATGCTGCAAATGGCCGTTTTGTAATTAATGTATCTGGCCTCGCTAAGCATGGGAGATCACATCTCCCAGCCCCCCCTCCCTTCTCAATTCCCCCCTCCGCCTCTCGTTTAATGAAAGACAGAAAGCAGATGACAGAAACAATTTGTCAGCCAGTACGGGTGTCAGATGCCTAATTGGTTGCGCTGAGTTAGTGGAAAGTAAAGGGGGAGAGGGTCGAGGCTGGGGGGGCTCTTTCCTCTTTATCTGAGGCTTCGGGGTGGGTGTCTGTGTTGGTGAGGGGGAGCGAGGAGGCGAAAGTGTTTCTTGTTAATTGATGGAGATTAGGACACAGATTGGCTGTGGCAGGGACTGGGCAGTGACAAGAAGGGGACAGGAGAGGCTGGTTAACACCCGTGCAAACAAGCTGCCATATCTCACAATACGTTAAGTCCCGGCAGCGTTGACAACATCAATGGTTATCTCCCGCGCTCCTCGCTCCCACTGCACCCCGGTAGCCCTGATCATGACTACTGGGGGAAGAGCTTAGCGCACAGATCAGCAGCCCTGGGCACTGCTCTCCTCCATTTGGTTTGCACCCTCCGGCTTAGAGAGGAATCAGCACCTTGGCAGAAAGTTCGGGACCCTGGGGAAGGGTGCTGAGCATGGGAGGATGGAGGGCTGAGGCCATGGGCAAAGCAGAAAGCCCAAGAACAAGACCACTGCCTGGGTCTCACTTGTCCTAAGCCTTGCCCTGGGTTCAGACCAGTGTGTCAGTGTTAGCACCCAAGAGATCCTCAGAAAATCTGCATGTCCTGTCTCCTCCTGTCCCTGCCCCATTATGAGACTGCCTTAAAAACTGCAAGATTAAGCAAAACTGGAGTTAATGTATGTACCAGCTGGTGCCTGAGCTCTGTGGGTGCATTTGGGTCACCGGTAATAAAGCCCCCATCTGATTAATTCTTCCCTGGTCATTATGTGGAGAGGAAAACCTCCTGTCCACACAAAAAGGCCCAGGAGTCTGGAGCTTTCTGTATCAGGAAGCCAATCCCCTGAAATCCAGCAAGAGCTGAGCATCCTGACCCTTCAGACACCCCCCAAGAAAGCAGCAGGACAGAGCACATGCTATCCAAAGTGACACCTACATAAAAAGCAGAAATGCGTCTTATTTCTGCAACATTCTTCTTTCTTCGAAGATTTCTGTGACCTGCTTTAATGTATTTATCATCAGCACTAGGCAGAGCAGGGCTGCCACCTCTCACCTTACTAGTGGAAAAATGAGCCCAATAAAGGCTAAAACTTGAGACGGTGCAGAAGTTTATGGGGGAGCAGGAATTTGAACATCCCAAAGCCAAGGTTGATGTCCACACTCCAGACGGCCTTATAATAAGTTAAGCACGGAAATGAGGGGAACTTCAAAACACTAGTGCTATATGATGCTGTTTAGTATATCTATAGGCCTTTCCCTGAAGATAGAAGAAAGTTTTACAAAGGTGGGAACAGTTTTGTCAGCTCTGTTTCACGGCCACACACAAAAATGGTGATGGGTAGAGAGGGGTGGGGAGAAAGAGTTAAGAATAGAAAATGTCGAGTTTCCATGCTGGGCTCTGATCACATTTAAACACACAGCCTGCAGTAATGAAAATACTACTAAGCTTCTGTGTTATACTACAGGTCCCTCTATAAAAGGTTTACGAAGGGTCAACAGGTGATTAATAAATGTTATGAAAAAGATAAACAACTTTTTCTTTTAGATGAAAGCAAGCCTTTCAAATAGCATAAATGAAAATGGAAAGGAAATGGGTGAGGGATGCAAGTGCAAATACAAACTTTTGATTGAAAGATCAAAATAAAGTAAAACACTTGAGGGATGCAAGTGCAAATACAAACTTTTGATTGAAAGATCAAAATAAAGTAAAACACTGCAATTTGTAACAAAAAGATATCAAAAATAAAATATCCAGTTGCAATATTTTTGTCCCTTTGTTTATAAAGAGAGAAAAAGAAACTCTCCAGAGAGTGTTGAATTAAATGAAACCATTTTGCTCTTTCCAAAATGTCCTGGCAACCTGTCCCCTCATCCATAGTGATCTCAGTTATCCTTTCTGCTGCAGGGTGAGCATGTTACAGATACACGGCAGGGCTTGGTGGTTTATAATGAAGCCATTCCTATTGCTATTTATTTGTGTTGCAATGACACAGAAGTGCTGTAGTCAAGGAGCATGTCCCACTGCAGAAGACCCTGCACAAAAACCAGAAACAAAATCCAAAAGCCCCCAAATGTCAGATATTTCAGATCTGGGGACTGGCCATCTCCCCTTGGGCCTGGCTCTCTTTCTACTCCCATCCCAAGAAAGGAAACCCAGAAGAAAAATAAAGATGAAGAAGGCACCAGATTCCTGAATCTCTTCCCCTGCAAAGTGAAGAGAGTAGAAGCTGAGACTGGTCCAACTCTAAGAATGAAAAAAAGGGTCTAAGGTGCTGCAGATAAAATGGAGGAATGGGAATTATTAATTAATCTGTTCCAAAAATTCACCACGCATAGGCACTTAAGAAGTACTCAGCATTTACTCCTTCCATGAACACAACCCACACACACCCTGGCATAGTCCTTCAGACTCTGGTACACACCTAGCTTTTTCCTTCTGGTTTATAAAACACGAGTGTGAATCATTGAGCGGTGGAGCTCTGCTGGGGAGGAATATGGTCTATTGTGTATTAAACAAATGCTAAATGATTACAAGCACCATATTGGCTGAGAAAAAAAGCAGGCTGCGGTGAGTTGTGCCTGTCACATCACTGCTCCTGCTTGGCAAGTAAGTTCTAATGCACAATTGGTATTTATTAGATGACATACAACAACTGTCTCATTAAATCAGGGCTTGAGCGTAGGCCGGAAGTCTTAATTTAAAGTGTCACCAGCTATTGAAATCAGATGGTTTAGGCAGGAGTGGAGTGAAAGCAAGGGGAAAAAAAATGGAGCTTAAAGAAGTGGAAACAGTCACTGGTCCTAACCCACCTTTTGAAATGGGTTGTGATTTTTATGCTGGTCTGGGCACTGGGTCGAAAAATATTTGTTCTGCATTTGCTTTCTCTACATGCACTTTCAAACTCTCCCCCTAATAAACGGTTGGGCACCTTTCTGTGTTTTAAATGCAGTGTCGAAAGCAAAGGTTAATGCTGGAGATTGCATTCCAATTGAAAACGCGGCAACCGGTAAATTTGGTTTGTTTAGAGTGGAAATGCTTGAACTGCTGTAGATGGGTGGCGGGTGTGAGAGCGTGGGGAGAGGGAGGTGGGAGATGCTCCCTGCGCCCCAGCTCCTCTCCGGACAAAATTAAATTTCAAAGTTTAATGGGTTGCGAAGGGCGCTGGATTAAAAAGCCTGGTCCCTGCACTGCCAAAACCGAAGCAGTGTGATGAAGAGAGAGAGAGAGAGAGAAAAAAAATCCCACCAAACCCAAAACGTCAGGGAACAGAGCAAGTGAAAAATGTCAGGGCAAATTGCTCTTGACAGTGTTAATATCTGCACCTCATAGCAATAATTACATGTAAATAAATAGTGAAATAGCTCTCAGCTGGAGTCTGTACTCTGAGTGCAGATGCCACTAACAGCCAGCTGGGGACCTTTCGCTCTTCGACTGCCGTTTTCCCCCCTTTCTTCCCTCCCTCCCCCCCGTTTCATCTATGCCAGAGCTGAGAGCGCAATTGCTAGCAACTGCAGATCTGTTCACAGCCCTTCCCCCTTTCTCATGGTACCGCGTTTGCTCCCTCTTCATATCACCCTCTCAGCCAGGGGCTGCTGTCGGCTGTCAGGGAAAAGTACATTGCTTTTAGCCCCTTGCCAGGGGAAAACAAGCTTTACCAGATTCACGTCTGGCCGTTGCATGAGTAAAGCTGAGGGGATGGGAATGGCGTGGCTGACTATCCTTCCATCTCTGTAGGCTCCTAAAAATGTCAGGAGGGATGGAGCTATCTGTTTCAAGCACTAGGATTATGTTCTTCTTATCACCAAGGTTGTCTATATTTCAAAAGGACACTGGAGAACATATGGTTTGGCATCAGGATGCAAAAAGATGCTTCGTTTCCACAGGAGACGCATCTCCCACTGCTATCAGTAGCATCCACAGAGATTTATAAGCCTGAGCAGGTGCCTCTAACCCTTGCCCAAGCACAAAATGCACTTCCACAAACCCACATCGTTCCTTCCAAGGCCCTCACTGCAAAACTGCCATGGCCCAAGCAAGGGGTGGGGGGAAAGCCACTGCACCATCAGCATGACTGGTGAAGGTGGGCTGGAATCAGTCAGCACCTTTCCTGGTTTCCCAGGCTGTGGGGATTTGATGGCAGCCTAAGAAATCACAAATGACACGGAGAGGGTGAATATTAATTGTCTATTCACCATCACTTCCAGAATGAGCCTTCGAATGACGGTAGTAGGGGTGAAATATGAAGCAAATGAAGTGGAGCTTCACTCGATGGAGAGTCAACCTGTGGGACTCCTTGCCACAAGAAGCAACGGATGCTAAGCTGTGTGGGTGGAAAAGGAGACTGGGTAGGTGCTTGGAAGAAATGTCCACTGAGGATTAACAGACAAACCACCTTTTTTTTAAGGAAATCCCCCGAGCTGAAAATAGTGAGAGGCCCGGAGAGCACCCTGTTCTTGATCCTCATGAGGAGTCTGCTAATGGTCGCTATTGGGGAGGACCCACTGGCCTAGGCAGAGCTTGGCCCCAACCACTATGATTGTCACCAAGCTCTCGGCAGCTCCAAGGGAAAAATTCCCATCGTCTCCCAGGCACTTGGCTAATATGGCCAAAGGGCTGTGGGTATCTGAGTGGGGAGGGCAGAAAGGAGGACTCCAAAGGACTGAAAATAAACATACAACTGCATAGAAATATAGAAATACTAAATATGGAAGCACTTTTACAGAGAAGGCCTTTTGAGCTAGCAAAGGGCCTTGACAAAGTCTCAAGTTCCTGCCTTACATTTAAGCAGGATAAAAACTCTGTGCCTCCGTTCTTGGCCTTGGAGATAACAACCTTCCCTGTGGTACCGTGAGGAGAAACACATCCCAGGATGATGAGATGCTCAGATATTACGATGAAAGTCTTAGATAAAGTTAAGCTCATTATTTTAGCCCTATTCGCTTCCACTCGGTCAATTTATCTCTGTGCCCTCAGTTTTGCTCCCAGCCCTACAAGTCTGGGTCTAATTGTGAACCATAGGCCTCTGCTAACCATCTAGCAGACCTGTGATGCTTACTCCTGAATGAAGCTGGCGTGTGCCTGGCTCCGCTGCCAAAAGATGCCGTGCTCTCACGCCGACACAGCTCATTAGCCACTCCCTAATCAGCATCACTCCGGGGCCAAACTACTAGACCAAAGCAAATAAAAAAAGAATAACCTGCCACTGATAGGAGTGAGACGTTCCTACTGAACCACAGCCTTGTGTAAGGGAGAAAAGCTTTGAGGCCTTTCCTTTCGGCTAATGAAATTCACAACAACACCCCACACTGCACTGAGCAACAAACACAGCTCCATTATTTGGAAAACAAATATGTTCTTTAGAGCTTCCTGGTTGTCAAACACCTTTTTGTTTAGCTCAACAACTAATCCACTTATCAGAGGATAAAGCTGCCAGTGAATCACCAGTATGATAAAAGCATGCACAAAATTAGCAAAAATTTGCCTATGGCTCCTGCACATTCAACAAACACCAGCTAAGAGAAAAATGATTTTTTTTTTTTTTTTAATAACTGAGATCCCCAGGAGAGATTCTGTCAGATAGCGGCTTTTATTTTGCTTGCAGTTTTTTTTCCTCTTTCTCTCTCTTCCCATATAACCCAAACACTGAGGCTGGGAGATGCTGGGAGCAGATATGACATCCACGGAAATTGGCAGTATTTGAATAAGCAAGAGATGCAGCCAGGCAAAATTTTAATAAGTTGGGGTTTTTTTAAATTAAAAAAATAGTGCTCAGGCATTGGCTGCTTCCCTAGGACCTCAGCACTGCTGCATGCTTTGCTGCTCATGAGGTTGTAACACCTATAGGATGCTGCTCTTCATTGTGTTTTGTAGCCCTTTGTGATTTTAGCCTCTCTGCATTCCTGCATGGTGGATCCATGCTAACTCTCCCTGTTAACATGGATGGAGAAACCACTGCAGACAAGAGTAAGTAGTTTGCCAGGGTTGGGCAACCAAGTTAGCAGCAGGGGACATGAGTCTCGTGACTTCCAATTCTCTGCTGCCACAAACATTAAACCACCTTCCCTCTCTTGAGCTCTTCCACTGAAACCTTTGGCAGGACCTCGCAGAGCATTAACTAGGTAAATGGGATTTACCTACTCTCTGAAATTCACTCAGGTATGTAAACCTTGGGAATTTCTCCAGTGTGGATGTGTGCAGAGATGTTCTGGTGAGATTTCTAGCATTTCTGGACACCACTATAAACCAGAGCATGTGAAAGAGGGAATGAGAAAGAAGGAAAGAGAACTCCTTAGACTTGGACTCCAGCAAAAGACTTGTTCCAATAAAGACAAAATAAGTCTCTCCATAGTCTGTGGTGTCAACAGAGAGTGATTCAGTGTTTCGGAGGTCTGATTAATTTTCTGAAGATCCCCGCCTCTCTACACTCATCATATAGAGCTTGTAAGATGACTGAGCCCCTAATGGAAGCGCGTTAGTTAAGAGGAATGAATTTGGGTGATATTCTCTCTTTGTTACCTTTAAATGACAACAGTCTGAAAGGGAGAATCACCACAGCCTGACTATGCTACCTTCAAGATTATCAAAATCATGCTGCCATAGCTGTTACTGGTCAGGAACCAACACAAGCTGACTGACGCTCTCAGCAGCAGCCAGACCTTGCACCACGCAGAGCTCACAAACCTCGTCAGAGCCCACCTCCAAAGGCTCAAGTCACCTCAGATGATGAGGATGCTCCCTTGATCCCAAATCCTTATTTTCCTGGACTGTAACAGCCTCAGCTAGACATTTGCATCACTGTAGATTAGTAAGAAGACATGGTGGGTTCAGAACTGCACCATAGCAGCCAAGCTGGGAGAACTGGGGCCTTTGAAGGTTTCTGGCTGTACTTTCTAAGCACGCATCTTTACTTGCAAGTACTGTCAGCACAATGAGTGCTGGAGGTGAAGATTTGCAACTGTTTCAAGCCACAGTTCCATTGCAAGAGCCTGAATGGAGAGAACCTAACGCATTCCAATATTCTCCTTTTTTGCCCCTAACTTTGCCTATGCTTGAACGGGACCACAGCACATGACGACAGGAGCATTTAGGGGAGCTGGGAATTAATCAAGAGGCACCCACCTGTCAGGCTGGTATCTGGAACTAAACAGAAACACTTGCTAGTGCTTGACCTCTCGCCCTCCAGACAAGCCTGCAGCTCGAGTGGTTTGAGAAACCCTCTTGCAGGGACCACAGCTCTGAGACCCCAGGTGAAATAAAGCAAGGGGAGCAGGCAAGGAGAGACACAGGAGCTGGGTTATGAGCCATGGGGGAAGGAAGAAGAGGCCATAGCTGGTGGGGTTGATGGGGGGACTGGCAATCTTCTGGCATGGCTGGGAGAATGTAGCTGGAGAGCCGGTGTAATGATGTGGACGCAATGGGAAAAAACAGAGCACACAATGTGTTGGCCAAGAGGCCAAGAGCAAGAGCTGTCTGAGGCTCAGTGCTGTAGGTAAAAGAGGCTGGATAGTAAAAGATACTGGAGATATTGAGAGTCAAATATCCCCGTGACTTTCTATATATCCCCAGATGAGGTTTGTGTTGGGTGAGATACATTTGATACATCAGCGCGTGCTAATTAGCAGTCCAGCACATATTTCAGTGTTAAATCAGCCTTTCTTGTAGTTAATGGAGGCCAAAACTCTGTGCTGATGACCATTCAAACAGTGAAACCTAAGGCAATGCTAACTCTGCTAAACAGCAGAAGAAAGCCCTGCATGCATGCCAAGGGATTTTGAAATACCAATCTTAAGGTACAGGATTAAGATCTTAATTTTTAAAGAGATGTGGGGCACTTGTTCTTTAAAATGCATGAACAGATTCTAAGCTAATGTAAAATGGCTTGGCCACTCTGGTAGCCTTGACCTCAGACCCAGATGATGTGAACAGAAAGATGCCACCTTAGTTCTGACTTTCTGATTTTCAGTTTTATGACTTCTGGGGTATGTGTAAACACCTGTGAGAATGGAAGGGACAAATACTTCAGGAAAACCAGCCCTCTACACCTGCCCCAATACTGAAGAGAAGAGAGAACAGTACAGAACAAGATCTGAGCCAACAGTGCAAAGGGGTTGGGACATCCTACGCCAGCAGCAGCATCCTCTAAGTTCCCATACTTTAACAAGTACAAGTCAGTTTGCCAGTACAAAAGACTCTGATGTTTCCAACAGGCATCTGTTATACCTGCTTCCTCCTCATCTGAAATAAAAACACCGCCTTCCCTTGGCAGCAAAAGTTGCTCAACATTGAAGTTACTGAGAGCCTTAAGTCTCATCTGCGAGAAACTTAAATACTGGGGGTTCAGTTCCACCGACGTCCCCTGGATCTATATGGTACGGACAGAGTTTATACTAGAAACCTGCTGGAGCTGGAACATAGACCCTGAAATTCTTTGCATGAAAGATGCCACTTTATAGATGGGCGTAGAAATGAGGTAGGGAAAGAGGAATGGACATTACAGGAGCTGGGCAGAGACTGAGGCTAAGTGAGCTGCTCAGAGTGAGGAATTTATTTGCTTTCTGAGTTATAATGAGCCTCTGGCCTAGTGATGGGAGCAGGAGGACAGAAGTGGCTGCTACAGAAACCAAGAAAACATTTTTTGCAACTAGTCCCTGCTTTTTCTTCTTCATTGCTCCAAGCAGCAATGACTAAAAGCCCCAGAGAGAGCTCAAAGTCTCTGATGCTGTACAGAAATGTGGCTGAACCACATTCCCTTGGGCTAAAAACCTGGAGCTAAGGATTCTGCAGCAAGCAATGCTTTTATGGAGTCTCTTATGTAGGGAAGATCAGGAAAGAGAGCACAGATCCAGCCAAAGACACAAAAATGTCTGGGACACAGCAAGTAGCTAAACTGAACGCCTTAGGAATACCCACCCTATCAGGCACTGAAACCACCTTGCTCCCTGGAAGAGCAGAAAGCACCGTGAAACCATGCCATGAACCAAGATGAAGCAAATTCCTTTAGAAGCAGGCAGAACTACATCCCTTTTTTGCACTGCAATACTAGTGACACCTCCAGCCCAGCTCTCCTGCATCGCGGACCTGCTCTCACCACTGCTGCTCATTTTTAGGGAGCCCTGTGCTCCCTCAAGAAGTGGTTCCCAGGCAGCTTCGGCATCGCCTCCTTCTCACTGCAGCATGCGAATCCCATGGCAGGAGTTGGTGCCCACTCGGGGTGGCTCCTGCCCTGTCTGCTGGGCTGGAGCAGGGCATGGAGGTGATATTAGCAGCACGCATGGCCCAGAACTTCATTAGAGCTGGCAGACCCATGCTCCTGACAGAGCTGCTGAATCTGGTGTTGGCTTTTAGGGTCGGGGAGACCCCATGTGGCTCCTAATTCAGGGCTGGATTTGTGCTCAGCTGTGCACTCTAATCACTAATTAAAGGTTTGCCATCATCCTCCAGCAGCTGTTAGTGTCCTACAGGTCGATCCCCAAGCAACACTCTACTGAGCCAGAGCCACGGATTGGGAAGTTCATTGGATGGGCAGTGTCCAACCCCCTCCCCAATACAGCCGGCTATTTATTTCCTCATCAGAAAAGGGTTGCAATATCAGACAATGCTCTGCTTTGTACCACCTCTTCTTCTCCCCTTCTTGCAGGCAGCCCCCAAATATTTCTTGCTTTTCCCCTCTTGTTCATTCTTTTTCTTTCTTTTCTTCTCTCTCTCTTTTTTTTTTTGAACGAAAAAATGTTATTTTGTGCCTCCTGAGTCTTGCTGGCTGGGCTCGGCGTCTGTATCAGCTGGAGGAGCTTATGAGCCTCGTCTCCTCGGATTTAGACTGAAATTTTGATTTTCTGCCGCGCTCAGATAATGTGGAAATCCTGTTCCCCGATATTTACTGTTTATCAGTGCAGCACAGCGCAGTTCTGGGGGGAAGGGAATCTCTCTCTCCGTGCGTCCCCCTTCGGTCCCCTCCACCCCCCATCCTGCATGCTAATGGAGTTTGACTTCGGAGCAGACGCTACAACAATAGCCTAATTACGGCGAGCAGAGGGGAAGAGGAACTCCCTGGCAAAGAGGCTCTGCATCGCTGGGATGAACTCTGATCCCTGTCCCCATCACCTGAGCCAGCTGGAGCTCAGGGCTGCTCCGTCATCCTGACAGGGATCACTAAGCCACCTACCCCTCTCTAGGCCCACTCCTAAGCCAAGCTTTGTCACCTCAGGCAGACCCCAAGTCCCCTCCAGCTTTACAAAGCTGAGGATGGGGAAGCGCAGGAGCACAGTGAGCCATGCCATGTCTGCTTTCCTCCAGCTCCTCATCTGGATTAAGTGGTCCTGTCTCGTGTGTCCAAGCCAGGTTGCCCTCAGCATCACGGTCTATGAGGCCACCTCCCTGTCCCTTTTGCATCGCGTTTGTCCTGGAGGGAGCCTGTGTGTTTGGGGACCCCCATGACAGCCCAGCTGCAAGAACAGTCCCATTCCAAGGTGTGTATCCTGCTCCCCCATGTGCCAACACGCACACCAAGTCCTGCATCCTCCAGTGAGGATTAGTGTCGCTGAGCCCTTGCAAACTCATTCCTGCAAGCAACCTGGAGGTGAGAAGGGAAAGGGGGGACACTTCCCTGTGTGTCATGACCTAGGTAAGAAAAATAAAACAATAATAAAAAAATCTGGGCCTCAGCAACAGGGGAACAGCTCTAAGGACCACTTAAGTGGCCAGCAGTGCATAATGCCTTGCTATTAATGAGGCCTGCTGCCGATCCCTAAAAGGATTGGTTATTGTCAGATAATGTACGGGGCTTTCTCTCTCCCCCCCAGCCCCTTGCGGGGAAGGCAGGCATTTCGCTGTGGTTGGGATTGAGCTGAATAATGTCCCAGCCACCTGCAAATGCGCTGGGCTTTCTCTGCAACTGCATAATTAGAGGCGGCATTGGGGTAAGGCGGCAGGGTAACGCAGCATGTAGAAAGGAGGGAAAGAAAAATGGGAAAAAGAGGGTTTATTTTTTTAAAAAAAGGGGGGGGGGGGTGGAAAGGGAGACAGGAAACATGATAAAGCTCAGCCAGGCACTCTCTGCTCGGCTGTTCTCTGTGCAGCTTGGCTGTTGGCTGGCTCTTCTGGTTTAAAGTGACTCCGCTTCTTATGGAAACGGAGAGGCGGTATTAAAAAAAAAAAAAAGAACCCAAGACACAGAGAGCTTCCTTATCTCATGGAGACAGTTGTCAGGAATCACTTTGACTGAGTCGTTTTGTCTCCATGCTTTTTTTCGCTGTCAAGCAGGCCTCAGGACATGGATCAAAGGAGAGGCGCCGAGCGCTCGCTGAAACTTCTGATCCCTTCTCGGTACAGACGCGCGAGTGGCAGACAGCTCTCCTCCACATCAAATGGAAGGAGAGAGGAGAGGGAGGAAGAAGGGAAGGGAGAGGGAGAAGAAAAGCTGGGAGAGACACAGAGAGAGAGGAGGCTGTGAGGGACTCTCTCTGCTGCTCTGGATTTCAGGGGAAAGACAGACAACAGCAGCCTTTGCTTTCCCTCTTCCCTGTTCCCTGTTGGGAGCATCCCCCCGCCAGTGTCCCTCCAAAAGGGCAGCCAGAGGGAGGTGTGGGGCATGCAGCAGCACAGACATTTCCCCCAGACTAACAGGTGAGCTCCCCACAGGGCCTGTCTCAACCCAGGCTTGGCCCGATGCATTGGTGGGTCCCAGACCAAGCTTTGCACTGAAGCTAGAGTCGTGGTGAGAGCTCCCACCTGCATGGGCTGCTCGGACATCCCTGTTTCAGCTCTGCACTGCCTTGGTGGGTGAATTCCTACCCCAAAACAACCCCCTCGGTGTCAGCCTTGCCTCTTTCCCTTCAATCTCTTAAGCCAGTCCCTGTGATTTTCCTATATCTGCTTGGCAAGCAGCTCCCCACCCTTTCCCCTATGTGGCTCACGATTCCCTTTCAGGTACTTATTCCCTGAAATAAGATCCCCCTCATCTCCAAACTGGATAGGCTTAAGGGCTGACTCCAGCTTACTGCAGCGAGCTAAGACCCTCTGCACCTTTGATCAATTTACTACTCACACACCCCAGACCCCGCTAGGATTTCTGATCTTCAGCCCCCGCTGTAAATTGATCTCGTGCACGCCTGTCTGACGGAGGCAAGAAGCAGCATCTTGCAGCAGGAGGCCTTGCTGCACCCAAACCATTTTCCCTCACGTCTACCACCGTGTGAGGTGGAAACCCCCATGTGGCATGCACCCCACAACCCGATAGCCCCCCATTATTTATCTGTTGCACACACAGCTATATCTCCCCTCCTCTGCACTTCCTGTGCTCCCCATACACTACAGAAGCCCCTGCACAGCCCTATAACCCCAAACTGCTAAAGCACATATTGCACAGCCCTGTACTGCTCCCCCCTCCGTATGCAGTGCATCAAGAGAGACGGCAAGACGAATGCACTGCAAGCTGATGCAATATCCAAACTACCTTCCATCTCACATGAAAGACCGGCACAGCATCCCTTTAGAGTATGTCTCCCTCATAAGCCCCTCCTGATGCTTTGGGACGTAACAGCTCTTCTTAGCAGCCCTCCATGATGCTCCAGAGACAGATACAGCCCCCAAAGTCCTCCCCGTCCTGTCAGCCCCAAACGTCCTGCTTGCAACCTTTGCCCCAAGACACTGCAACCCGTCCGTCAGTGATCCCAGCAGCTGGCTGGCTTTGGGGTGGGAGCAATGCAAGCTTCCTGCATTGTTAGCACACATAGATGGTGAAGCAAACAGAAAATAAACCGTACTGAATAATGACCCCTTTCAAAATGCATCCATCAGCTCTGGGAAAGCTGGAGGTCATGGCATATCCCCCTAACATGGAACTATGTGAGCAACACACAATCTCGCGTCCATCTTCAGCACAGTGTTTCCTGAGCTGGGGCAGGCTTGAGGCTCACAAGGAAAGCAATGGACCCACATATACCTGCACTACACTGTCCCACCTCCTCTCCCAGCACAGTATCTCTGCCGTTTTGTCATACCCGCTGAAGTTAATACACTTTCCACAAGCCCTCTTTGTGGTAAAAAAAGAGGGGGGCAGGTTGGGATCAGTGCCTGATTCACTGCAAAGTACATTGCTGTAGATTTTTCCTATCATAGATGGCTTTTCACAGCCAGGCCACAGCTGGAGCACAGCTGTTACACCATAGCTAGATTTTAACAGGCACACACAACGCACGGGCACACACACTGGTGTGCGCATACAGAATGTGCACACAGAACACCAATGCCCTTGTGCACACAGGCACGTGACAGCACATGTGCATGCCCCTGCCTCTGAATCCTAATTATTCCTTTTACTGCATTCCTCCCTTTTAAGCTTCCCCTCTATCTCACATCCCTCATTCCAGGGCTGCCTTTCCCCACTGCAGTCCCTTGATTCCTCTTACAGCTCAGTACCAGCTCCCCAGTCCCTGGGTTATTGCAGCTCTTTGAGCCACGCGGCGAAACACTCGCCTCTGAATGCCAGAGGTCGCTCGGAAATGCCCGTCACCAGGCTGGATGCTGTATTAATTGCTAATCTCTCATTTTCTCTATCTGCCCTGCCTGCCTTGTCTCGAGTTCCCTTATTAATCATAAAGCAGGGCAAATCCTGCATTAGAATTCTCCAAGTCTGTGTCTCCCAGCCAAGTCCCTCTTACCCTCCCTGGTGTGGAAAAGAGACAGGACCCAGAGGAGAGGTGTTTCAGCAGAGCTGAAAGCCCCACCAGTCCTGTCCGGATTTCAGCAGGAATTACAGCCCCTGCAATGCCTGTTCCACCCACCCTGCTTCGGCTTTGCTCCCACCACCCCGTAAGCGGGTAGCAGGGTCTGGGTGGGAAGGGATATTTAAAGATTTATGGGTACAGATTTCCGTGTCTTAGCCCTGGGTGTCTTAAATATGTGCTCCCTGCTCCAACATCTGGGGGCTTATCAGACACTTTCACACCTCCCTGCATTTCTTCTTCCTGCTGTCATTGGTCTTGTCATTCTCCTCAGGGTTTTTTCCTGTATTTCTTCTCCTATTTTCTCCTTATTTCCCTTTCTCCCCAATTTGTCTACTTCTGATACTTGAGTTTACAAATAGTGCAGTGCCACAGGGGCTGATCCTGGACCCACCGAAGGTAATGACAAAGCTCCTATCGAATTCAAGGCTCAGGAATCAACTGTTTGCTCTGAAATCCTTCAGTGTTTCTAATATTTTAATATCTCAGTAATACACACAGAGAACAATGTCTAGAGTGGAAATCACATAGGAATAAACGCAATCAGTGCCACCCAGAGCATGAGAGTTAGAGTTAAGGTAATAAGACACTGCCTTATTTGTTTCTAATCAGTTTTCAATGGGACCAGAGCATCCAAATCAATCAAGGAAACTCATGAAACCTCAAGACTGACAGAAAGTGAATTGGCCCCTCAGATACGAATTTCTCCCTTCCCACCCTACTCCTTCGCTCGCAGTCATTAGGAATCAGGCAAATAAATACGTATCTATTTTCACATGAGAAAAATGTTCCATTCTCCCCTTTTCCCGTTGCTGGGAGCAGAGGCGTCTAATTGACAAGAGCAGATGGGCTTTGTTTGGTTAAATAAAAAAAAAAAGAAAGCAAGAAACTTTAGTGGAAAAACTACCAGCTTTCCTGGGACACATAGGTTAAAAGTTTAGAGAGACAGAGCTGCATTTGACACTGAGCAAGGGAAAACGCCAACAGTCTCAGCAAAGCCAGTTTCTCCCAGAGAGAAACCTGGAGCTCCCACTCCCCCTTTTCCATCCCCTTGGCAAAAAAAGGACATGTATTTTAGCACGTGTTCACCTCCTTCTCCAAAAATCCTGCGTGCGATCTGCCACAATGTCGTGGGGAGGCTGAAGACCGCTCACTGGGAAAGAAACAGGGTGCAAGGAAGAATTGCAAATCAGAAAAGGGACAGCAGCCACTTTCTGAAGGGCAGACACTTCATTTGAGGGAATCATGGTCCTCTAGAGAGATGGGGCTGCAGGAGGAATGCAGAGGAGGCAGTTTGGGGGAGAAGAGGGCAGAGACCACATGGAAAAAAAACTGGAGTGGAAAAGGAGGGTAGGAGAAAGGGGAAGGAGTGATAGAAAAAGGAGGTAGAGGAACTCAGGAGGCAAGGTTAAAGAAAAAACCCTTGTGTGGGGTGGCACCCAGGAGCACCAGAGGTTAAAGAATATGAGAAGAACATGTTCCTACACTACGATAAGCCGGAGAAATGAATCCTTATCCGTCCAAAACCAACCCTTTAAAATTCAAGTGAGAGAAGGGTCTCCTTTCAGGGAAACGGGGAATCCTTAATGCTTCCTCCCTCAGCAACTGTAATGCCAGGATGTTCCCAATCTGCTTTGAGGGATGGAAAGATTAAGAATAATAAAAAAATTGCAATAAAATATGTGTGAACGAGGGGGTAATTGTGGACAAATGCAGCATTCAAATTCATTTTTCAGCTCTTTTACACACCATTTCAATCTTATTTTCTGCTTGTTAATGAGATCTTGTTGGTTGGGGTGGGCACGGCTGCCCAGTATCGCTTGGGTAATTGCACATAATTTTCTCTCTACTAGTGATTTGCATCAGATTTTTTTTTCCTAATTCTTTGCTATTTAAACCCCCTCCTCCCTTTCCCCCTCCCCCCCCAAATCTCACCCTCTCCTCCCCCTCTTTCTTCCCCTCCCCTTCTCCTGGCCCAGCAAGACTCATTTTGAATGCTTATTATAGGCACAGTGTCTCCGACAAAAAAAAAAAAAAAAAAAGAAAAAAAGAAAAAAAAAAGGAACCAGACAGAAGGGATCCATGTCACTGAAGGAAGGAGCGCTGTCTCACTGGAGCCAGACACCGCGATGCCTGCTCCCCTCTCACCAGCTAACATCATGTCCTTCCCAATTGCCAGGTTTCCCCCCAAAAAAAGGGCTCAGCTGGCTCTTCTCATGCTTCTGCCAGGATCAGTGTGCTCCTGACAGGGATTCAGATGATCTCTAATCCCACCCCAGTGAGGCTGAGGAAAACATTATCCTGGATGGTGGAAGAGAATGGAGCCCTGGGACAATGTCAGGAAAAACAAAACTGTGCTATGGTTGTGCAGACTAAAAAGGTCCCTGAGTTTAGAGCGTAAATTTCTGGGCAGAGCCTGACCTGTGCCTCAAGTGGCCCTCCAGGAACACTATCAAGAAATGGTGATAAACCAAAAATTGTAAAATCTGAATCCAACCTTCAGATACTGCCATTACACTGGGAATGAATTTGCTCATGGAGCAAAAAAGCCACCGAAAGCCCTGAGAAAATTAAAGCAACAAATATGAGATGGTGAACAAGTTTCTCTTGGCTCTTCATATTTCTGGAATTGTCTTAATCTCTGGGTGATCCTGTGGGCTTGTTAAAAGATTCAAAGGTCTCAGAAATAACATCTTATGAAAGTATAGGAAACACCTGACTCTCAACTATACCTTAATAAGTTCTCCAGCTACACAGAGGCCATCTGCAACAAACTAATGATCTTTTGCATTTGAATAACCCCTTGCAAGACCCCAACATGCTACAGTGAATGGTCAGACACATTTAAGACAGAGGCCTGGATCTAAAAGGGCAGCAGAAATTTTAGGAGACGAAGCAGTGGACCAAATCCTCCTAAAAAACATGAAGACAATTTAGAAAGCAGAAGAGATGCGCTAGAGATGAAAGCAGCCCAGAACACAGTATAGCCCTACTTCTTTGCTGTTTGAAAAGCACCCAGGAAATCTAGGAAAGTCTCTTTATGTTGACTTGTAATGTACTGCTTAATTCACTTAATTTCCTCCCACCTCAGCCCACACTGCAGCACACACGTTTCTGAAGGACTGTCAGATGCTGATCAGGACATAACTGGACTTAATACTGAGTTTACCATTATATTGAGCTATTTGTCACAAGCCTTATCCCAGCCACAGTGAGCGGCACTACTCAGTTAGCACAGGTCTGAACTTCGAAAGAGATGGATGCAAAGCATGACCTGGCTGTCTTGGTGCCTGGCCTTGTTCTAGTTGAGGTTGATAGGTATTCTCAAATAAATGGGAAATGATTCCTCTGTGGGACGAAAATGAGTTGGAAGTATTTACAATGTATTTATGAAATCCCACCCACCCACGTACACAGTTGGTTTACAACCCACTCTTGTGAGAAATGATGAGACAGAAGCTCCAGGGCCAGAAATCACACGCACTATGACTGCTAACTGGTTACTCACTCTTCATATTTAACTTTGCTTCAGGTCTCTATATCTTTGCTAAGTTTTGGCACAGACATTAATGCCAGCCCGGAGGCAGTTATGAGCCACTGAGTCAGCCCAGCTGAATCTGTGACAGCTGCTGCTGACCCACGCAACCTTTGGGGAGCGATGGGGACCTTGCTGCTGCACAGTCTGGCTCCCCAGTACTGAGCTACTTTCTGATAATCCATGACTGCTGCAGCCACCCAGTGCATCCTGACAGATGCAAGGTGACTCATCTGGCTGCAGCTGGCCAGCCTGTGAACTTCACTTTCTCAAACAGGCAACAGTCAGAGCAAAACCTCTCTCTTACAAAGGCTGTCCCAGCAAGAAACCATCACAAATCACTGCTCGGGTTACCCTGAGGTCTCTCACTAAGGTCTAGGAAAGAGTATGACATGAGAGATCATGCTAGGTAGTGGTTTAATCATGTGGGACTACCCTTTGTACAACCAAGTCCGTGCTCTTGTATGAAGCGTCACAAAAAACATCATCATGGGATGAAGTAACTGAAGACAAAAATTCCCAGCTGACCTCCCACTCTTCGGCAGTCTCAGGTCTCGAATAGAGGCAGAATGGCCTCTACACCGGGGAAACTGCATGGGAAATGCTTTGGGGATCCAGAAGCTGAGCTGGTCAGGCACAAGGCTTTGTGTGCTACAGGCTGGAAAACAAGCAAGAAACATGGCCATTTCCCATGTGAAGTCCGGGTAAAACTTTCAGCAGCGTCTGCTCTTTCTGTCAAGAGGGGGAGGACTAAAGTGCGTGTGTGCATGGGGGGACTGAGCCCACAGTGGCCAAACGTAATCCCCTTTTCTCTGTTGTGAGAATGGAAATGCCATGCTTCCCCTCTAGAATTTCAGCTGCCAGCACCAAGCCCGTCTAGTGGATTCTGGCGGGGACACCCAATCCTGGGGTAACTGGATAGCGTGCCGAGCGGCAGCAAATGCTGGGAGCTCTCGGCCAGGCTGGCCCCTACCTCCTTGTCTAAACTGCAAAGAAATCTCCCTCCTGCTGCTGCTAAGGGATGAAACCAGAGAACTGTCTGTTTGCAGCTCAGACAAATTGCCATCATTTTAAGTTCCCAATTTTTTTTCTATCTCCTGAACTCCCTCCTTCCCTGTAGTTGATATTTACCCCTGCAGAGAGCAACCAGATACCACAAATAGCTGGACGGGAGGATGAGAATGTTGAGGTGCAATGGGTTTTACCTGTAATGCCGCGGAATGGCTGAATTATGCACAGATAAGTTACACAGAGCATCCCATATTGAGACTCACAAAACTTTTACCCACCCCGCTGCATAAAAGAGGACACTTCTAAGAGTTCTCATTCATGCCATTAGGAGTATTTCTTGCATCCTTCCACTAGGAACAGCAGAGGGCTTAGAAAGGCAGGAAGGTAGCAAGATAACTAAATATAAAGCAGTCATAAAATAACCTGAGTTAGCCTTTCTGTGCACAAAAGAAATAGAAGAATTTATATGCTGATATCTTGGCCCTCACATGATTAAAAGCATTAGGAAAATGGGAATCTCCCCTTCTTGGGGGTGCAAAGCTCTCTTTTCTTCAAGACTGCCAGATAATGTATCCTCTCTTTCCCATACAAAGGGCTTATTGGCTCAGGACTCTATCTTCCCCCAGCCTGAGCCTGAGGGCAGGGTAATTTGGGATAGGGATAAGCATAGAAAAAGCATTGGTCTGGTCATTTCAATGAGCCTCTGATTTAGTGAGCGGGACTAGTAAGTAGATGATGAAGGTACAGAAATGGAAATTGCATGATGGACTTGTATATGTCTAGTGCTTGTGCAGCTTATCACATGGATCTCATCCTTAACTTATTCTATGGTGCTAAATTGCACTTGTGATAATCTGAATTAATCACGTGGCCTGGACCATCTAACCTGCAGTCTGCCTTTGAATTCCACACTATATGCTCATCTCCCAAGCCTAGTGCTATTAGAAATCTCTTGTCAGAAAGATGTCTCCTTATTTCCCCCCCAAATTACACTGTTTGAGGCAATATTCAGCCTCATGCCAGTCACACTTTTACATTTTCTATCTTATGACCATTCAAAGCTAGAAGTAGGATTTTTATACCATTTCAGAGAAGCTGCAAAATTTCCCTCTTTCCATTGACACACAATGTTTGTTTTCACACAAGAGAGATCACAAGGTATTGGACCTTAAAATCTATATATCTCTCTGATGTCCCCATTTATTGGACTCCTCTCTAACAGTTGTAGCCTTTTCATTTCAGATGCCTACCTAATTTCTCCCTGTAGTTTCAAATTATTTTGCACTTCCTGTCTTAAACAGTGTTATGGGCCACTCTGAAAAAACTGCTGTAAGTGCACTTCGTATGTCTCCATATTTCACAAGTGACTGAGACCAAAAGTAAAACATAATTGGTACCCCTCCAGGATGGCAGGCACCACATGAATGCAAGTCCTTGCTGCTAATTCTCAGCATACCGTATGTGCCTTGTTCCACTTAAAATCAAATGTGCATTTGGAAAACAGATTACATCAAGTAAACCAAAGAGAAGGTTAAAGGCTCTAATCTAATGAGGTGACAGAAGATTAGAATTCTTATACCAGGATAGCAACAGAGAGAGTAGGCTGTATTCTCAGGTGGCGTGCATCCTGGCATCTCCACTGACTTCAGTGGAGCTCACCAGCTGAGAACATAAATCTACTCCCATAACACACACATAGCACAAGCTCTGCTGTCTCTAGACCCGCTGATGATGGAGGCTTTAACCTTTCTACACTGCTGAGGCTTGCTTCTCTGTCACATGCAGCACTGAAAAGCCACGCACACAACTGGCAGCAATCTGGTCAAGCCTGGTCTGGGGCCCTTTGGAAGGCAGCTGTGCTGAGTCTTGGAGCACAGATCCCAGAGTCAGGTCACGGGTGCTCTATTCTGAGCTCAGTCAGGGATTTTAAAATCAACAGTGTATTACATGGGGAGGCCGTGGCTGTTGCCTGGTAAACTTAAAATACACGTGCTCTACTCTTCTACACAGACAGATGCGTGTGAAATGTATCTTTGCTCTCTTAAAGCTTACATACACCTCTTATTCTGACCTTGTGGAAAGCATTAGCAGAATTGTTTACATGACAATTAGTTTCTCAAATATAAATCCCAGGTCTACATCCCTGTGTTTTGTGGAAGCTCAGATCCATGGCACTTTCATGTTCCACCCAGACTCGGACAAGCTGGCCTCAGCTAATCTCTAGATCAGTCACTCACAAATCATGGCCTACTTCTGAAGTGAGGCTGCAAAAAGTACCTAAAAAACCGAAGTGTGGTGTTATCAGGCTAAAATCCACAATTGAAGGGCCCACACCTGCACTGGAATTTTTTTGGAGGGCTGAGAAGACAAACACCAATGCTTTGGGTCCTGGTGTTTGCAATTACAGTGTGCTAAACTGAATATGGGAACTAACAGGATACAAATGCTCTGGCAGTACAGTGCTGAGCTCAGGATAGAGATACTGCTGATACACAAATTAACTAATTGCTTTAACTAGGCTGCCTCTAAGAATTCGTGACAATAACAATAACTCCCTTGTTAACCATAATACACTGTGATAGCCTGAAGCTTGCCCTGCTCTCAGAGGATCTGGACCAGCCAAATACTCTCAGCCAAAGAAAGAGAATGGAAGCGGGTCACATACCTGTGGAGAGAGGCCATTGCTAACAGGATTCATGTGGTTGGCAGGAGCTGCAGCATTCATGAAACTGTCTGAGTAGCTGGAGAAGCTGTGTCGGGCCCCATAGGCAGAGCCGGTGTCAGCAGCGGCAGCTGCGGCAAGCCCTCCCTGGTGCATGGTGGATGGCGGCAGCGGCTGGGGTCTGTGTACAGTGCTTCCCCCATCTGTGGAGAGAGCATTTAGAGATAAACAGTCATGGGGTGTTACAGCTGGGACTGTGCAAAGTGTGGATCGATGGTTTGGCGATATCCTGAGCTCAGCTTCTGGGTCCCACCATCTCTGTGGTCCATGTGAACACAAGCATACCATGTGACAGTTTATGCACAGTACAAAATATGCAAACCTGGGATGAAATATCTGAAATTTCTCTTAACTTTCCCCCAGGCAGAAGCCGTAAATTCCTTTGTAAAGGCCAAGGCCAGAGCCAACTGGAATTAGCAATATTCCTTCCACTGAATCCCAGTATGGAGTTTTATCCAGAATGAGGGATCGCCTATATGATACTCACTCTATAGTGATGTGCTCACAATTTCAAAGCTCAGCAGAAGAACTACAGTCATGAGACACATTGTCACAGGAGAAAGTACCATGAGGCAGAGGAGAAAACTGTGGAGTTTCCACTGACTTGAGGAAAAACCTGGTCTTCCCAACTGAAGGAAAACCACCTATGTATTACAAGAGCCTTAGTGGGATGTCATGAACCAGAAAGAGAAGGGACAATGGGTTGATGTAGGGCAAGAGAAGAGAAGCAGCACAGGCAAACAGGTGCTCACCTTGGGAAATGGTGGTTGTTGGGTAGGTGGAGTCTGGCAGCTGGTATGGGGGGAGAGTCGGCATTCCTGTCGGTGGGAAGCCGCCCGGCAGCAGGTGATTGAAAGCTGCAAGTTGGTTTGCTCCCGCCTGTTTGCGCCATCTTGCTCTTCGGTTGCTGAACCACACCTGATGGGGAAAGGGAAGACCACGTGTGACTCACTCTGAGCTGCTGTCCCATCTCACCTGGGTTGCTGATGGAAACACATCCTGAATTACAGCACTGGCCAAAACCAGGTTCAAGTCACTGCCTGACACAGACTTTGTAAGTATTCGTCTCCGTTTCTCAGTTTCCTTTCTCCCAAATGACAATACTACTACCGCCCTGTCTCCTGGGTGAAGATACGTGCATTTAAAATTGTTAAAGATACTACTAAGAGGGTGGAAGGGTGCTATCAGCAGTAGGGTGAGATGAAGAGAAATAATTTAGCTTGTGTATTCTGAAAGAGTCCATACCAAATAGATGCATTGCTACCACCTGGCCATTCTGCCTTGTTATCTGACAACTATGTGAATTATGCTGAAGGATTAAGTACCATAATAGCAACACGGCTGCACTGTTAGGAGGGATAAATAGACAGATTAGCATCATGGTTTCTATGTTAGACAAGCTAAATAGATAGAACCAGACCGGAGGGAATACAGGGTTTTCTTAGCTTCTCTGTACTGCAGCAAATCACTGTTGTCTGTATGCTAAGACATGCTCTCCTTGCAAGAGGCACTGCAGTGTGCACTAGAATTGTACTGCAGCCAATTTAAATCTCTGTGCATTAAAATAAACCCAGTATTAATGCATGTGCAAAGCTGGGCTCATGTTTCCTACAGTGCTAGTTTACCTGTAAGACTCAAGGGGAGATTTTTCTAAATGCATTTGTCTGCCCTGATGTGTTTTATCATGGGCAATCTCCCTTCTGCATGGTGGAAAGGGCTTCTCAAGCTGTCTCTTGGGCTTGGTTTACTTCATTTAATCAGAGAGGCTCTCAGGCCCGATCCCTGTTTGGGGTTCAGAAGTATGCGGATAAGCTTTCAAGCCAGATGAGAATGCAGCTGCTGGACTTTGTGAGGCCTAAAGGGCTAGAAAACATGATTAAATTTCACAGCAACAAGAAAAAATGGAGCAAAAATCAAGAGTGTAAAGCATTCGGGGGGGAAAAATCCTCCATCAGCCTTCCAAGCTGCTCAACATCAGATCAGAAGCTGGGGTTACAAGGGTTTGAGGCACTGCAGTCCAAACTGTCCCCGCATCTTGTGAACCAAACCAAAACTCTCTTCCCTAGGTATAGCAGAACCTTAGTTCGATGCACCTTGCACTTCAGACATGATCCAAATCTCAAAGTGGGTATCTTTGGCCTTTAAACTGAGTCCCCCTGCAAATGGTCACTTGTTAGTTTGCCTTTTTATTGGCACCTGTGGGTATGTATAATTCACTCAGCATGACAAGGCAACGTATTTTCACTGAGAGCTGCTTACTTAATGGAGTGTTGGCCCTCAGTCCACATGCACTGCAGTGGTGCTGCAAAAACAAGCATACACTGAGCTTCACACACAAATTTCTGTGAGGTTCTCTGGATCAGCCTATTATTGCTCTTTCTACTTGTTACTCACCTACTAGTGTGCTGTGGAAACAGTTTGATTAAAAACTGCTAATGATAGCCACGTGTGACCTGCTGATGATGCCTAGGAAGGACCTAGTCCCAGGCAGTCCTTCACTTCACGCTGTTATTTACATCCATGTACAGTGAAAACAAAAAAAGCCCAGTTTTCTTTGGAAGAGCTGGTCTAAATTAACCCCCTTGAAATGTATACAGTGCTGATGTCAGGTCCTTGGCACCAAATGCATCTTTTTACAGACCTGTTCCTACTACACTGCGCTACTGGCTGAAGTAGCATAACCCCTTAGAACCTTCCAAAAGCGTGACAGAAATAGGTCAGCTTACATCCGATCTGCATTGATCAACAAAGTCCATGCAGGTCAGAATCTCTGTGTCCATTTTTGGCACCAGAAGTTGCTAGCAAAATCTAGGACAGGGTTAAGGAGAGAGAAATGGATTAATATTAAGGTCTGTAGCACTTTACAACTCTTACACAGTCCAATCTGTGGCACAGTTTCTAGGGCAGTGAGCAAAACAAATGAATAAATAACCTTTTGTTTGCCCTGGTCATGCAAAGAGGACAGTCCTGTGCTTTTCTCATGGATGCATGTATGTGCAATTCATGCTTTGAATTAGGGATACAGAACTTAGCTCCTCCTCTCATATAATTTGCTTCCACGTTCACAGTTAAGGACATAAAACCAGTCTGAATATTTCTGTTACCTGAACATAAGGAGATAAATAAACCTTCTCTCTTCAGAGAAAAAGGCCTAGTCCCAGGTTGGAAGAGCTTCCACTCCAAAAAAAATAAGATCTCAATGCTGAGAATACCATTTAAAATTCAAGTACCTGAAGGGAAAACATAACCCAGCAGCTATGAATCCAGGAATTGAGAGGGAAAGAGAAATTGAACTCCAAGAATGTAAAAGCCACTCCAGTGATTTCTGACACTTTCCTGACATTGCAAAGGGTGGGAAAGTTCCTTTTTTATAACCAAGAGCCAGATGCTGGCAAATCCACTTGAGATTAGAAGTTCAGAAGAAGCATGTGGAGTGAGATGGTCTAGTATGGGACACGTTTCTCCAACAACATCCCCACAAATACTCAGCTCCTCTGTGGTGGTTTGTCAGTTGGCTTGGCTAACATATGATCAAAACACAACTTTGAAGAGATTCGTGCTGTCTTATGTTACACCACGTGAGGTTACTGTTGTCCATGCACCAACATGCATGCTTGCATCCGTTGTTCAGAATTAAAATTCACACACGTGTACGACTCCTTCTGCACATCCAGTTAAGGGTGTGTAGTTACTTTATTTTTTTAAGGGAGATAAAAGGATACACTGGATCCTTTTACAAACAGGTAGAGTCGACCAGAAAGGCCTCTGCAGGGGCCGTTCTCGGGGTGTCTTGCATACTTCAGTCTACAATGTGCGTGGGCTTGGAAGAAATGAAAGCTAATTTTCATACCTGGGCTATGACCAGAGAAAGAAGTCAGTTCTTAATTACACTACGGGGTCCTTCTGTGACTTTGGGAAAGCTATTGCTTTTCTGATTTTAAGTCAGTGGAAACATTGCTGCGTCCAACAAATTTTGGTCCTTTTACAACCGATGCATCAGATCACCACCTCTAAACTGAGGATAAAAACCACATTTTCTTACATTTTAGTTTATTTCAACAATCAGCCATCTGAGATAGAGGCTCTCTTTAAGTGCCAGTAGGCACCATACCCAGCACAGCAAGATCTCTGTCTTGGCTGAAGCATCATAGCAAAACAAATAATAAACGATAATAATAGTAAATACACATGCACCAAATGAGATTCACAACTACATGCTTAAACATAGTGCTTCCTAACAGAGCCTGGCTGGAGAACCCAGCCACAAATACACTGAAACCTTCCACAAAGAAATTGATAGGATTTATCTTCCCGTGCAGAGGAAGGGACATTTCATGGCCCAAACAGGTTGATTCTGCCCCTTATTTATAACCCACAGAAAAAAAAGAGATACATTCCAGCTAATGACGTTAGCAATTCTTTCCCTTCCCCCGCCTTAAAGGTGGCTCAGGCCTTTATGCTTATAAATCATTTTATTGGTAGTTAAAATATAGAGGCTAGAGCATCTAACTGTAATGCGAGGCGCACTTCAAAGGGAACCTGCTTTCATTTCACAACAGTTAAGGTTTTATCAGCCACTAAAGATTCCCCCTGCCAGAGGATCCTGTTACACCATGTCAAGCCTGGGGTGAAGGCTACGGCTGCTAAAACCAGACTGGTGGGAAGAAGAGGAGGAAGAAGAGGAAGTTTTGAAGCTGCTGGTCTGCCTGTAGAGGTGTTGTTCTAGAAGCTGCTGGGGCTGGATCGCACGACTAGAGTTTTATGCTAGGACAAACGCAGCCAACACTTGGGAAAAGGGCTGCGTGAAGAACTCAACAGCAGAAAAAACAGCATGTCAGAAACCTGCTTTTTCTTAAAAAGACAAGTTCTTCATCATCATTTGTCTATGCATAGCAAAGAGATCCTGCGCTGCGTAAACGTGCTGCTTTCCAAGGGTATGGAAGTATAATATAGGCCATGGAAGACAACAGTTTGTACCTGATAGAGCCATTTCGCACTTTTGTCCCTGTGAATCGTCTTGCAAAGAATGTATTAAGTAGACAGGAAATGCATTATAGAAGCCACTTAGCTCTACTGAGGGGAAGCAGATAGATATAGGAATGCCCTCATGGAAAATAACTTGAAACAAGATATCCAAGCAGGTTCTTCATGACATCTAGTCATGCCCAGGATGCAGGTAAGACCAGAGTCCCTCACTGTGCCAT
This sequence comes from Harpia harpyja, assembly GCF_026419915.1. Lineage (NCBI taxonomy): Eukaryota > Metazoa > Chordata > Aves > Accipitriformes > Accipitridae > Harpia > Harpia harpyja. Next base: position 8,062,762 of record NC_068946.1, read on the forward strand.
GTGCACCTTGCTCAGTAAGCGAGTATGCTGTTACAAGGATCCCGAACGCTAGATGTTCACCACAGAATATCACTCAATCCATTACCATCACCATCCCCTTCACAGATGGGAGAGGAAGGCACGGTGAGACTAAGAAACCTCTCCAATTCATCACTGCCTGCCTTACAGAACCAGCTGATTTCAGAAGACCCCATCCTCCCGGCCAGACTGGGTTTGGGGCAAAGGTTAGCACTGGTTCTTATTTAACCTGAACCCCTGCACCCAACCCTGCCAACGGCCAGCCCAAGATGTCCCAGCCACTTGTTCTCAACCAGCAGAGCAGCTCTGCAGAGACAGCTGCCTGCCAGGATGGGGCTGGACTGAATTATCCCCGCAGCCGCTGAGATATGGGTCAGCTCCCACAATTTGTCAGACAAGGAGAGGAAAGGAAGGTCAAAAAGAGCCTCCTGTGGGAAAGAAAGCCTGTTGTGTTCCTGCTCAGCCTAATCAGGACTTGATGTTGGAGAAAGATAGATGGGATAAATGAGCTCATAAATGGAAACAGGGACAGAAAAGCCAAGTCGTGCCTTTGCTCTCCAGCAGAATGGAAGAGATGCAACATGTGTTTGCTTTCACAGGCCCAAGAGGTTGCAAAAACCAGGTGGAGAAGAGTCATGTGGCCATTTGTGGCCCAAGCACACCAAAAAAATTCCACCAAAATCAGATGAGGTCCCTCCTCAGGCTGCACAGAAGTGACTGCCAGATCAGGTCCTCTCCGGGTTCTTCTTTGAACCAGGGTAAATCCCTGCAGTGACTTGTCCACACTAGTCATAAATGCTGCAAATCCTGGGCTTCCCAGGAGGCAGATGCAGAAGGCTTTTAGAGGGGAATTCTAGCAGCAACTGTGATGAGTGACCAGGGATAGTTATTGCTCCATCTGAATGCCTTCTTTCAGATGATGCTGAGAGTCAACCCTCCCAGCCTGGAAAGGGTTGAGATGGTACAGTGAGATGGGATCCTGGGAGTCCCTACAACAGTTTAGTGATGATTACGCTTCCTCTACCAGTTGCTGAGGAGTGTGAAAAACAGGCGTCAGAGACATACAAGCATCATTGGGGCTACCGAGATAACTCTTTACAGAACAAGAAAAAAAGCCCATGAGAGTGCACAGATTTTAGGCACTGAGATTTTTATCTGCACGTGTAGGGATATGGCTGTATCTAGTGACACTTTGGTTCAGTGCCTAAAACGCTGAGCCTCTGTCACTTGTGGGTGATATGGTTAAGATAAATATTAAACAAGGTTAGTGGAGCAGAACAAATGACTCTTCACAAATGAGATTATCCAATGAATTTAGCCTATATTTCTCCTGGCATCTCCCAGTTCCTGAAGGTGTTAGCTATTTATAACCATCTATTGAAGAATTCCAACAAACAGTGTGTGGTATGTGGATTTTTTTGCAAACCACTTTTTTTTTTAAACAAACTATTGTTAGCAGAGAAACATTTGATTTTTACATTGATTACTTCACTCTTGCAATATTCTTTCTAATCTTTGAGTGGCTGTCTAAGAATTAATCACATCACAAACACTTCCTCAACCAAAAGGCCATCTCTACCTTTAAATGATCATCACAGTATGAACATTTCATAACTGCTAATGGATTTCATACTCCAAACAGGGAAGCAGGAGGCAGCAAAAATGGGATAGATCTGTCCACTTTCACACTGAGACACCCTAAGCCCAGGTTTGAACTCATGGTTTCACAGCTCCAAGCCCAACCCTGCCCAGTGATGCAACTTTACCACTTACTGTAATATAAGTTAATAATATTTACAAATAAAAAAAATATTATCATTGAATGAAATAGCTATCGGATACTGAATGATTGTTTGCAAATGTTGTGTTTTCCAGTGCTACTTTTTCCAAACTGTGCCTCTCACTGATTATTTCAGTTGTCAGAGGAAATACTGTTAAAATAAAATAAAAAAATAGAGCCTCTTGTTTACTTATCTGTTTATCTCTTTATAAACCCTGTGTCTGAGGATGAATGGGACTTTTGGAAGCTGAAAGACATTCGGATGAGTTCACTGCTGTCAGAAAGCAGCTGCAAGGTAGTGTATTTTATGAAGTGCTTTCTCTCCACTTGAACACTTGCTTCTTAGACAGCCAAGTCGTAATGGTGTTAGTGTTGCATTTAAACATTTCAGAACAGGCTTTGATGTTCACACCTCACAGAGGTGAATGAGATGTTGGAGAATAGATTTCCCGCTGCTATTGTTTGGCTAGAGATAGGCTGGGCTTTAACAGCAAATCAGCAGCACATCGATTCCCACTATCAAGATTTTCTCTGCAAAAGAAAAAGCTATAAGCTTTTAAAAACAGCTTAAGCACTACAGGAAAGTGGCTCAAAGATTAAAACACCCTGGCAAACCCTCCTCCTGATCATTATAAGCATTTTCCATTGCTGACCAAACAGAATCTATTTAATTGGTGTCCCAGTAAACAGAAAGCCTCCTTAGCTGGGGAGATTGAGAACAGACGAGAGCCACACGTGCTGGGTGCTCGAAGCAATGGCACACTTGCTGTCTTTACTGGGCACACACTGGGTAGTAGCTCTGCTAGAATCAGATGTTCACATAGGACATACAAGGAAAGTGTATGAGAAATATAAGGTCCATGCCCTTGTTGGACTGGAAATTTTGTGATAAAGGTTCTTCTCATAAAACCTCTGGGAGGCCCTATTTGTTTTTAATACAATGGGACAGACACTCTGCTGCTATAAATCAGTGCAACTTCACTGACTTCCATTTAGACCAGCTGAGTGCACAGTGTTATACACAACCGCTTCATCCAAGGAACTGGGATCTCGTTCATTGCTTTGGCCTCTGGGCCCTCTGTCCTTTGTAAGGAAATCAAATCATTACCACATTGTTCAGGGGATCCCTTTTTCAGCTTGTGACCATGAGGCTGGCAGTTCTGCTCCTTGGTCCAAAGCAGACCAAGAAAAGCAGAATAGGACAAACCATCAAAAAGTCAGTTCCAGGTTTTGCATCTCAACACAAAAATCCACAATTTTATCTAAAAATCATGTTTTACTGAACTGAATGGAGAAGCCAGCAAGTTCAAAGGAGCACTTTCTGACAGAAATCTCTCTATTTGTTTCATACAGATTCCCTGCCCCACACATACAAAACAAGCTGGTCTTGACAAATTATGCTGCAAATCCTGAAGTCTATATTCATTCCTGTTGATTTCAACCAATGCTTTGCCAGAAGGACTACAGGATTAGGCTTATCATTTTCATCTTCAGTGAAGTATAATATACTTCATGAAATAGCGCTGACTCTCTCCAGCAAGGTGCCCTCAGGCTTACATAGCTGGGACTATGTCCCCCGTCAGTGGGACTTTTCTATTTCCAAGGGGGCTGGTTACTGTAATTCTACTACAAATACCAAAAGTGCTGATGCTTTTCTAAGCAAACCCTTAGATACAGGCATAGGATGTGCTTGCAATTTTAAGAGATCATCTCTGGCTTTTCCAAAGTTCCGGTAGAAAAAGACTTGCTACTGCAGTTTGGATACCTGGTAATTTACTTTATAGTTTGGTTTTGGTTATTATTTTATATGACTAGTAGGTAGACTGAGGACTTATTTGGAGCATATTAGCCGGGGCAAGTATGCAATGGGTTACTCCTTCCTTTAATCCAATTGCATCTCCGTTTCTAATTCAGGCTGGAGAGATGTGAAAGAACAGCAGCAATGCCGTGAGACATCGAGCACCAATTCACTAAGCAGACAGAAAGTAATGTTACAAGATTGTAACCAACCTCTCTCTCTCACTAACAGCATCCTTCCACAGCAAGATCTCCACAAGACATGACGGGGAAGCATCTGGGCCCTCCTCACCATCTCAGCTGCATTCAGCCCTCACTGGCTTTACCTTGCAGAGCCGCTTCTTTAAAGCTGGCTGGAACAGTGCGCTACCCTCACCCTGACCTCTCCTGGGAGCTGGATGCTGCTTGGCATCGCACCGCTGGTCTCTCGACGTGCCTGGGCACACGCACCGGCAGTGCCACCACGGTTCTCACGGACCGGCTGCCGCAGTGCCAGGGGCTGCTCTCGTCGTGGGCCATCTATCTAGATGCTCCGGTGTGCGAGAGCGCAGCTGGCCCCGTGCCGTGGAAAATGAGCATGCCAAGCCAGCCTCTGCCAAAGAGAGCCCCAACTGCCGGCTCCTCTGCACAGCCTCTCAGTGCCCCGGCTGCTGCCAAAAACACAGGGCAGCTGTTGTGTCATAACCTCATCGCAGCCCTCTTCACAAGAAATGTAAACTAGTCGGACCCTCAGGAAGAAAGAAAACATTCTCAGCTGACCTTTAAGGGAGGGGGATTGCCTCAGAAGAGCCAGTTTGGACACATGTCAAAGAGTTTGGGAAGCAAAACACCAGCAAACAGCATTAGGCTCCAGCAGCTTTGCATGACTCCAGTTAATACTCAGAGCTGGGGGAGACCTGCTTACCATCATATCGCCCCTTTGTATAATACCTTCCTCTTCAGAAAGCACCATCCATCTCAAGGAACAGGGTAGACCTTTGACAACAGTGACAGCTGGTGAAAGAGCACTGGGGTCCCCACTAGCACACAACAGATATATTTGAGAAGTTCCTGAGAAATCCATGTTTCTTCTGGAAACTAGACTGCAGAGTACTGCTGGTAAAGGGTGGTTTTCAGCTTCTTCGCACTGAGAACAGAATTGCTTTGTGAAAAATTTCAAGCAAAATTGAATGGAATTTCTTTTCAGTGTGCTCCATTTGGCATGTCTGAGCCGCTGCAGCACGATCTAGAATATGGCTGTTTGTTTACTACAGTTTGAAACTGTGTCATAAAATACATATTACGTGAGTAGCCTAGAAATGCACCAAGATTTCAGAGGCAGAATTGCTCTGAGCCTTTTTATTAAACGAAACATCCATTTTCTCCCAGGCAGAAACCACAATGGTATCCATCATAAAAATGATCAATAAAGCACTGGGTTGCGACTCCTGCTGTCTAGTTTAATTTTGTTATTGAAATAAAGGTTTCTCAGTGCATGGAATTTCCTGGGGATTAATAACAGACATCAGCATCACGTCGCACCCACCCTTTCACGCTTCTTATTTATTTCCAGAAAGCACCCACTGCCCAGACCATAGGAACTGGGATTAATGTACTTGCTAGCAGTATGCATGCTTGTACCCAGCTGCCTGTGGTATGACCATCTGAATCATCCGCAGGTGATGCTGAGAAGCAAAAGCTGCCATCTATTTTTTGGGGACAATTTTGATAGATTTCTGGGAAATCTTTTTGAGATAATACTTTGAAGCCTGTCACATCTGACTCATTATAGCACCAGGGAAAATGGAGATGGACTACTTGCGTGGGAACCTATGCACCAAAGTCTATTTGTGAAAAACATTTTCAGTGCACAAATTTCTAAGTGACTTGGGATTGTGGTGCTGACCTGAAGACAATTTGGGCATATGCACTGCTTTGTTTTACCTTATATTTCTTTCTGTTGCTGTTGTTCAAGTAAAAAACGGAAATAAGCACTGGGGTTTGTTGGTAACTAGCCTTAAAAAGGGAACACATTTGGGCAAACAGATCCACAAACAGGATCATATAGAAGGATTAGTTTCAACTGCCTAGACCCATGACTGATGTACCTGGTGTCTCTTTTGACATTAGCATTGCTTTGAGAAGTCATTTCTACAGCTAGACAAGAATTCCTTGACAAAACTATTTTCCTATTGAAAAACACTGTACTGACAAAGATAAACTGTTTATGAAAAAAAGGTTTGTTCTGAAAAATGTCCCTTCTCTAGAAACACCAGGGAGAAAAGTTTCAAAATTATCACAGAATCCTGTTTAGGGCTTTTTTCCATATAAAAACTTTGACATCATCAGTTTGATAATTGCAAAAACTGGTGTAAAAACCCAAAATACATTCAAGATCAAAATAAAAGCTTCCATTAAATTAGCTAAGTGAATTGCTTAGCTATTAGACTTAATTTTTAAATCCATGAACGCTTGGCATTCAACAGCTTATTTTCTGGAAGGGTGGAAATGGGAGCTTGCAGACAGGCAAGAATTTGTTCAGTACTGGACAATTAGTGTGGACATATGAGTCAAGACATTGCCTTGTAACAAAAACAAGTCAGTGGGAATTTCCACTGGTGGCCTCACTGGGCATGGATTTGGCACTGTAATCCTGATCCTTCCGGAAATCCATGGCAGTCTTGTCCCTGGCTATGCTCAGTTTGGTATGAACCTTTTAATGGCTCGTACCTTTGGGCGTGTTAAAGTCTGAATGCTGGAATCCTGCATCTCAACCACACAAACTCTGCAGTGACCTTGCAAAAATATTGCTCACCCTCTCATGATCTTCCTAGCAGGTGAGAAACCGGAGCTTGGAACTCCTCCCCTCCACCACTCCCTCTTGTTGTTCAGCTTGTGAATTTTATTAGCTGTCAACGCGTCAGACTTCCACTTAGCTGGACAGCTGCGTGATCAGCCAGACTCTGAGGCCTGCCAATAAAGTTTAACAGAGCTATCAGCTTTTTACGTGGAAGAGATTATGGTACGTGAATACTCAGGTATCAGAGAGAACGAACGAGACTTAGGCAAGTTCACCTTTCACATGGTAAAGCAAAGAGGCGTGAGGAGGAGAAAGAAGCAAAGAGATAGACAGGCCCTCTTATTTTAGTTCAGTGCTTGTAGAGTGATTATCTAAATGGGTTTCTAGTGCAGCAATATACAGTAAGAAAGACTGATAGCAACACCTGAGCTGTGATTCAGAGACTTGGGTGTGATCTGGGGATTGTCCAGCCACAGCTGCACAGCAGACAAGTGGCACTGAGATCCAGAAGGTGAATGAAGCAAGGTCCAGACACTGAGGAGCAGCAAAGGCTGCTCTCAAGTCTCTTTTGTGACTATGGGTCACGAAATAATTTTCATTCGTCTGTGTCCCATTTTACATGTTATCATGATAAGCTTTTGGGGACAAGATAGATGGGTAGATGTTGGCATGGCCCTTAGCACTCAGAAACCCTGATCTCAGCTGGCCCTACTGTTATTACAGCCATCTTTAATCCAAAGCACATCTCTTGGCCTTAAAAACTCTGTTGAGACACGAGTAAGACTATAAGGTGGTAGAAGATTCCCTGCTGGATGGGTACATGTGTGGATGTGTGTGGTTTTTTTTTTTTCCACAAGAACTTGATTGACTAATGTTTGTAGATCCTGAGAGCCAGTAAAAGATCTGCTCTGATATCCAGAAAATTTTACAAGGGGCGGCAGGCTTAAAAGTGGTGGGAAGAAGCTGACTCTGCCAGGATGTCGGAATGAGAAAGCCATCAGGAATGTGCCTCGGAGAACAGCTGCTACTAGAGCCCTGGCAGGAGCCTCCACACAAGCTGCCTGGGAGCAAGTAGGGGGATTCGGAGATCACAGCTTGAGACGAGGGAAAGGTTCTCTTTATTTATTTATTTAGCTTTCCCTTTCTCTGCTTTTGCCTCCCTCCTTTCTCCCAGCCTTGTCACAGTGAGGTCAGAGCTCCTTGGAAAAAGAGAAAACCTGCCTCTGGTTTTTGCACGCCCTGGCACTTCAGGGCTTTTCCCTTCCTCCCCAACATGCCCTCATCATGGCTGATGCAACACAGGTTTCTCTTACCCCATAAAAAGGTATTACCTAAACTCTGTTCTCCCTTGAAACTCCTTTTTTTTAGTCTGTTTGCCACAGAAACATCTATTTTTATTCCCCTCTTAACATCTTAAGTCCATCTACACATGTAAGAGCAATTAGAAACAGAATATGCAAAACAAAAATGGGAGAATTCACACGTTCCAACTTTTGGTAGCTTAGTCACCTTAATTAGCCACTTTCCCAGGCTCCATCTATCTATGAACATACATGGCTCCTCACGCCTCCTCACGCAACAAGACTATTGAACACTCTGGCACAGTCTTTTGGTTAAGATCAAAACTAGAATCAATTTAAAGTTGCTAGATATTCTTTTTGCAGACTCCATAGCCAAATCTTGAGGGATGACAGATTCAGGAAAATCCAGTGCCTCTCAAGAGAAAGCTGGAGGGAGGTGAGAGGGCATCCACTGCAGTGCTGTGGCTAGCTTAACACTTCTTTGGGAAAGAAGGCTAATGGGAAAAGTCCTTAACCAGTGAATGTCCCAGGTGTGGGGAGAAATGTCCATTCCCAGACAGCTGGGGGAAAACAGCAAAAACTTTTGGCAGTTTTGCCTTCTGAGCAAGCACATCAAGCTCATTATCCTGAGAACCGCAGAACAAAAAAAAGCCTGTTTTGTTTCAGAGGAGCTGGTTAATTGACTGACTGTTTCCCTGTCACAAGCTGGGTGTACTCTTTCCCTCCTCTCTCAGTGCCCGCAATTCAACCCTCGGCTGCGTGCACAGAGACCCCTGTGCTTAGCCTGAAACCTAATCGCAGTGGCCACACGGAGGATGGACTGCTGGGGTCTCCATTTCACTTCTTTAACCCAGCACAATCCCCAATCCCTCCCCCTTTCCTTTCCTTTCCCCAAGGGACTCTATTATACCCCCCGATCTGTTCACACTCCTTATCCCTCTGCGTGTTTGCACACACTGCTGACCCAGCCTTTATCTGGAAGACATAAGGGTCTCTGTGTGGAGTTCCCACAAGGGCTATTAATCGTGTAGATGTCAGAGTCCCCTGGCTCCAAACCCTCCCTTCCTGCTCCTCCCCTCTTCTTCCCTCCCCCCGCCCTTTTTTTGCTCTCTGGAGATCAGGGAAAAAAAAGTTTTATGAAAATTCACACACAGAACTTGCAAACTTTGCAAAATATGATCTGTTCCCCTGGGCAAGGTTGGTAAATGGTGTGATTTCTCCTAAAACACCAAATACAAACATACACACACACTGCTTCCTCCTAGGCAAATGGAGGAATTTCCTCCAACAGAAAACAGAGAGCTAAATGCCTTGCCAAGTTAGGGAAAGTTTGGCTCCTGGTCCCAACCTGGATGGAAATCCTCCAGCTGGTACCTCTGCAATGGGCCAAATCCAAATGGCATATCTGCAAATCCATGGGAACGTGGGAATCTGCAGACTGGATTTAAATCTCAGATCCTTGTGGATGTGGCTCCAGAGAAGAAGTGCGTCCACGTTACTACCTTTCAACACCCTCATCCCCAACACTACTGTCTCCTTCCCCAAAGTAAACAAGAAGCTGTGCCACCAGGCTGACTTGCCACACACTGGCTCTAGTCCTTACCTGAACTCGGGCTTCGGTGAGCTTGGTTCTCTGAGCTAGCTCCTCTCGTGTGTAGATGTCTGGGTAGTGGGTTCTCTCGAAGGCCTTCTCCAGCTCCTCCAGCTGCTCAGCGGTGAAAGTGGTTCGACTGCGGCGTTGCTTGCGCTTCAAAGGCAGGTCTGGTTCGGATTCAACATCAGAGCCTTCGTCCAGCCTGTTACCTGGGGTGTGAAAGAAATGGGAGATGAGGCTTCTGTGGTTAAAAAGCCATAGGGAGAAAGGCTGTTGGAAGAGTTAAGCAGCCCAGCAAAGTAAACCCAGTTCTACTGTGATGGTGTCCATCGAAACAAATACTTTGTCCAAGTACAATACATCCACCAGTTTTCTACTGTTTCTGTAGTTTCCTGATATTATTTTTTTCCCCACATTGTAAAAAGCCCACCTATCAAAATCAGAACTGTTTGCAGGAAAGGGATGGTTCAAAGTCCGCTATTGAAATTGTTACAGTGAAAGAACTTCCAGCTGTTGACTTATTTCAATAAATTTCCATTTTTTATTATAAATGACTGTGTTTCAGAGTTGCACATTTTACATTGAAAAGATGTAGAAGCTGAAATGAGCGTGTAAAAAAATTCAATACACGATGCTTTGACTTGTGCAGCCTGATTTCCTCTTGTGTTTTGTCAAGTATCGGTGTTTGAGATTTCAATTTTTTTAAACCACTTCAAGAAGAAGAAAAAAAAATATTAGCAATTTTTACAGCTGGGAGAAACCTTTCCAACTCAGCTTCACCTCTGGGTTGGGCTGCCCACAAGATACAGTTCCTCTTCTCTTACTTTCCAAGTTTCAGCAGGAGTTTTGCACAAGGCCAGACTCCTACAGCATTAAGATGCCATGAAAGTCCTTTATCAGTGCCTAATTGGTCACCTACTTCCTTCATTTGCCCTGGACCTCTACCTTTCCCTTCTCCCTGCCTTGAGCCCTGGACCACATCTATTGCCTCCTGAGGCCCTTATCAAACCTAAGTATAGCTGGAATAAGTAAGCCCAGTTTTGCTCTTTTTTTTTTGTCTGGAGATAAAGCAGGAGGCACTACATTGATATTCACCAAGTCTACAGTCAGACTCAGTGGATTTTAGAGGGGACACACCAAGAACAGCATTATCTGTGACTCTAGTGTTCGCCAGAGGCCTCTCATGGAGCAAAGCTTGGGTTTCAAAGATGTGCGATGTGCAGGTTATCAGTTCCCTGCGGTGCAAATGTTGATGTATGGAGGATCTCAGCGAGGCCAAAACTTTATGTCTGCCTTTGGGACAGTGAAAAATGTGCCACTGGTTCATGGCAGCAGAGAAGGAAGAATATGATATATGAAACCTTTCAGCTAGGTGAGAAATCTGGCCTCTGTCACCTTTTCCTTCTCTGTCATGAAAATAGGAGACTCATTAAATGTGCACTCGGTTTTTTTTTCCCTACCAAGCTCGACTGCTATCTTTCAGAATAACTGCACAGGCAGACTGAGCGCCAGAATCTGCTTAAACATTGTGCTCACAGAGAAACGTATTTTCTTTTGAGTAAAACTTTGCTAATTTAGTATTAAAGCAGTACTTACATATGCTCATCTTCATGATAAAGTTCCCTAAAGTTACTAATAGTGTTTTTCAGTCTTCTCTTTTGTTCAGCTCCTATACTATCATCATCCAAAAATCTGCCTTTTTCTTTTCAGAGCTGGGAACGGCAGCTGTGACTTCCCCAACAGCTGCTCAAGAGTGGTGGCAGTTTGAGGAGTATGAGGCAAATATCCCATCGGAGCTCACTTGTTTATACTGAGATCACCACAAAATGCCATTGCATTCAGCTTGCTGCAATACAAAAATGCTTTTATGTCTTGGGGCTTCACAGGGAGGATGCCGTGTCAGAACTCGGCTAACTACATTTGCACTGGAGTCAGAGAAACTCTGGTGCGGGGGGGGGGGGCTTGTTTTGGGAGCAAACACATCACCTTAAGAGGTTTTCCCTTCTTCTGGCTCTGGCTTACCAATACACAGGGTCTTTACACATGTTCATCTTTTAAATCAAGAACACTTTATTTCTCACTGAAGTCAGTGAGAAATTCACTGTTGACTTCAGAGGAGCAGCACCTGTCCCACACGTTAAAGACAGTTTCACTGTACATGGCAGAAATTTGTTACTAAACTAGCTTTTTGGTTATGTCCATTTTCAGGGAAGGTCTAGAGTCTCAAGTGGTGTAAAAGGAACATCTGTACTTGAAAATAACAGCCCTCAACATCTGGGTCCCAGATGATTCAGGGCAGGTAGAAGCACATCTGGACCTTGGAGTACCATGCTGTGCAAAAGCACATCTGGAAACCTATAGCATACAGTAAATTTCTTTAAGGTAATCACTTAAGTCACTGACTATTATTGGTTTAATTAGTTAGTATCTTTTCTGGAAATACTTGATATGAAAAAAATAAGGATTGGAGGTGTGTTTTAGTCCAGGATGTGAGAGGGCCAGTGTGAGGAAGGGGAAGGAAAATATGATAAGTTAAATGTCATTTAACTCTGCAGCTGAGCTGAGCATATTTCTTTATAGTAAATATGCATTTCTGCATAGTTAGTATGCATGCTTAGTAGCAACTTTCAGCCTGTGAGTTCTTTAGCACAGGAATTGTCATTTGGTGCAACAAAGCCCCAACCTGCTTGGCAAATACTATGGTGACAGCAATGTCAAAATTACTTTTTAAGAGCTAACTCTTCTCTTGACCGCTTGATATGCTATAACATCTACCTACAGCTCATCCACTTGCTTCATCCCACTGCTTACATAGTATACAACAAACCTGGGATCCAGTATCTCCCCAAGTGAGGAAAAAAAAGTCTAGAAAAGGATCTGTAACAAGTTTCATCTCCCACACTTCACTTTGCTCACTTTTTGCTGCAAAAGTCTGGAAGGGAAAAGACAAACTTTCTTCAGTAGCTTTATGCTCCTAATTAAGGATCCCTGATCTGGCAACAAAGTTTTGGGAGAGGACAACTGATTTTCATGAGAAACAATCTGTCCTACTCACAGTGGCACTGGCAACTGTGCTGGCCATCATGCTGGCTACAGGGTTAAAAGGATAGAGAGCCAAACTTTGCCACATAAACTGACATAACACTTTCTATCTGCAAGTGTCCAAACCGCTCCCGACTGGCATTATCTCCATTTTACAACCATGGCAGGGATGGCGGAAGTCACCCACCTACAGTCACCCTGTGAGTCAGGAGCAAAGCTGGGAAAAGAAGCCACAGCTCCTTGTGCCAAGTCCGAGGCTCCAACAACCCAACTACAAAGATGAAACCAAGAGAGCAAGAAAAATCCCAGGGTATGCCTGGAACCAGCTGGTCTTAGTACAATGCAGCTGCTGCTGTCAGACACAGATTCATTAAATAATATAGAAAAGTCTTTCAGCTGAGGCAGACTGCAGTATGAGCCTATTATCTAATGCATCCCCTATTATCAGGGGACATTCTTCCTTACCTGCCTAAGATGCAACTAAAGGATCTAACAGGTCTTTTCCATTCCTAAACAGCTGAAATCTGCTGGACAAACCATTTCCATGAATTGCACAAAGGTTCTGTGCAATAATAAGTTTTACAAAGCTGCAGGAGTAACTCAAGGAGAGTCCCTCGCTAGGCAAGTCCAGGGAGATTCATCCAAAACTTGAACACTTCATTTTTTGCGACACATCCCTGTGTGAAAAATGGATGCATAGCACTGCCAGCAGCATGAGCAGGGGGTGAATCCCAGTTTGCAGCCTCCAGCACAACAGGGCTATTGCCATAGAAATAATCATTAGCATGTGCTGGTAGCGTTTTACGCTTACTCAGCATGGACAGCGATGAACACCCTGTAAATACGAAGGTGGAGAAATATCTAGCAGCAGCTTCTTGTGTGGCTTACCAATCACTTGTTGTGATGAAGGATGGGAAACAGCTAGCTGTCCGATACACAGGTCCCCTAGGATATCATACTGGCTAAAGATTGACAGAAAAGAACAGAATGGAGAGGTGAATGGAAGGAAAAATCTCACAGCAGGACAAGTCAGAGAAAAGGGAAAATTAAGAGAAAAGTGTATTACAGGACACACACACTGACCCCACTATATTTTATTTAAGAGTGATTCCATCTTTATTATTTAGCATAACTGCTCTGTAGCTTAGAAAGAAAAAACCCAAACTGCTCAAATCTCTCTGCTGTGCAATACTCTTAGAGATAAAGAGACATAGGCTTCGTTATGGGAATGAAAGCATGTTTGCCAGTGTGAAAACTCATAAGCTCTTCCCTCTGCTCAGAGGGGGCTATTCAAATGTACAGGCACCTTCTTGGAGCAGAGATACAATACAGCTCGTGGAAGGGGGGAGAGATGACCACGTGAAGGGACTTGGTGAAGGTTTGCGTGGACCAATGTCAAGTTCCACATCTTCAGGGAGGATGAGCTGGGGAAAGCTGAATAAACCAAAATGGTTCTTTCTCCCCATGGAAATGAGCGCAGCCAGGGTACGCGTGCAGGTGCGTGCACAGGATGGCATAGGAAAGGTGACAAATATAAGCCCAGACTTGTCCTGGGACCCATTCTAGCATGAGGAAATGTGTAAATTATGGCCCACAAACTCACATTCCTGAATAATGCTGCTGATTCAGGTTGGGGTACAATTAGCAAGAGCTGGGTAGAGCTCTCTGGAGGGGTTTGAAAGGAATAGAAGTGGACTGGACCTTGAGGAAAGGAACAAGAAAAAAGGTCCGTAATTATGGACTGGACGTGTCTTCCCTCTCCCTGTTCCCTTCACTCCTCTATTTCCCTTCCTCCCCCTCTGCCTTTCTCCTCTCCACCTCCATTCACTGCTTCTGGGTGCCTCTTAGCCCTGGAGTTAAATTAATCAACAGGATTAGGTGGAATCGGCCACAACAAGACCCTCCAGGCTCAGACTGAGCCCTTGATGCTCTACAAGGACCTGCTGCCTTGTCTTGAAGCACCTTGGTGCCGTCTGGAAGGATTGGCAGACAGGACCAGACATGAAAACGCATTCATTAAAGTGGGGATCGGATTTTGTTAGAGGGTAAAGGGGAGCTGCACATTCTCTCCTTCAGTATTTCTCATCTCATTTCCTCTCTCTCTTTCTTTCTTGCTTCCAGCTGTACCATCCTAAAAATTAAATGTGTGTTGGAGGGGAGAGATGAAGAGGGGGGAAGGGAGTGGTTTTGTGAATGGCTTAGCTGTAACTGCACCTTTTGTGCTGCAACTGGCTTTAGCAAACTCACCCAGACACTGCTGGAGCAACGGCCCTGCTCCACGAAACCAGATCTGGAGGTGACTGGCTGGGAAGCTAATGCAGCCACAGGGGAACTTGGATTTAACGGCATGAGAGAAGTAAGAAAATCTCACTTTGAGGGTACCAGCAAGATCTGAGCACCCCCACGTTACAGCCCCACACCAGGTCCCCCCTTCTTCACAGTGCTCTCCATCCACCAAAGCTGTCGTGCTTAGTGGCCCCAACAGCTACCCCTGCATAAACATATGTATGCACATATTTCCAGTCCTATGTGTACCTGAACTTCAGGTACATAAAATAACTTCAGGTTATTTTATGCTGGAGGACAATTAAAGAGTCTCTCAATGACCTTGAAAAGGGCAGGCTTCACCTGCCACATGATGCTTTTGCTGCCTGACATTGCCTTAATAAATGGAGCCACGTTGCCATGACACAGTGAGGAGTTACCCATCTCACAGGTGAAAATATCTCCCATTGTGTGTACCTTGTCATGAGGGCCTAAAATAATAAGATATATTATAGCTGAGATCCTTGCCATGGACCTCAGCTATAGTACATCTGTAGAGTAGGAACAGTAGGACCGCACACCTTGCACTTTCTACTCCCCCAAAAGGATGTGGGATGAACAAGGATCACCAAGATGCAGCCGTTTATTCACAAAGCATGTTCCCTGTGCTGGACCCGGCAGTCAATGGCTTCAGAAGCAAGAGCTGAAACTCTCCCTGACTTCTTAGCATCTGCCTTTCCCTCTGGCAGAAAGCAAACAAAACCCATCAAAATGCAAACAAGACTATGAAAAGCCTGAGAGAAGGGCGACACAGTGGCAGCGTTGCAAGCACAGAATTGTATTGCCTTGATTTTTCTTTCCAATGTGAAAACCAGAGCACCCTTTTCTCTCTCTTCTTGGAAAATGATGAAGTCCTGAGTTCACAATGAGAGAGAGGTGCATATCTGTGCACAGAATAACCCCTGCTCACCTCCAAACCTATTCAACAGCAGGTGGGACCGCAAAGGGGGACAGAGGTGTTTCAAATTCATCTCTTGCCTCCCTTCCCCTGTCCAAGCACATTCCCAGACACAAAAAACCCAGTAATTGACACAGCACATACAATAAAGCTTGGGTTTCCCCCTCCCTCCCCTTTCCAACCTGTAAACTCCCCATTCTCCAGCATTTGCTCGTGCCTGCGCAGCTGTATTACAGTTTAACATAGTTTAGAGGGCTGTGGTGTGGAGCAGCAGCAGAAAACGAATCACATAATAGTTGATATGCGTTTTAATCAAGTAATTCGGCCCAAGCAGAATGATAGTGCCTGTTGGTGGGGTGCCCTTGAATACCAAACAGACTGGGTAGCAGGCCTAGGAAAATGAAAAAGTCATTTACAGCTCAGCTGGGGACTGCAGTGTTCAGCAAAGCATTAGTGTGGGGGCCTCAGGAGATAAAGGTTTGGGTATTTTTCTTTTTTTTTTTTTTTATTCAGGCACTGAACTGGCCAGCTGTAACCAAACCACAGACTGAGGTAATGTCCATTATGGGCTTTACAACTTGGAAATAATACTCACAGTGGAGCTGATGCTCTTGAACAGGGAGGCAGAGACAGTGTGTGTGTGTCTTTCTTGGGGGAATACAGAAAGGGGGGGGTGTCAGAGACAGAGGTGTTTCACAGCTGGATAATTCCCTCATCATGTCAAGATCTCTACTTAATGAGTGAGATCACATGTGGAAGAAGAAGCTGTAGGAAGGAGGAAGAAAGGAAAGCTGGAGGTTTAATGGATGAGAAGGGAGCATGTGCAAAAGGTATCCAAGTGTGCGCACCTCCCCACATGTGGGTGACAGGACATGGCTGGCCAGCAGGACGACCACGGTGAGAACCACACAACCTGTTCTGGCTTGGAACGAGGGATCCGATGATTTCTCTAGGTCTGAATCCCAAAGATTCACCCAGGAGGAGCCCCATGTTCACACGCTGGGCTTGAAGTCTCAAAGGAGGTGCCATGTGTTAAGTTTTACCTGGTTCTGGCTGTCCTACTTCCCTGAGCACTCACCCCAAACTTACTTTCCTCCCAGGTCTGCCAGAATTTGCCTCTGAACTCATGGATTGGTTTGGGGATTTTAAGAAAACCCTTATACAGGAGTATCTCACCTGGCACTTGGCCGCAAAATACATATATGCCTCTAAACAAAAGAATATAAATTTATCTTTGGTTAGAGTGCCAGTTTGGGATGCACAGAGGTCCAAAATTCACCTCCATTTTCCACTATAAAAGTCCCTCCATCTCCTTGATCAATCACCTTAGCCTTCTGGGCTCAGTTCTAGCCAGGTTCATAGGCAGTACTACAAGTGGAGCACCACAAGATTTTGGAAAGAAAAAGCTAGACACCCTGTTTTCCTTGGAATAGTCATCCATCACCAAAAGCCTCTTGCCAATACGAGGACTTGCACTGAGTGAAGACATATCCAACAGCTCTCACTGCACTCCTCTCTGTATCAATTGCATCCATTCCAAGTAACACCATTCAGGTTGGGAACGTACCTTTGCCTTGAATCTAGAAGCTAAACTAGATGAAGGCTTTTCCAAGCCCACGGAAAAGAAGGAATTGCATCCCTAACCAGATGCTCTTTCATAATCCATGCCACGCATATAGACCAAGCAATCTCCTTTGCTGACATATACCAGCGCAGTTCTGGTAAAAGCCAAGAAGTGTACTCATTTATCTTGGTGGAGGGATCTGGCCCCAGAGGCACCATCTACTCTGCATGTGAGAGTAGTAAGAGACATCAGGGCCCCGGCAAATCCTAACGCAAATCAGGGTCTGGCGGCGTAGGTACCAGCTGCAGTGCCCCCACGCAAAGACACATGGTCACAAAACCCACAACATATTCTGTTTCTTGCGAGTAGTGAACAAAACCAAATCATCCAGAACATTTGGAGGAAGATAGGGAGGGAGGGAGGGCAAAAGAGAGCCTAAGTCTCCAACAGCCTTTGTTAATTCCCAGCACTGGCCTGAACATAAACAGATGGAATATCCATCAACTCCAGTCGTCTTTTCTTTTCTTTCAACTTTTTTCTAGTTCTCGCCTCCCTGCCCCCTCCACCCCTAACACTCTTTCTTCTGGCTTTTGTTCGGCCTTTTAAAGAACCCCGAGGTAATGAGGCCTGCCCCAACTCCCCAGCACATCTGTGAAGTCCATAAAAGGCCCCTTTTTCACTTCAATATTCATAGCCGCGTGCTTGTGGCAGGCACAGGATCCAGCGGAGGGCTGCACGAGAGGGACCGCAGGGGCTTGCTGGCTCCTCTACTTCAATTGAAACGATGTAGTTAGAGAGGCATCAATAGTGCTCCCAAAACTGGGAAGCAACGGGTGACCAGCTGGGATACAGGGGGAATAAAGAGGCAGGGAGAGGAAAAGGTCTGCTCTCTGGAGTTTTCCCTTTTTTGCTTTCTTCCCTTTTTTCAGCTTCATCTCTCCAGTTCCCTTAAAACAATTTCTCATAGACATAGGGAAGTTGATGAAGCAGTACAAACACATCCCACTCAAGGGTCTGAGCTGCACAGGAGAACTGGGCATAGGTACCCAGGATGCTGGAAGCCTGCTAGCATTAAGGATGGGAGATCTGATCCTTTGCTAACCGCCTTGATTTACAAGTTAAAGAAGCAGGCAAACCCAAGACAGGTTACCTGGCCTGCAGTGTATGAAGCCAGGCCTTTTATCCAGGCAAGGACTAGCGTGTATATGGTACCTGGGGTTGAAAAGACAGTAGGTGACTGGCCAAAGGGTAAAATTAAGAGTACATATTTAGCTTGGTACTGTGTTTTGTTTCAGCACTGTTCCTGGCAGAGGTACTTAGTGCTTGCCTGGGGCAGCAATACAGCACGGCCCCAAGTCAGCAAGCAGCCTCTCTCCCCGGTGCTCAGCTTGAGTCCCTGACTTTCACCCACTAAGTTCATGCCATGTCTCGACCAGGTTGAAGCTCCAGCTGGGGGCCAAGGAGATGCAAGGAAACCCTGGTGATGCCCAGCTTGCTGTAATCCCACTCTTTGTGCTTCAGCCGTGCCTGTTTTCCCCCAGCAGCAGCATACATAACATCACAGCCACTATAGTAAGGGGGTGAACCTCCAGGAGCCTGTTACACCACTTTGCCTCCTCATTCTGAGCACAATACAATATCTAACTACTCCCCATGTGCATTACGACCACCCTCCGAGGGTGCCTAGAGGTACAAATACCATAATAGAAAAGACAGTGTACTATTCAAACACCTTTGTGAAAATAACACTCAGATCCCCAGGAGAGAGACTCAGAACTGACCCCAGCCAGATGACAGGCATCTCTGGGCAGTTTTGTCCTTATACCTTGGTTCTCATCTTGAGAAATGTGTGTGCTTCTATCCCAGACCCAATCCCCCATCCTTAATCTACTCCAGTACTTTTTTCTTAGTAATTTTCCCAAAGCTGACTGAGCAGAAGCACCATAGCTATGTCTCAGATGCTGGTGATACCTAAGCAAAAGTTACCTTGCTCCAGATCTGGGCTGGATTCCACTGGGTGTAACGTGTTCATCAGCACGTCATGTATGCACAGACATGCCATCTCAGATGTCTAGCATCCTAGCGAGGCACACAAATCCAGGTTTCACAGTTTCTCGTCTGTGACAACCTCTGCTCCCCCTGGCTTTGTCCCAGCATGGCTCTGCTCATGTACTTGAAGTACTGCCACCCCTTCTGTTCCAGTTCTGGGCCCCACACGCTCTGCCAGCACATCTCAATCTTGGCCGATAGCTGCCTTGCTATTCTTACCCTGGGGTCCCTGCACAGCTCTATCATTGCTCCTCCATCCCAATTTGCAACACCCTCTTTTATTTTCATCCTAAACCCCTATATAGCTCTGCCAACGGCCCTTAATCTTGTCCTGTAGTTCCTCTGCTGTTCCAGCCCTGGGCCTCCCTGGCTGGATACATCAAGTTAAAGACCTTTCAATATAAGACTCTTTCAGGAAAGATAAACAAATTTAACCTCATAAACCTTTCCCAATCCTGAAAAACCAGCCCGTGAGAATGAGGCACCAGAGACCACTTAACCACACATGAGAAACACATTCTTCCTGCTGTTTGCAAGCCCTGCTTCATTTATCTGAATGTCAGACCGACCGCCTGAAGCCAAGAGGTGTGCGAGAGCGGGCACGAGCAACCACTTCACTTCCTTTACTTTGTCCTCTACCGTGTCTGTGAAAACAGAGGGATGCAGCAAAAATCATTAAGGCAGTTGTCCTTGGAGAACATCTGATTCTTACTCCCCTCTTCTGCTTCCTTCCCTTTCCTGTGTCCTTATGCTTTTTTATTTTTATATATACACACAATATATATACATACATATGTATATATATACACACATCCTCTCTTGCTTCACTGCTACTTCCACTTGCTTTCCTGCTCTCTCTACAGTACTCTTGCCAGCTCCTCTGTCTTTCTTTCCATATTTACACCCCTCCCCTGCCTACTTTTCTCCCAACACACACAAACACTCACAGCTTTACATTAATTTCAGCCCACAGAGAAAACACCAAAGTACGTGACTGTAAAGATCTCTGGGAGAAAAGGACCCGCAAGCAGAGTGTCTCCCTCGTCAAGTTGGCCAACAGCAACTCCGGCTGCTGCTGGAAATGTGTTGAGAAGCTGGACTGTGACATTCGCCTGCAATTGAACCCCTCTGCTTGTCTCTGCTGCTCTCTGCTAGCCGAGCCGGGAGAAGAAAGAGAAGAAAGAAAAGTATAGGGAGGAGAGAATGCAAGTGACAGAAAGAAGGATTGAATGAAGGAGTGAAAAGAAAGAAAGATATCCCTGCGCCGCTTGGTCCTTTATCAGCCCTGTCATCTGGTGCAGGGCCCTGTTCGCATTGTCTCACCTTGGACAAAACAAAAAGGCGTTTTTGTGCAGATTCCTTTAGAGCTGCCAGAGCCCGCACCTTAGGGGGTCGCTAAAGGCTGAATGTGCAGCTGACAGCCCTGCGCAGCCCGATGTGATATCAATAAACTCCGACATGTCAACTCTTCAGCACAGCTCATGTGGAAGGTACGGCTTGAATATTAAAACCTCCAGCGGCCGGGAAATAAGCTTGGGGTGGAGAGGGGGGAGGAGGTGGCTCAGAGCAAGATGAGGTCGACAAGTGAGGGGGCTGCGCTAGCACAAGCTAGGGGCAAGGCAGCCAAAATAAGAGACACCATTACAGATCTGCTACCTGCTGTCTCAGTAACTGATCAGGGTCTTTTTGCTTTTATTCTTGAACACCAGCAAGGACAAGAGGCATACAGGCTTGTATGATGGCTTCCACTACACGTCCTGGGCCACAGATTCTCTTTGAGAACCAAACTGGGCAGGAGCCCAACAGACAAACCAGAACCTGTGCTCAACTGCTTGATACCGCATCCTACCTCCTAGTTTGGCAGACATTTGCTTCAGGGCAGACGTAGTGTATGCACAAGTGAGCAAATACACTACCTCTTCACACACGACTGTTTATTATATGATGATGCTCAAAGGCATCCATCAGTGACAGAGCCTCAGCTGTACTGCCAGCAAAACTTCCAGCCCCAAGTGACAAGCCAGGCAACAGAAGTGCCAGTTCTGCTGATGGGACATGGAAGCCCAGTAGCAATTTTCTTGCCACTTCTAACACTATAACAAGATGTTTTCCCAGAATAGTAGGCACAGCATCGTGATAGAAGTACTGGTGAACTTTCATGCCTGTTAGCACTGCCTACAAAATGTTTTCCTCTGCTGACACTTTCCATCACTAGCTTCCAGAGTGAACATGCCCAGCTGAAATAAGAGGCAGCTCACTCCATGAGAACTGAACTGTGTTAAGCTCAGAGCCAAGCTAGGCTCTCTGAAGACTACATAATGTCCACAGCCTCCATTTCCACTCAGATCACAGCTCTGAATTTTTATTTTTGCGGTAAAAGTTAGAACATATTTTGCCCAAATTAAATACTTGGAGTCTCAGTTGCCAATTCCTCTAAAGGGGCGGGGGGAGGCCAATCCCACCACCAGAGCAGAGCTGTGCTCAACATGCTGAACATGAAGGCAAGACACAACTGTCCCATGAGACCACGATCAAGACAGAAGTAGGTTTCAAAATCTCCAGCCTGATAGAGGAGTTTTTTAAGGAGGTAGATAACTATACGTGCATGATATTCTGTGGGCTTTACCTGCCAAGTATTTCCCAGGATATATGACTTCATTCTTTAGGTATTTTAAAGTGCAAAAAGGGATCTTTCAGGAGATTGCGATGATCTGTTTCCCCCTTGGATTGTGATCCTATGAGGCAACTGTGCCCTGACAGACACACACACAGCATAAGCTGAAACCTTTCACAACTACTTCTTGCTTAGGAATTCAAGATGAGGAGCAAAGTCAAAAACATTTCCCACCATCATTAAACCAGAAGGATGTGTGCAGCAGAGCTCTGCTCTTACCAGATGGAGAGACTGAATATGTGGAGAATAATGTTTTAGCCATCACAGATGGGAACAGGTATTTCTTCCATGAGATCTATTTTGGTTAGAACTGTGCAGATCTTTTCCAGTTTGACAGCCAAATCCCCCAAATGTAGAGAGGTGAGAGCGTTTCAGGATAATCTTAAATAATTTCCATTTGACTGGGCTGTTTGGTTGTTTTGTTAAATAAAGGATCAAAAGATTTTAATCTAAAGTAGTAGAAACATTTCAGCTGACCTGAAATTAAAAACCTTGCTTTGTTTTCAAATTACTTGATTAGATTTTTTTTCCATTAGGAAGTAGATTCATTTCAACACAAAGCTGCGATTTGAGAAGACATTGAAAACCGCTTGTATTTTTTGATTCCCCTCCCACATGTGGCCAATGGCTCTGGGATCTTTCCAGAGGCCTCTGGTCTTGCTTTAGTTCAGTTTTAACCACGTGCCCTTTGCCAGTCACAGAAATCAAGAAAGCCAGGAGTTGGTACTGTGTTGTTGAGAGACGTGATGTCTCTAATGTCAAACTGTTGGTTCCCCCATGACTGCTACTGTGTAAAAGGGAGGGGATTTGTGTGCCTGGCTCTCTGGACCTGCACAGACACCTGCAGTCTTCCGTGGCATGAGCTGACTTCCGGCAGTCAGGCCAGCAAGGTGGTGGACGTGTGAAACATATCTCATGAGCTACATGTAGGACTGGCACTAGCAGCTAACAAAAACAGATTCTGAGCAAAATCGGCAAATAAAATAGGTACTAACAACTCTCACTCAGAAAAAAAAAGTCAGAAATGCAAAGAAACCTACTTGAAAACCAAGCAGTGATGTGTTACAAGAAGAAAAATTCTCACCCTCAGCTTGAATGGACAGAGCAAGTGCACAAAGTGTCACAGGAAAAATATTTTTCCAGCTACTGATGAGCCCACATGAGAATCACTTACCCTTCAAGGGGCCCGGTAATATGTAAGTTAGTTCCACGCCATGTACAGTTTTGAAAGCTGAGCACTGACCATGCAAAAGCCTAACCCCTTTCATCCACCCCTTCTTCCCAACCAAATTTTACAGACCAGAGAAAATTAGCTGGAATGTTTAATGAACCTTTTGATATTCATACTTCTTCAGCTGGTAAATAATTGCATTCTGCACGCTGAGGACATTCAGGGTGCAAGCATGGAGATTTTCCTCTTGGGATAGGGTAAGTTGGCTTAGCTAAATTAAGAAATTACCTCCCCCTGAAATTTGAAATACTTCAAAAATGCAGTTGTCTGAATTGCCCAGATTCTCTGTGTTTCAGACTGTGAAACAGTATTAACTGTTATTTGTATTTCTGTAGTTTCTACAGCCCATAATAAGGGTTAGGTGGGGGGTTTGCCCTGCACCAAAGCAAACATGGACAAATGATGGCAGGAAGACAAGATGAGGGAACTAGATGGTGGAAATTCATTTTTACACATGAGTCAATACTGGAAATAAAATTTGGATGTCCTGACTCCCAGGTGGCTGCTGGGTCCACTGGTTGATCCTTTTTAGATTACAATGCCCAAAAAAATTCATTACTTGGTCTGATTCCTTGCACCTTGCCAGATGGGCGGCACAACGCCTGTATCAAGTCCCAAACTCCTGGTTAGGTGAAAACATACCTTTTTGCAAGACATCACTCTGCTGAATATCACCTGCAGCTCTAACACATTATTCAAGTAATTGATTAGCTTGCCCTTCTTACTTCAACACTTTCCTCCATGCCTAAAGATTCCCATTTCATGCTTCAAAAATCCCAGAGAGAACAAGCTCTTGGGCTGCACGAGTTTACTGGGCAACCCCAGAGCTGTTAGCAGCAGTAACAAGGCAGACCCCTCTACTAAGCAGCAAGCAGAGCATTCAGATGCCATCTAGCAAATCCAGCAAGTCAGCAAAGGCTTGAAAACGAAGGTGCCCTTTGCAAACTAGAGTGTTTGTTTGTTTTAATGGATATTTTCTAAACAGCAGAACAGACAAGCCAACATCAGAACAACTCTCTCCACAATGCAAAATAAACTATGCAGGAAGACAGTCAGAAGACTAAACAACAGACCTAGACTTGAAGCCTCAGCAAAACACAAGCCACAGAGCTGGACCGTACTCCCTGGATATTAATTTTAACCCCGGGTGTGCTGTGGTTTCGGTGGGGAGAAACCCCACCGGGATATTCAAGCATTGGGATCCAATTGGCAGCAGCAGGAGCCGAGCCCCGTTCTGGGAATGGCAGGGCTGCCCCGGGTCACGTAGCCACCGTTCCACTCCCCACTGCGAGGGGCCCCAGCACTGGATATTTGCAACCGGCTTTAGCGTCACAGTGGGAGCTGGAGAGGACTTACCAGCCCTTTGTGATGGATACGCTTTTCGGTCCAATGCTGCCAGCGCTATCGCTATTAGAAATGCCACCAGAATACAGGATAGATTTTCCACTCCCTTCTCATCCATTATCTTATCTGTCTGTATTGTCCCCTGTTTGGTATTGGGCTCGGGGACAGCTGACACACACAGACATAACTCAAGAAGTTCCAGCAAGCCTTGAACCTCGTCGCGCGGGCCACGACTGGGTCTTTTAAAGGCACGCTTTGCACACTGTGTCTCTGCAATCTGCGCGAGATGCTGATATTTCTGGGAAAAACTTTTAAACTGTGGTGCATGCCCTGCACCTACTTAGTATTAGGTGGAGGCACCTCAATCTCAAACCAGTGGAGACTGAGTACTCCCTTTGTACCTACGAACAATCTTCCCCTCACATTGATTATTAAAGATTTTGCCTTGTGCTGCTGACTCCATGGGAGCTTTGTTGCAGTAGGTGCCGTACAGAGCCGTGAAAGCACGTGGTAGTACCTGGTCCACAAGTGAATACCAGCTAAATCCAGCGTATACACATTTTGGCAGCTGGGTCAAAAACATTCGCACTCGGTTTTAGCTAAGTTCAAAACAACCGTCCATAGCCAGCCTTAGAAAACCTGTAGGAACAGCACAGATTTTTCTTTACTATAAGTGCAATCTAGTATTATTTTCCTGCAGAATTTCACTTAGATCAATTTCATTCCCAGAGGACAGAAGAGGTTCTCTTCCAAAACCTGAAGTTTCCATCAAAAACATGTACAAACTTAGCGGTGCATATTTTTTAATATAAAAAAGTAGTAGTATTTATAAAAATAAGAATTTTTAGGCACAGAAATAATGATATTTGGATTTAAAAGATTTTCTTAGTCCATAGCAATGCTACATTAAAATAATTCCTTTTAATTTTTTATCAATTTTCACAAAGCCTAACTTACTTTCTTTAAATTTAATCCATTCTAAACACTTGGACTTCAAAGTTTTTGTTGATGGTTCTCAAGGTATTTCCCAAACCTGCACAATGTCACCCTCTGCTGACGCATTCAAATAGAAGTTTTTATAACAAAAGAGATAAACGGTCAATTTAATCCGGTATCCTGCCCCTGAACAGCTCCCAATGCTGGATACTTCCCAATGGAGACATAGGCTACTCTGTAATTATCTCCTGCACCATTACTTCTGTTGAGTGAAGGGTTAAGTGCCACTTAATTCACGGCTGACATGCAAAAAATCTGGATTGCTTTTTTCATTAAAAATAGTTATTCAGTACATAGGATCAACCTGGGGCAGTACCCAAAAGTTCAGCTGCTATCTAGCACAACTTGAGCCTAAAAACCTGGGCTGGAAAAAGTCTCCCAAGAACCACAGAGAAATCAACATTTGAAAGACATTTACACAAATGAAGGCGGGGGGGGAAGAACAAAAACATAAAACCACAAACACTTCATTACTTGCCAGCAAAATTCTGCTACGAAAGCTGAAAGCCTGAGAGGAGTCAGAGGCTATCTAAATAAGGTCATGAATAACTATTCTTTATTAGAAAAGCTTTTATATTCATGAGACAAGGCCTGAGTCCCCTTGCTGATCTTCATCCCTCCTTGGCTCACTGTGCAGAGGTGGTCACTTAATTGTTTTGTTTGTCTTTAAAAAGCACTGATTTAGCACTGGTCTCTTAGCACTTTCTAAGCCCTGTTCCATTAGCTTTAATTTGAGATGGAAATTATACTCAAATGCTTTCATCTGGTACTTACTGGGTCCAAATGGCCAGATAAATTTAAATGGAGCAATACATACGACTTACTAGCAAAAGTACACACCTAAACAAAGATGGTGAAAAGCACAGTAAAGGCTAAGAAGCTATATACCAATAATATATGGACCTTCTTACACCCTTACATATTTGGTGCATGATGCCTAAAGATCTGGGCAGACATGGAGGACAGAAACAGGACTGGGGTAAGTAACAAAAGGGGTAAATATAAATTACAGGTATGTGAATGAAATTGTGCCTCTGAGGTTCCTTGTGACTTTCAAGTGCTATTGACAGAGGCATTTATAGCACTCGTGTCCTGCTATAGTCTTGAGGCAGTAAGCTCTGTGCTGATGTCTTTTAACGGAGAAGTGGGATTTATCCTAATAAATGTTCTGGAGTTAGGAGTTAGAAAGCCTTGCTCAAAGGTAGCTGTCACTTATCAGGTGTGCAGTGAACATAGGTAGAAATAGAGATACAGGGGACTACATGCCTAGTGGGTTGACAAACGGTGGGTGAGTTTGCTTCTTAACCTACAAATTGTCACTAGATGGAAAAGAGAGAAAGTGGAAATGACTGAAGGCAAGAAGTGTACTTTCATCAATGTGGTAGTACCTCAAAATAAAACAGGAGTATAAAAAAAAGAAAAAAAAAAAAAAAAAAGAAAGAGAAGTCTGGAAGCCCTTGGGGATGAGATCATCTGTCACCACAAGCCAGCAGAGCTATCATGAAATAAATAAATGGTGTGGATTGTCTGCAAGGGTGACTACAAGTCAGTGACATTGATCCACACGTCCATCTGGATGAAACCTTGTTTGTGGGCAGACTCTTCACTCAGTGAAAAGTGCCTCCTATGGCTCCTTCTGCCCATCATTGCGCTCTCCCTAAGTCAGAGATAATGAAGTTACACAGCTCACTAAGAAGGCAAGAGGGATTTTTTCCTAACCCTTCAGCTTCCTCTGAAACAAACCCAACAACAACTCAGCTGGTCTTTCTCTATTATTTTTGTTGGAGAGACTCTCCCAGCCCCTCCCCTCCCTACAGATCTCCTGCTAATAAGAGTCATGTAAGTTTGTTGTACACCTGCCAAATTTTCGGATGGGACCAGGAGCCAGCTCGCATGGTTGTTGTTTTTCCTGGACAAGAGAGTCTGCAAGGGCAGGCAGGAGTGCAGCAGTACCTGAATGCTAGGGCTGGAAAATATGGCAGTAACTGCCCTGCACTCCACCACCATGGTGGGATCGTGATTGCAAATAAAAGGGATGGAGAAGGATGGAAGAACACATGAATATTAGCACTTGGTGAGGAATGCCCTTGGAGAGTATTATAAAGCAAACCTAGCCCCTGTGATGTGCTTTGGGGAGAGAAGCAGAGGCTGAACCAAACGCAGTATTTACAAAGCACAGACATTTGGGCTGTGGTAGTGCCCGGGGCTGTACAGATATACGAGCACAGCAGTACATGAAGGGAAGGAAAGCCCAGAAAGGACTAAACTGACACACCAGCAAACTCAGACACCTCCGGGAGCACTGCCTGGAAGCAGGCGGCAATTTCAGCACAGACCACAAGAAGGGTTCTGACCTTGCCGAGGCTGTAGCAGGTCGCTGGGTCCCCGCGGGCTGCTGGAGTTAGCACCGTGCTGTGTCTGGCCAGCTGTCCTGACCACTAGACTACACCACTCTGTGTGGGCTGACCGCAGTGAGGCTGCTCCAATGACTCATGGCACCACAGCCACGCTGACTAACTGCCCACACCAGGGCTGCCCTGACTGGCTACCTGCCCACATTAGGGCTGCCTTGACTGATTAACTGCCCAATTCAGGGCTGACTGACCCTGCCACAGCCACTCTGCCAGACAGACGACTGACTGACTGACTGAGACTACCAGCCCTACCCAGACCACAGTCTGCCAAGCCCAACAAGCAGAGCACTGCCACCAACCTGCCTCAGCCCACAGCTGCACCCCCAACTGCCTCTTGTGAGCAGCCCGGGTCTCCTCAGGTGAGAGTGTGTGCTCCCATTGGCTCCCTGTGCTGCAGGCCCGCCTCCTGTGGGTAGCCCACCCAATCAGGGCTGGGCAGGCACCTGGGTGTGGTGGAAGGTGCCAGAAGCAGGAGGTACCTCAGGTGCCTGGCGGTTGTTACCACAGAGACTCTATGGCTGTTTCCTCAGGGACTCAGTGCCCATGGCAGCCTGGAGAAGGGCTGAGGGGGTAGAAGAAACTCCTTTTTCCCTTAGCTGAAAGAAGGCAGGGCCCTGTCTTAGCTTCCCTCCAGCCTGAAGGCAGAAAAGGGTTGGGAGCGCCTGAGGCGTCCATTTGCTGTGAGGGAGCAGAGGGCAGCTGTGCATGCAGGCACCTCAGCATACCTGACCTGGAGGGTGACAATGAAGGGGCCACGGTATATCGATTATACCCACGTTACAGCATCATACCTCTGCTGTTTCACCGAGAGGGAAGTTTGGCTTGTGTGCGTAAACCGTGGCTTCTGGGCTGCCGCGGACATCACAGTGGGATCGGGAGGCACGGGCAGTCATGAGCTGATGGCAGCTTGAGGGGGGCACATTGGATAAAGAAAAAAGGGCAGGAAGAGGTTGGGGGGAAAGGTGGTTTAAGGGATTGATATCTGAGCTTTGGGAAATGGTTCACGAGGGGTGAAAGAAACGGGAGAGGAGAGGCTGGGCAGTGCAGGGAGCAAGGACAGGCAGTTATAATCAGGGTAGATTACACAGGTCCTTATGCAGAAAGAGCAGGATTTTGATGTCTCTGAAGAGAGATGCTCGCACAAGGGCTCAAAGAGAAGGTGGATTTTAGCAGAATAACTTTGAATGACCAAGAAACCAGGGAGAAGGAAACTCAACAGCAAGAAAAAAAACAACTTAGTAGGTCATCTCCTGCACATGTCAGTCAGCACAAGACTGTTCTTGCCAGTAGGAATTTTTCCTCCAAAAGTCGACTGTTCAGTTTAAGTCCTAGCGCTTTCTCTAGTGTCCAAATGCCACAAGAGAGGGAAATCCAGGCAGTCGGACTTCACTAACTGCTAAGTCCTAAAATCTTTTTTTTTTTTTTTTCCTTCCCCTGTCCCTATTTCTTTTGATTCACACAAAACTCCCTCTGAAGTTGAGTGGACCAAATACTAGGGCATTTACTCAAGGCTCAATTCAGATGTCACTGGGGGTAAATCTCCATAATGCCAGCTGGCGCTTGCTTGAGTGAGCAGTTATTACTCTCTAAGTCGGCCGCCCAGTAAAACCTGAAGTGGGTCCGCAGGAGGTGTAGTGGTAAAGGGGCAAGCCTGATATTGAGGAAAATAGGGTTCAGAGCATCATAGACTTTTATTTAATTAAAGATGAACTGCTTAGTGTCTGTGTTTGCAAGCGTGGATCGCAGCACAGTCCCCAGGGGAAGGCAGTTTGCAGATATTCTGGTAATAAGGCCAGGCAAGCAGCTTTCTCCATAAATTGTACCAACTAAGACAACTCGGTTCGTGTCACAGCATCCCGATCTGGTCCGTTGAGTTGTCTGCAGAGAGCTTTAATCGTAATTTACAGAGGCTAAGTGCCTAATAGTGAACCGGTTTAAAAACCGCAGGCTCTGTGAAATTAGCGGTCTGCTGGTTTAGAATGGTTAAAAATATGTCTCACAGGCTGCTAGGAGCTGAGTGAGATGTCCTTGATCTTTTTTTTTTTTTCACTCTGCAGGCAGGACCTTGTGGTTATTTCTTCCAGCTTAAACAGTATAGGACACATTAAAACAGAACAAAGCAAAGAAGCCCGAACCGAAAACCTTGATGGTAGGAGGGGGGGAAAAGTTAGCGAAAACTCAATGAAGGCAACAGCCGTTTCTTCCCGCCTCAGGTCTGATTCAATCAGGTCTTTCAAAAGAAACTCCTGTCACCACAAACTGCCTTTTCATGCCAGATTCCTCCGGCTCCCCCTCTCTGCCCCATCCCAGCGACTTCCAACAGCACCGATCAATCTCCAAGCGACACCCTGCTCCCCCCCTCCCAGCTGCCTCCAGCCACCGCCGTTCCCAAGCAAAAGGCAGCTTCACCCAGGAAGGTGGTGGAAAAAATGTGGACAAATTTCTGATTTGCAACACTCTGGGAATGGGTTTATTGCCATTGTTTGAGTGCAAATGTATAAATAAAGCAAAACGAAGATTCCAGGGTGAGTCCGATGAAAAGCAGAAAACAAGAAATTTTATGGCCATAAGTGGCGTGGGCTAATGGTGATTTTTGAGGCACTGGACCATGGTAGTTACTTAGCTAAATGATTGCTGTGAAACCGGGCAAGAGGCTTATTTCTTAATTACTGTTACATATTATGTCAAGCTGACACTTCAAGGCGTGCTCGGGCACTGATAAAGTTAGCCCAACAAAAAAAAAAAAACAAAACAAACAAAAACCAACCAAAACACCCTTACCATTCTGAGAGGCTGTTTTTAAAGTGTGTTACTTGAGGGTCGCAGCTGGCACTGGGAAAAGGCAAGGCTGGCCACCAAAAAAGGGGTGCAGCGGGCTCGCACTCTCCTTACCTCTAGATCTATAGGATAGGGCAGGAGTGGATAAATCTCTGGGAACCTGGCAGCCTTTCAGCTGGCTGAGCAGGAAAGCTATAGGGGACTGGAAGGAGCCAAGAAGACCAGTGGCACTAGGACAGAGGAAGGGGACAGTCCCTGCCATCCGGCCATTTGGAAAGAGCGAGAGCCAGATTTTCCTCTTGGCTGCATGGAGCCAGCCCACCGTTTTCGGAGCCAAAGCGCTATAACTAGGAGCATAATTCAGCCCCGAAGAGGGACACGCATGGGCTAGAGTACACACAGAGTAAGGCGAAGCAGCGTATTGTCCCCGTCTCAGTGCAGCTCCTCTGATTTCTAGTGGCTACAGAGCTGACTCGGCTTATGTGCAAAGCTCTCCAGAGTCCTTCCAGGACACCAACCCCCTCCTTCCTCTGCAGGTCCAGATATTTGAATTCATTTTCCCTTGGGCCACCTCTTTGCTGCTGTGCCCTGACGTAACATCATGGGTAACGTGGGGCATGAACCATCAAGCTCCTAATTCCCTACTCCCAGATCTATCTAGCCATCATCAATTATATTGTACATATGCTTTGCTCATGTATAACCCATATGCAAAAATCTCACTTGGAGGTAGCTCAGATTTACAGTTCCTTATATATCCCATAGGCTTACAGTCCCGCAGGCTGTAATTCTGTTACTTCACAAAACAATTATATATGTATAGTGTTCCAAGATACTGTCGTCTCCCTCACTCTTTGCCTAGTGCACCAGGAGGTGTACAAATCCTAAACAAAAGCATGGTGTCTGCACTAAAATCTTATAAACTGAGCACGCAGTTTTGTCAGTGTATTTTCTTCCCAGTCTAAACCAGTGCACTCCGGGAGAAGAAAGAGAAATTACACACATTTGCAATGCCTCTAAATAATTGGCTCACCACTCACATGAGTTGGATATAAAAAAACACTAGAGAACATTGAGCTAGGAGAGATGGACAGAGCTGTATCACAGTCCTACATGATCACTGTTTTTAATTTGATTTAATCGGCCAAATCAACACCTCTATCTCCATGTGACACTTCAATTTGTGGCATGCAAAATCCAGATACTAGATTTACAGCTAGGTCAGTTTTACCCTATGTAAGCTGATTATGCCCTACATTTAAAAGAAATACCAAACAACAAACCTCCCTGTGCAGGAATGCTAATGGCAAAATATATTCACAGTTTATTTAATAACTCAAACTGCATAATTGCAACAAGTAAGCTCATCCTGAGGTGTTTAATTTATATTTTGTGAGCAGAAAATTCTTTTCCCTGAAAAAAGAATGGAAAATGAAAAGTCCTCACTGAGACTCCTTCTCAGACTGAGAAATTTCATTCCCTTGGAATTAGTTTCTGTCCTCAAAACTCCTCTGAACAAATGTAATTATTTGTAAATTGTGGGGCTTGCTTTGCAGCTAGCTGGCCATGCTCCTGAAAATGCATTGGTTGCCCATTGATGTTGGAGAACAAGTAAGGGCACTCTTTCAAAACTTTGGGAAAAGGAAAAAGAAAAAAAAAGAATACAAAAAGTCAGGCTTCTTTTTTCCTTTTCCTTTCAGCTCTTTGGAATAATTTGCCTTCAAGAGCCCTGGATTTGCTCCAGTATTTTTGAGGTAGGAAACATGCAGAGGTTTAATTCTTTATTGACTCCATCAGGTTCAGGTTACATGTCGGGGTATAAAATTATAAACAAATGGATGGCATTTACATTTCTGAAGTGTTTCCAGTTCCCTCACCCTCTCGCCCCTCTGAAAGGTACATCAGAAGCAGTGCCGCCTGGGTAAAGGGAGCCAGGTGGCTTCCCCGATAAACAAGACGTCCTTTCTACCCTCCTCCTAGCAGTGGGCTGCTCTCTCCCTCAGGTCCCTGGCTCGAGTCCAAACTGAAATCCTACGTGCCCTGAGTAGGTCAGTCTCAGGTGAGCCCTGAGGAAATCAGACTTGTGTCCTGCACCCAGAGGTCTGGGCAATTATAATTTTGTAGTCCCAGTAATGTGGAGAATAAGCTATGAGTTGCCTGTTTTTGTGAGCAGGTCACCCCTAATCGGGATCAAAGAGAAGGGGTCAAAGAAACGGGACAGGAGTACGCCCATCAATTTTTGCTGCAGCTCCCTTAGCTAGTGCCACTGTATTTTCTGGGGGAACATGGATTCAGACCAGCTTGGCAAACAGCCCCAGAGGTGTTTTCTCTCTCTGTTGAAAAGAATTGCCATCACTTGTTCTGTTGTCATATTTGTGACTGGGAAGTGAGGAAATGGAAATTGTAAAGTCGCACAACTCTAATTGAGGCTTATGGTTCCCGGAGAGAGGAGGGACAAAGTGACACCGGCGCCACCGATGTCACTTTTTGTTCTAACGCGTTTCAAGTAGACAATCCTGCCCAACCCTCCAAGCCCCCCGCAAAGATCAGAGGCTTGAATGGCAAGAACATGCGGGCAACTGGAGTGAATGCTGGAATCAAAGCCAGCCAAGCCCCATACAAATCACCGACAGCCCAAGTTTTCCCTTGATATGACTGTTTGTCATTAGTAGTCAGAAGTGCCGCACTGCTCATGACGACGTATAACCTTGATTGTGAAATGGTAACGATGCCGCTTCACAATTAATATCAACGTGTTCCTTGCACATCACTGCGTGACTGGAAAGGCAGTGCAAGTTGTAGTGAGGGCTCATTTGAAGATCCCGACTGACGTGTAACTAGTGCAAAAAGCAAGAACAGAGTCTGACTGCAACAGGGCAGCTTTCCGTAGGGCAGACTCTTAAATACCCAAAATGGCAACAGCCTTAAGTCTACTAAGTAGACTTAAGGGACCGATGATTATTAAGAACGATCACCTTGGGGCCTTGACAGGTACATCTTCGCTATTTCTGAGATATGGTGAAGAAGTGCTAGTCCAGAGTTGGTTCACATTCACCTACTGAATTATTAACAGCAGCTCTTGCAGCACTTAGATGTTTCTTAGACATCCTCCAGCTTCAGGAGACATTTAGCTAAACCAGAGCAGCAATGATATGTGTCTTATTGCAAGAATGAGACAGCTTAGTCGTTTTGGTTCCCCGTTATTCTAGGCACTGAATGAATGCACAGTAAGAGACTGCCCTTGGTTGGACGAGACAGAGGTGGGAACAGAAACAGAGCCATGGAGAGGTGAAGCAGCTTGGTCAAAGGCAAAGCAATCCAGTGGCAGAGCCAGATTTTAAGTGTTCAGAGCCATGGTTCAGTTCCATATTCTTTAGACAAAAAAGACAGCACATACAAAGTGGGCCAGGTTGCATGTCTGCAGATTAACTAACCTGGTGGTGGTATAATAAAAATCAGGTTTTTAAAAAAATCAGTATCTAGAGTTAACAGATGAAGTTTCTTATTTGGTGCAAGCTAAAGTAGGTCCATCAAATTCACTGGTTTATGGCAGAATCTCTCCCTTAAACCTTGTGTGTGAGCACAACTCTGCTACAATGAGTATATAAGGAGATCCTGCATGCTGGGGAATGCTTATTGCTAACTGAGCTAACGATCCCTTTTTCAGCTGTTCACTTTTATAGGAGGTGGTAATGGAAGTATCTTCTTATTCGTGTCTGTGTTTCATACCGTGAGGCTACTCACATGTATAAAATTAAATATAGACGTAAGTAATTGCAGATTTGGGACATGAGACAATAAGGACCAAATTTTCAGTGGCTAAGCCTAGGCCTCCAAAACTGCATGCCTTAAATTGGGAGATGCGGTTATGAATGATCACGTTTTCATATGCCCCAGAGCTCTGAAATACACACAAACATATTTTGCATGCACCACCCGAAGTCCTGAGCAATGAAACCCAGACCAAAAATGTATGGATGTGGGGGGGAAGTAACTGATCCCCTCTCTGATCCAAATGAGGAATCTCCTATGAAATATCCTGCTTTCGTTGCATGTAACGAACATATTTCTAGATCAGTCCTCATGAGATTTCTTAGATGTATCAGTGTGGACAATTCTTACCAACACGGTTGGGCAGAGAGGGGAATCATTTGCCAAATAATCGAAACCCTACACCTAGAAGTGTATTAAAAAATAGGAGGTACAGAGCTTGTGAATCACAGACCCCAAATACCAAAAGCCCCTCCTCAAATCCACAGTTGGCGATCTACTCAATTTACAAAACTCCGTGAAGTGAAGCCATTTTACGTTATTTGAGAATTTGACCCAGTGAGTGGGTTGAGCCTCACTCAGCATGGAGATGATTTGTGAAGATGGAGGAGGCTGTGATGGAGGGGGGAATTCCATGAGACAGATTCAGTTCCTTCTTTAACTCTGAGCTCCTAATGGGACATGAAGTGACATACCTATCTAGCCTGCACTTTAATTTCCTTACCTATAAAAAACCCAATCATATCGCCCTTCTTCTGGGGTATGGTGACCCAAAATCCAGTAACGGTGCACTGGTGAGTATATGACATATGTGTTCCCAGATAGATTTTCCAGCTGGTCACATTTCACTGTGACCTTTTAAAACATTTTTCTTGCTGCTACAAAATATGAAATGCCTGTTACTGAGTGGAATAAACCAGCGAACATCTATTCAGTTCTTGCTTGCAAATGAAAAAAAAAACCCACCCACAACATTCAGAAGAGATAGAAGTGCTCACAGGAGCCTTTAAATAAATATTTTTTGGTTAACTGTGATGTTGCCTGTAGCTCTTTATGGCACTTTTAAAGCATCAAAGCTCAGATTTGTTATATTGAACCTGGAAAGCTTCAAAAAGTTTTTGTAAATTAAAATTTAAAAAAAAGAAGAAAAAAAGAAGATACCAAAAGCTATGAAGTGGTATTTTTCAGATGGGAATGTGCTTTGATTTCAGTGGTTAATGCAAATAATACTCTCTCCTCCTCCTCCTTCCCCCTGCACCCCCACAGAGGTTTCAGTGCTGCAGACGGAAGGTGGGGAAAAACAAATATGACATAAATTGTCTTGGTAAACAAGTAAATAGTGTCACTTAACTCTTCCCCCTATGACTCCTTGCTGGAACTCAGAATTAGTTTATGGCAGGGTTCTGTCAAAAGGCCCCCCTCCCTGGAAACAGAGGTGAGACCTCAAAAGCCATTGTCTCTTTAGTTAATTAATTAAGGTAATATTGAGTAGAGCTTTGCTTCTAAGTTCAAGGAACCCAGCTGGGGGCAGCAGCCTCTTGTTTGATGCCATGAATACGAAGGAATGAGCTCCAGGCCCTGCATTAAAATCCAAAATCATTTAAAACCTGCCAGGGAGGAGGGGATGGGGGGAAGGACCTGGCAGGGGGAGCCCAGTTTATGGAGCTTTACAGCAAGGTCCAGCCTTCTTCAAACAACTACGGGGGGTCACTTTGCATTTTACACCACCGCCGGCTAAGTGGCGACCAGTTCCTCAGTTCACGACTCTTGTCTTTCAAGCCTAAGACAGGAAGAGGCTGTTTTAAGTTTTGCAGAGCTGATTTCTTTCCCCGCGCAGCCTCCTTTGGCTGGGGAATGCTTCTTACCGGTGCCTGACCCAATCCCTATAAATGTTGCATTGGTCAATTTTGCTTACATGGGGAATCCTCTCACAGACATGGGATGGGATGACTCATTTGGATAAAGTCGCCCACAAACATAAGCCTTTGCAGGCCTAAGCTGGAAATGTGTTTTATTTCCAAGTAGCATCTAGTGGTTTGCTCTGTGAGCTGATTTGCCTCTAAAGGAAAAAAAAGAAAAAGCCGAATCTCCAGGTCCATATTCAATCTTTGGGTAAAACTCCTGCAGATACCATGGGAATTTTCCTGCATAAAACCACCAGGTTTTGAGGAAAAAAAAGGCTGTGGATGGGGCTCTGCTTAGTAATTTTTACACAAGGATCCAGTCTTGGCTTTGCTGCTGATATGCCATGTGAACCTGGGCAAGCTGCTTCACTTCGGTTATCCCCCGGCTCTTTTCTATGCCGCAAGCTGGCTCTGGCTGTGCATCCATACACTGCCTAACGCAACGGCTGCAAATCTCAGTCCTGGCCCATAAAGCAAATAACATTCATCCATCCCATCCGCAAGGCAAGGCGTGATGCCCTACCTCGGGCCCTACCCTCACGCCGCAGGCTCCCCGTGCGTAAAGACGGATCTATTTCTTCTGCTTTTCCTATAAAACAGGAACTGACAAGCCGACGGGTGTGGGATTTAATGCCTGGAGATTGCACGATCTTTGTGGATTTGAACCTCTCTTTTTCCCCTCATCCCCATATGCTGCGTATTAACGTCTGCTGCTGTGTTAAGTCTAATTTAGTTTGGTATCTTCTCAGGGGAGAGGTTGGCTCTCATCTGTACGTGGCTGCCGAGCACCAGGCACACCAGTGGCACTGTATAAATAACAGTGATCATAAATAGCTGACAACACCTGCTGGTTTTGAATCGGCAACAAGTGATAATCCTGCGAGCAGCTAAATGGGACTTTGGGATTGAGGGTATTGGCCTGGTTAACTGGCTCCTTGGTTTGATTATGCATTTGTGTTTTCCCATTTCTTTTTTGCCTTTGAAATGCCTCAGGGAGCCACTATGGGAACAGGAACAACCCAAAATCTGTTGGTCTTTCATCACGTCAGCTCCTCATCTGTTTCTTTTTTTCCTCTCCCCGGCCCCATTTGCGATGCTTTCAGGCAAATGTACCTTATGGAATCCCCAAAGAAAATAATAAATATATTTGTGCACTTGAGGGGCTGCAAAGGGTCCCTGTCCTGCAAAAACCTTGCCCATCAGTCGGTCCGTTTACTCGTATCAATAAAATCAAACATGGATGTGTTTGCTTGAAGGGTCAGAGGCCTGGGACCTTATTGTCATGCTTCTCTGAAGACGATCCCTACAACCAGGGCTTGGGATTGGGCACATGCATAGGTTTATCCTGGAGCAAGGGAGCTGCTCTGAGGCAATAAGATGCTGTCACTGCGTGCAAGCATATGCACTGTCCTTTTGTGAAAAGCATCACCGCCACTAAACCGCAGCTGAAGATGGGGATGCTCATCTGATGCTGAAGTCCTCCTTGGGTTTGTGAAGAGTTAGATGGCAGGACTGTCACCAAAACTGCACACTGGGTTCCTACAGCTCCCTACAAACTATTGCCCTAGCTGATTAAGCAGGTATTTCCCTAACTGGGAAACACTTCTGCTTTGGTTGTTATTTTTTTCTTTTGCTCAGTGTTTCTTCTCCTCCCTGTTGCTGTTTTGGGTTGGGGTTTTTTAAATAGTTTGGTTTTGCCCTTGTGGCTCTGTTTCCATTCAGGTCACCTCTCCAGGAGCAGGTCTTCTTTGGAAAGCACTAAATACAGGTTAGGAGGGTCATAAGTCACAAAACCCCCTTGAG
This sequence comes from Harpia harpyja, assembly GCF_026419915.1. Classification (NCBI taxonomy): domain Eukaryota; kingdom Metazoa; phylum Chordata; class Aves; order Accipitriformes; family Accipitridae; genus Harpia; species Harpia harpyja. The sequence continues at coordinate 8,100,824 of NC_068946.1, forward strand.
GGAAGTTTGGCTTTAGCCAGCCATGAAATAGCAACTCTTCCGCTGCAGAGGGGAAGGTGAGGCTGGGGAAAGGGGGGTAATTTTATTATTATTATCATCGTTTGACCTCCCAACCCAGTGCTCAGAGCTGTCTCTCATTAAGGAGTGTGCAAATAGGCTCTGCAAGCACCAGAGAGACTAGCTAGACTGATCCATCTTGCGAGTTATTGGTCCCCAAAATGCCCTTGCAACCGCTGTGGCAGCTGTGCCGAGATGCTCCTACCTCGGAGGGATCCCCTCGACGTGACAATGGGGCGAAGGGGACCCACAAACACCCAGGGCTGGGATGTGAAGGCGAGGACTAAGGTGTTTGGGTGGACTGGAAAATCTCTGCGCTCAGGTTTACACCCTGCCTGGGCTATTTGTTGTGGTCTGTGCCTCTAGAAGTTATTTTGAGGGCCAAAGTAATGAGAAACTCGCTCTTTCCCTATTTTTGCTACTGTCCAGGCAACAAAATACCCCAAGATCACAAAGTTAAAATGCCGTCAACTGCAAACACAAATTAAAGCCCATCTCCCCTTCCAAGGCTTTTAAAAACTTTTCTGAATTAACCTTAGCAAAGGTGGAAAATGTCTGAAAGAGGCCAAGGGGGGGGAACCCGGCGCTCATACAGCTCATTGCAATTTTATGGGAGAAACCAAAGCTGCTCGGTATTACCCAAATTTACCCAAACGCTGCTCGACCCTGTCCTGTCCAGCTGTGACACAGAGTCTGAAGCCAGGAGTGGTCAGTGAAAGCGAGGAGACCCGCAGCAGCAGGTTTGGGCATTTATTTGGGGACTTTTCCGGGCACCCATTGCCAGGTTTGCTGTCCCCTGCCCCTCTCCGCGGGATGCTCAGGGCGTTTCTCCCCACCACCACATCCTGACAGTGCAAGGCCGATATCCCGGGGAAAGGAAAAAAAAAAATAAAATAAAATAAATCCATCAAAGCCTATTAGTTAAATTGCTCTGTGCAAACCTAATTGACCACGAGGGATCTCCTAGACAAGCAGGCCGTAAATCGCGATTTTAACAGCGGCATGGGGAAGGAAAGGGGAAGGGGGGGGGAAGAGAGAGAGGGAAGAAAGTTTGCGATTGCTGGGGATCATTTTAGGCGACTGCCTGGCTGGGGGCTGCGGAGAAAGGAGGGCTGATCTGCAGCATATGGTGCAAAGAGCCAGTGCTGGGGGTGGAAGAATAAAAACCCCGAAGGCCGCAGATCCTAAGGAGCTATTTATTCCTCCCCCTGCAGATGTACATTAATGCAGGAGGAGTAGGGGGAGCAGATCTTTGGGTTGGAGAAAGAGAAACAGCGCTCCTTCCTTTTAACATGCTGTTGTCTGGCTTGATCTTGTCACTCCAAAGGGACCCATTCAGAGGTATTCATGCATCTGCCTCAGGGGGACAATGGGACCTTAGTTTATAAACTGTCTGTCCAGTTGCCTGCGGCCTTTAGTCCTTTTGTTTTCCCTTCTCTTAATAAACTTTTTGGGGGAGTTCATCAATACGCTTGAATAGCTGATGTTCTCATTCTCAGAGAGGGGAATAACAGAAGGTCTCGAAGGTTTTTTTTTTTAATAGGGGTGGGGGTGGGTTTTTTTTTCCCTTAAAGGGGAACCGAGGCTTGAAAAGCATCAGAATAAACCCTTTAAAAAAAAAAAAAAATCTGAATCAACCCCAAACAAAACCTCTATTCAAAAGAGACGGAGAAATGCACAACATTTAATTGCCCCCCGCCTACCCCGAAAGCAATTTTCGTCCTGCCGACAGAATTAAGACGATCTCCGACTAATTTTACAGCTCTCAAAATATTTTGGGTACGGAGATTGGGAAGGAATTTCGGAGACCAGGCTCATTTCCAGGGGATTTAGGGCTGAAAGCTGCCTCTAACCTTTCCCCGTCCATTCCCCGCTATTCCCCCTTCCCCCGGCAATTGCAGAAATCACAGATATATTTCCCCCACACACTCTCAAATCACAGGGAATGTCCCCAAACCGAAGGCGCCCGGCCCCTCGGGCAGCCCGCGGAGCCCTCCCCTTCCCCGGCGCCTCCTTTGTAGCCGAGCCCGGAGGCGGGGGTGTGTGTGCGGAGATGCCCCTATTTCTAAGGCACAGCCCCCTCCCCGTGCCGGCTCCCTCTCTCCTCCCTTGATTTCTCTTTTAAGGCGTTTATTTTCCTGGCAGCCCCTTTCTCCCACCCCGCAAAGCCGAAGGAGCCCGGCTGCAGCCCGGCGCGGAGGCGATGCTCGGCTACCCCCCTTCCCCACCTCTCCTTCCCGAGGCAGCCCCCCACCAACCGCTCTCCCCAGTGACTCCAGTTCAGCGTTTTAAGGCCCTAATGAGTGTTGACAAGTTTAATGAGTTTGTTTTAAAGAGGAAAAAACTGGTCAAGTCGAGATTTCCGAGTCAAATCCATTAGGGGATCCCATTCAAACCCCTCCTGACAGCTCAGCCGCTCTCACACTTCACCAGCCAGCGCAGGGCCGGGCTGCTGTGTGAACCCGATCCTCCTGCCCCACAGCGGGGACATCCCCCCCTCCCCACCTCCGCGGACCCCCCCGCCTGGGATGCGGCAAATCGGCGGGGTGTCATTGCCCGGGGAGAGCAGCCCGTCCCCGGCGCCTCTTGCAGGGACGGACCCCGGTTTGGCCGGGATGGAGGATCGGGCCCCTCGGGGAGGGGGCGAACTTCGGGGCTGTCCCCTGAAGAGGATGGAGGGGGGTCATCCCCCCCCCCGGGGGGGCCAGGGAACCCCCTAAACCCGCCCTACGGGGCAAGGACCAAGAGCACCCGGCAGCCAAAGGGGACCGTCCAGCCACGCAATAACCTCGCATTTCTATAGGAAATTTCATTAAACTCCCCGCTATCTTCCTCCCCCCTACCTTTCTGTCTCCCCCCAACCTTCATATAAGCAAACAGCCCTGTGAAGCAGAGGTGGAGGTCACGTTAAGTCATGCAGTCTGACTTGGTGAACTTTGAGCTGGGTGATTAGGAGGGGGGTTCTCCTTTTTCAATTTCTCCACTTCCTAGGTCTCTCCATTGTTCCAATTCCAAACAGCTGCTGGTGCTAATCTTTCGGTTATTTGCAATCAGGAGGAAGAAATACCCACACCCTAGAGTGCTCCGATATTAGCCCTGCCAGCGGAGTAAAGAGACCACTGGAAGCTGGGGAGATGGAGGAAAACAAAACAGACCCAAGTTATTGAACTCAGTTTGACTCTGAGCCTTTCAGGTACCTCTCAATCCCAAATCCGCGCCGGCAGAAAACCATGGAAATCAGGCTTACAGGTACCACCACATCACTTAAGGCCAGACCCGACTTTTTTTTTTTTTTTTTTTTTTTTTTTCCCCAAAGGTTAAACTCCTCCATCCACTCAAAGCCTGCTCAGAGCTGGAGGGGAGGGAGGGAAAATACCAACCGAGGGCGAGCTGGGAGGAAAAGAAACAACGACAAAAGCCCAGTTGGAGGCAAACCTGGAGAGCTACGCCCAGAAGGGTTTTGCTCGAGCTGGCTCTGAAGGTTTTTTTTTTTTTTTAAGCTATTATTAAGAAGGGATGGAGAAACTAAAGGGTCGAAGGAACCTGCAGTTTCCCTTGTGCAAAAGAAACTATCTTACTTACATGTGTGGAGGTGGTGATACACGGGAGTGCTCTGCCCCGCATCCCCTTCTAACTCGTTTATTCCCCTAATAAATAGGGTGATGGGTGCCGGGTAATGATGGGTGCCTACCTTGAGGCATCCCGAAGGAGAGAAGTGAATCGCCCCTCGCTTCCCAGGCAGCAGGAACAGCACCAACAACTCAAACCTTTGCCAAGAGCCTTAAAAACCTGGCTCCTAAAATTGCTGGGGTGGCCCCACACGTGTCCAGGCCGGGAATAAACCGTCGTTTTCTCGAGGGTTTATTAATATGCTGCCCTGGCTCTGCCGGGGGGAGCCCATTAGGCCTTGATAGTCTTACACAGCCCCTGCCTGGCCCGCAGCCCTCTCACCAGCAACGCGGAGCCTTTATTGGTTTACTTAGGTGTTAATCCCTTAACAATCAAGTTGTCTGACCATGGAGCCCCGTCTCTATTCTTGTTTACATCTAATTACGGGGCTGAAATGCCACTTCCCTTCCCAACCCCCCCGCCCAAGCCTTCAAACCAACTTTCATTTCACCCCTTTTAAGCAGGTAAAGCCCCTTCTCCCGGGGAAGCAATTGAAGATAATTACAGCAGCGGTGGCTCGGCAGCATCTCGGGCGGCTCTGCCGGGAGCAGATGGCTGGGAAAAAGGGAGGTTGGCCGGGGGAGGAAGGGGTCTGGGCACCAAAAAACCTGTCCCCCCCGTAGCACAGCCCACCTTTGGAGACGGCGTGGCCCTTCTCTCCCGCAACCACCCTCCCCTACCCCGGCGGAGCCATCCCCGGAGGAGCTCCGGTCCCCAAGATCTGCAGATGAAAGGAAGAGCTCTCCCATCCCGGTGTCACAAGCATCTCAGAGCTTCCCTTAATTCAATTAAACCTCGTAACTCCAGGAAACCAGCGGAGATCCACCCAAGCAAGCCAGTAACCGGGACTAACAAAGGACCTTTCTTTCCAGAGGGTGTAGGGACCCCGCTGGCCCATGTGTCATCCATACCCGGCGACTCCGGCCTCTTCGGGGTTAACGATTCAGACACCACTGCGAGCTCTGGGACTGCAACTTGGCTTAGATAGCGTCTTAGCCCTGGGGCAATTCCTCTAAATCAATTTTCAAAACAATCAGTTTAGGGGCTTTTAATTAAGCTTTAAACCAGTGGTTAAAAATAGCAGTTTACTTCTTTGGGATGCAAACTAGGCTAGCGTAAAAATAAATCAGAGAGACGGGCCCGCTGCCTTTTGGGATTCAGGGAGACGTAGATTATATACGTCCCAAGATTACGAGGATTTTTTTTTTTCTTTCTTCTAATACTTATTCTCTCTCACAGCAGCTGCTCTTTCCCTGCCAGACAGTGAACTGTCCGTCGGATCGCAAAGCCGGGGGATGCCGTGCAGCTTTCCCAAAGCAAAGCAAAGCAAAATTTCGGCGAGGAAACCTCCCCAGCCCGGTCCTAGGTCAGCAGCCCGCTGCGAACAGCAGGCTCACCGCCGCCTTCTAAATATCATGGAGGGGGGGATGAAGTAACATAAAATAAACTATCCGGCTGGGTTTATTGCAAGGAGGAGAAGCCCAGCCAGCCCCTCGGTCCGGAGGTGGGAGCGCTGCTCTCCCGTTCGCTCCCCGCAAAGATGAATTTCGCTTAAGAGATGAATTTAGACTCCTTTTGTGCCTTTGTAGTTTAAATCGGATCCTCCAGGTTCTTCCCACCTCCCCGCCACCCTTTTCCTTTGTTTAATACTTTTGTGATTACAGCAAAAGGGATGCTCGCAGGGCCCAGCCCGAAATACACGCTCCACACCTTTAAATCCCTTAAGCTGGAGCAGGTTTTTGGCTCCCCAGCCTCGGCCGGGAAGCAGATGCTTAAACGCAGCTCTTGCACCAAAAAGCAGCTCTTTAAAGGGACCACTGCGTTAGGTTGATTAAAGAGTAATTAAGGGCGGTGGGACTCCTTTGGTACCGCTTCTAGGACTCTCCGTACCCGGAGGATTTCTCCCTAGGTGACCCAGATAAATTACAGATAGGGCTGAAATAACTTTTGTCCACGACGGGCCGGGATGAGCCTGGACCGCAAATCCCTGCTCAGCAGTGGCTAATGAGGCAGTCATGCAAAACGCAGCCAGTTAAACCTGAAAAGCAGCGGCGTGGGGTGACTTCTCCTCCCTGCCAGACCCGCGGGGGCTTCGCAGGCAGGTTTCCTCCACCCCCCTCCATCCCCATCCCTCGCAGCCCCTAATTCACAGCCCTTCTGCGGGGCCGAGCTCTGGGAGCAAGCGTAGTTCCCTGGCCAAACGCGCAGCCGAGACCTTGACCCAGTTTATTCCCAGTTTGGGGAGAAAACCAGAATCCGGTCGCCGGGCTTTTGCCCCGTCTCCGTGCTGCAGCAGCGAGGAGGAGGGGGACGGGGGGAGTTCCCCGTGCCCTGTGTCCCCCCAAAGTTTGGGGGGAGACTATCTTGGGGGGTACCTCCAGCTTGGGGAGAGATGCCTGCGTCCAGTCCCGAGGTCCCCAGGGTCCCTCGCACCATCCCGGCCGTGCCCCCAAGAAGCAGGGCTTGGGTTTCTCCCCCTCTTTTTCCGCTCTCAGCGGGAGAAAAGACCCAAATTCCCCGTGGGGAAGGTGGAGAAGAGCTTAAAAAAAAAAAAAACCACCAACACAAAACCACAGCTAAATCTCACCACGAGGGAAGACACACGGGGAGACAAGAGGGGAAAAAAAAATAATAGGGGGTCGGAGAGCAAGTGGGAGCTTTCCCCGATCAACCTGCTCTTGGGAGGGGGGGGAGAAAAACCTTTCCACAGTTGGATTAATCCCCCCCCAAACTCTCTCCTTCCCCTTCAGCGCTACTTTCAAGGACTTTCTGCTGCTGCTTTTCCTCCCCTCCTTCCCTGAGCACCCCCCCCCCCCCCCCCCGGCAAGCGCCTTCCCCCCCTTTAGATCTCAGCGTGTTTGCTCTTGACTTCATCCACTAAGTCAATAGTTTGGAGATGCCCTCATCCTCAGAGGCCCGAGCCCCCGTGTCCCCTCCCTGTTTTCTCCTGCGGATAATGGCAGCCTTTTGTCGTGTAATCAAGCTCCCGAGGGGTTGGGAGACAGATATAGATTCTTGGCATTTGTCGGTGAAAATGAAAGCTGGATTAGGCAGAGGCGGCTGCACACTCCATGGTAAAGGACAACAACTATTCCCCCATTGAAAGTCCCATTCTGGTTTGGTTATTTTATCTTTAAAAGTTGTTTGTATTTCTAAAGTGGCTATTGATGCACTTAGAAAGTGTAGCAAGCTGTAAAGCCTCGCTTCAAATGAAAGGCGGACAAAAAAAAAAGAGGAGGTTAAGGGGAGAAAACAGAGTGAGAAAAAAATACCGTCCGAAAAGGAGGGGGGAGAGAGGAGGGGGGGTGGCAAAAGAGTTAAAAAGATCAAATTCAGCCTGCGTAAAGTTTAAAATCGGAGAGAAAAGTCACGAAGTCACAGCAGCCCGGAGAGGAGCGAAGGCGTAGGGGTTTTGGCTCCGCTTTTTCCCTTCCCTGCCTCGCAGGGAAAAAATAATTACAATATTTAGGTTTCCCTACTAACGGGAGAAGTGGGGGGGGCAGCGGGGGGGATATTTTTTTCTCCGCGGGGGACACTTGACTCTTTGCAACTGAACTCTAAACACGACCAGCTTTCTGCTCTGCGCTGAAGTTATTTTATTCTTTAGCAATTGATCACAACCACCACTCTCTTCTTTTTCTCCTTGACAGAGATTTGCTGAGACGCTCTTGCCAAGCATAAACGGGGAAGATTGTCCACCTCTGCACTATTAACCTTTGAGCATTTTCCCTCGAGAAGCACGGAGATGTTGACATTATATATATATACACAATTTTGCCCCAAACATCACTTGGATTTAACCATCTTGGATCCCCTCGCCCTTTAGATGCGTCTTAATCTGGGGCTGTACCGTCTCTCCCTCTTTACATACCCCCCCTTCAGTGAATAGGGGGTGGCAAGAACTGGGTTATTTTGTTTGTTTGTTTAAATAACAACATTTGTTAAAACCCCCAAACTTTTCTCCTCCTTTTGCTGGAGTTTCAGGAATGGAAATTGCAGCTTACCCGCTGCGAGCATATTCAGCCGCACGCACAAGGGAGGGTTTGTGGCTGGAAGGAGATTAAGGGGAAAACTCCAGGAAAAAGAAACAGAGCAACAAGGTACGACCCAAATATTCACATTCTCAAAAAAAAAAAAAAAAAAAAAAGCTCTTCAAATAGCTCAATTTGCTGCTATTTAGCATCAAACAGACATCTTCCCAAGGAGTGGGGAAAGAATTTTAAAAGAATTAAGTTACTGCACAGAAAAATAACAAATCCCTCTGGAAAACACCAGCCTTCTACTAAATATGTGCGTCTGTACGTGGGTGTATATATATATATATGTGTATATATATATATGTAGTCCTTTAAAATCACCAGCAGCTCCGGCTATCTGCCCTCTCTTGGATAATTTACACCATACAAAGGTTGGGGGCTATTAATCCCGTCCCCCCCAGCCCCCATTCCTATTCATGTCAGTGTTTCTTTCTTTTTCCGAGCAATCAAATGTGCCGGAGACAATTGTAGCGAATTTAAACATGACTGTTCCCTGAATATCCCTCGACATCGAAGTGTCCTTTATACCTTCACCCTCTCCTTTTAAAGACTTTTATACATTTAAAAATGCAAAATAATGCAGCCAGCGGATCTTTATTAAAGTGCAAGACAAGGCTCTGGTTGGATTGATTTTTCACAAGGAAAAAAAAAAAATCTTTACGAAGTTGTTTAACAGTGGGAAGTTTCACGGACGATTTAAGGACCCTTCTTCTAACTCTAAGCAAAGCGAAAATCACCCGAGTATTTTTAACTCCACTTGGAGGGGAGTTGCTCAAAAGCAGCTTCTCGTTGAGCAATCCTGTCGAGTCAACTTTCCTCCCTCTCCTTTAATTCCCAATAAAAATGCAAATCAATCCGTCCCCATAAAGGGAACGAAAAAAAAAAAATTACAGAATTGCGGTCGCTCCGGACTTTCCCCTCCACTCCAGATTTGGACGCGGATGGAAATGGCAGCGGGTCAGGGGCAGGTTTCCCCCTTTCCCTTCGAAAATAGGAAAATAACTTTTTTTTTCCGGACACCCCCTCCCTCTGCCCCTTCCCTCCGCTGGGTTTGGGGACCGCAGTTTCATAACTGGCTTTCCCCCTCTTCCCTCTTTTAAAGATGCCACCAGGTCACTTTGATCCGCGGTCTTTAGGGTCTCCGGACAAAGAAGGCAGTGAAGGCTGAAGGTGCCCCCCCCCCCCCGTGTCGTCCCCCCCCAGCTGCCCGCACCTCGCCCGGGAGGGAGCCCCGCCGGCAGCCCTGCCCTCAGCCCCGCTCCCCAGGGTCAGGCAGAGTGCTGCCTTCCAATTTTAGCAACAGCAACAAAAAGAGAAAAAAAAAAGAAAAGAAAAGAAAAAAAAAAACCCAAAACCAACACACAAGAGAAGAGTGAAAACCAAGAAGGGTTTTTCCTCCCTCTTCCAGAGAGAGGGAGAACGGGCCCGGGGGCAGGGGACAGCCAACTTGAAGGGGAAAGCGGGTGTAAAAATAGTTTGCGCTTCCCCTGCCCTCCGCCGAGCCCCCACCCGCCCCCGAAACCTCCCTCGGGGCTGCGGAGCATCCCGCCGTGCCCTCCCCGCATCGCCCCGGCCTGCCTCCAGCGGGGCAGGACGGGGCGGGGGGGCGACCAGCCATAGGAAAAGCAGCCCCCTCTTTGAACCCCAGCTTTTTTTACCCCCCAAAACCCCTTTTTTTTTTTTTTTTTTTTTTACGTTGGCAGGTGGAGGTGCAAGGGGAGCATCCCTCGGGTGGGACGCTGTTGAAGGGAGGAAAACCCCTCCATTTCCAGCGCGACTTCCTCACCTCACTTGCCCTCTTTTTAGGAAGACCTGGCTAGTCTTTTTGATTTTTTTTTTTATTATTTTTTTTTTCTTTTAAACAAGCACTTTCCCTCATGTCAAGCCCCCAAACCCTCCAGGATCCCCAGAGCTGCGCGACCCGGCCGGGACCGCAACCGCGCACAAAATGGATGAGCTAAGATGTCTCCCCAGCTGCAGACTTCATGAATGAGTGACCCCCTTCTCCTCTCCCTCCCCATCTCCGGCTATAGATTGATAGATATAGATATATTTCATGAATGAGCCGAGGGTCCTCCCCGCCTCCCCCCTGCCTTGGCTATCCCTGCAGAGCCTATAAACAGCAACGGCCCTTTACAACAATTCATCACAGGACCCAGAGCCATCCAAGCAAGTAATATGTAGCCTCAGATCTAGTATGTCCCACAAGACAGAGCGCCTGCTAATTAATAGACAGTGATTCCTGCAAGCAGCCCTAGCAGTCTGTAATATGATGAACTTCCTTTGTACCGGTGTCACCACAAATGTTTCTGATAAGGAAAAGCATCCAAGGATCAAAGACTGTAAGCTTCTCAATTTCCTCAAGCTGCCTCTACTTTTCCTCACCTACTTTTTCTTTTTTTTTTTTTCTCTTTTTTTCCCCCCTCAGCCTCCTCTCCCCTTCCGAGCCCCTCCAAGAAGAGGCGATCCTCCCTCTCCCTTCCGACAGCCCTGAGGTCCGCTCAAGTGCAGGGGTCAATCCCAGACCGTGCCCCCAAAATATCATCATCATCACTTGCACCTTCATATTCTGCCTTTAAAAAAAAAAAAAAAAAAGCTCCGGTGCTGGTTCTCGCCCTCCCCCGCACCTCCTCATCTCTTCCCCACTTCTCCCCAACTCCGGATGACAAATGTCTTTATAAACAGGCATTAGCTGACATCTAATTTCTTTTGTGGCAAGATCATGCAAAGTGCGAGCGCACAAGCGAGCCCTCCCGAGCGGGCATCGTCCCCGGGTCGGGCTGAGCTGGGAAGGAGGAGGGGTCTTTTTTGGGGAGGGGGAGATGCCGTCAGACTGGGGGGGGGGGAAGATGCAGCAAACCTGCCACCCCCGGGCACACCGGCAAAGCTGCATCCCCATCCCAACCTCTCCTTCCTCCGGGAGCTGCACCTGCGCTTCCCAACTCCTTAATTTCTTTTTTCCTGGGCTGATAGGGGAGGAGGGGACAAGGATACCCCCCCCCCCCAAAAAAAAACCAAACCCAGCCCCCGAGGGCTCTGCTTGCTCCACCTGCATCTCCAACGCTCCTGGGAGGGGGAAGCAGTGCCCGGCCGGGCAGGAGCAGCTCCCACCCGGGGGGTTCCCCCTTCCCTTGTCCCCCCCCCCGGCTCGGAGCCCTCCTCTGCTTCCCGGCCTGGGACACTCCCCCCCTCCCAAAAAAACCCCAGAGCCCAAATTAGACTGAAGCTCAGTTTAAATTAAAAAAGAAAAAAAAAAAGAAGAAAAAAAAGAAAAACCCAGTGGTAGAGGAAAGAGTAATGTGGCAGCTGATTGAAATGGGCTTTTTTTTTTTTTTTTTAAGAATAGTCTCTATAAATATATAATATCTCCAAAGCTCAGGTCTTAAGAGGGTCCCTTATTTGCTTATTTCTTTTGTAGCAAACGTAATTTTCAGAAAGATACTTCCCCCCCCCCCCGCCTTACCCTAATGCTCGAGTAAGTACCTTACAGCTTTAAGGCTAGTGTTATATGTGCTTTAAAATCCTGCCATGTAAATTCCCCTGAAAAATTTGGAAAGCTTCTCGGGGGGGCTTGGGGGGGGGGGAGAACTGGGAGAGGGGGGAGGGGGAGAAAGGGGAGGTTAATCCGGGTTTAATGCTATGATGCAGTCACAGGACCAGGGCTAGGCTGATTGTGTTATCTCTTCCCAACATTTGGGTCTCCCATATTTCACCCAGCCAAATAGCTGCGAGAAAAAAGTGCGTATGGAGGCACTCCTGACGCCTCAGGAAAATATGTTATTAATATCTAAATAACTTCCCAATACTGTCTCTAAATCTCCCCTTCACCACTCCAGATGATGAATTCGTTTGAAGTGTTCTCCCGTCTCATCTTTTCAGTGTCTCTCTCTCTCTCTCCCTTTTTTTATAACCAGGCTTATTTCAAACTGGTAAATATCTAATTCCTTTAACCACACTGCAGACACGTCTCTCCCCTCTTATATACAATTCTCATTTGGTGAGATCCATATATACATGTCTCTATAAAAGAGAATAAGCCCCAACACAGCCTTAAACTACTTCTTTAAATTATTTGGGGGTTAAGAGCTGTTTTGGGGGGGAGGGATCTGTTTGTTTCCGAACAATCCCTGCACACACCTGGATCACACATTTCCCTCACAGCCTTCCTGCCGCTTAATTCGATCTCTGCCTCCTCTCTCCTACCCCAATTACGGGCGAAACCTCGGATTAGAAATAGACCTTACAGCTTCCTTCCTCTTCTCCTCTATCACGGCATCCATCTCCCCCGCATCGCCAAATATCTACTTCCTAACCCTCCCAGTATAATGTAATCTACCATCCACCTCCAAATTATAGATTATAACGTCTAGAATGTATTTCCTTTCCCTTCCGAGCTGAACCCCGGGCACCCCAGCTGCCAGCCAGCGCTCCTGATATCAATATTTGCCTTATATCTTCCCCGGTCTATAACTGAACCTATTCTTCTCCCCCAAAGAAAGGGGGGGGGGGGGGATGATGTAGCAAAAGAAAAAACCCAAACAAACCCTGGATCACAAACATCTCCCTTATATTATTTCACTTCCTACTGTATAATTGAACCTCTCTCCCCGCATCCTTGTCTTAAGTTTGTTTTTTTAAAACGTCTTGTATTAGATTATACTCGTTTATTCCCCCTTCCAACCTTATCTCTCCTCCTCTCTTCTCTCCTTCCCGTCACACTTGATTTAGGAAGGAGTTTATCTTGCAAACATTTGCCTACTTTGTTTATGTAGACCAGGTTCTGCAGCTACTTGTTCCCAAAAGCCACTGTTTGCCTTTGTAATTGTTATCTGTGTTTATTGTTGTACCTCATTTGTCTCAGCTTTTTTTGTGACATGTAAGCTCCGTGTGTGCTCACATCCAGCCCCCCCTTCCTTCTCCCTCTCCCTGCTTTTTTTTTTTTCTTCTCCTTTTCCCTCTTCTCTCTCCCTGAAATATGCACAGAATAACTCAGCCTAAAGCCAATGAATTGCTTGACACTACCCTATCTCTTTCCTGCCCCCCATTATTAGAGCTGATCCCACTCGCAACACTCACAAATCCCGCCTGGTCTCTGTTTGATTAGATTGCCAACCTTTCGTAATCCCTTGATTTGATGAAGTGTCTATTCCCCCCCCCCCCCCCCATCTCCCTTCTAAACATACATTTACAGAGAAAGCGCTTGTTGGTTTTAAATCAATGCAGATTGTTTGCTGATAAATTGACTCCATATCCCCTCTCTCCGCCCCCCCCCCAAGCTTGGGAAACAAAGCCCCTTTCCAGGTGTAGAAGAAAAGGGGGGGGTCCCCCTCTTTCTCCCTACCCCTCCCCCCCCCCCCGAGCCTAATTAAATTTGGCAGGACCTTGTACACCCAGTCCAAACAGCTTCCCCCGCCTCCAGCCCCCCAAAACACCTACATAAGCGACATTGACTGCTACCAAATTAAATTGTTATCACCTCCAAGTGTCCAAATATTCGCCCCCCCCCGCTGCTCACACCTGTATGCGTTTCGCACCTCCAATAAAAAGAAAACCCTCTGCTATCCCCGGCTTTCACACTCGGGTTTCCCCATCCCACGCAGTATTTCCACGCTGCAACGGGTCTCGAAGCAAAACCGATCGGTGGAAGAAACTCCGCGCGATAAAGCGGAGTTCAGAGAAATAAAACAGGGGAGAAAATTAATTAAAAAAATACAAAAATCTGTGTTTTCACCGCAGATGGGTCCCAGTACCCTGCGAGCACAACCCAAGCCCTGAGCATCCTCCGCAGACATCCTGCCCTGCATCCCGGAGCGGTCCAGGGGGCAGGACCGGCTGCCCCCACCCGTGGCCATGGGGTGACACGCCGAGGCGGGGGTGTGTGAAGAAAAGGCCGCTGAACTTCCCTCTCCTCCAGTGGAGGCAGATCGCCTTCCCCTTAACCCCACCGACCCCCCCCCCCCTTCACCCGCGTCTGGTTGCAATTAATACCCCGCCAGGATGAGGCTTCGCCCCCGCCCCTGCTCCTCCCGCATTAAACGCTGAGGACCTTCCCCAGCACCCCCTTAGATTTGGGGTTGCCCCAAACGACCCCCCCCGTCCATCTCCACCGAGCACCGAAGATCTGCGGGGTGCAGGGAGAACAGCGCACCACCCATGCGTGACCCTCCCTAAAAAACCCCACCAGTCATAATAAATAACAACAACCCAAAATAATAATAACTCGGTCTTAACAAGGCTAAAAAAAAAAAAAAATAAAAAAAAAATAAAGTGAAGCCTCATGAATATATGCCCAGGGCTAGCTGGAGTGAGCCGTTTAAAGATGAAAGTGCAAAGAAATAAAGGCTCAATTTAATCTGCCTTAAAACCCTTCAACTTAACGTTTGTGCTGGGAACTCAGAGAGTGAGTACTGATTGGGGATAAATACATTTCTTAGCATGCCTTGGAGCTATTACACCCTTCTCCAACACAGCTCCCTATTCAACAGCCACAGTTTTCATTACCAGCTCTAATAAGTCTTAACATTATTAAATGCCAAGCAGACGATAGAAAGAAACAGGCGCAGGGTGGAAGCTTTCTTTAACACTTAAAAAGAGAGAGCATTTAGGGCTGTCTTCCTCCGGCTCCCCGCAAGGAGAACCCGCAAATGGAGCAAAGGCATTTGTCAAGAGGAAAAAGGCCAAAACAAAGTTTTCCCCCCTCTCCCCTCCATCCACAATAATAAAAAATATGCGTTAAAAAAGAAAAAAAGGAAAAAAAAACCCCACAACCAACCACACGAACAACCCAAACCCTCACACCCACGCAGTAAAAGCAGAGCTGGAGAACAAGTGTCAGGAGTGCGTTAGTATTTTTATTTTACTGCAAACCTCCCAGGAAAATTGATAAGGCGGGGGAGAGACCTCTAAAGAGTATTTTCTTCTCTAGCAAAAAAAAAATCAAAAGGAAAAAATATACAACGCACGCTCACCGCCTCCGAGTGTTTTACAAGTTGAATCATCAATTACCTTAACTGGGGCCATTAAAACTTTTCCAGACGTGAAAATATACATTGACGGCGGTACTTTTTTTAAAAATCACTATTATTTTTTAAGGGTTATTTTTTAATCGCACTCGATCTCGGGGCGATCGCGGCAGCGCTCGGACCGCACCGGCTCCAACCCGCTGCCAAATCTCTGCTCCTGCGGTTGATGCTCACCTTCCCCCCCCTTCCAAAACCCCAAATCAAAGCCTTTTGGGGTGATTTCTCCGCAAATCTACAGAGTCAGGGCATGATCGCGGGGGATGGAAAAAAAAATTAAAAAATTACTGCTAAATCAGGATTTATCTCAAGGGATGGGAAAGGGAGCGGAGCCTGCGCGCTCGGAGGTACCGCAGTGCTCCGCGGGCTCCGGCATCAGGAATTTGCCCAAATTAGCCCTCGATTCAAAACGGGCTGGTTTCATAAAGAAATGGGGGCTCGTGTTTTATTTGTCCGCGATATTACCCATGAAGGAAGAAGAGAGCGTTTTGTTTTGCTTATTGACACGCACTTCTGCATGTTATTAATGACTAAAAAGCCTCCAGCTCCTTCACTCTTTTTTATTTTGGGGGTAGTGATGGAGAAAACATGCACGGACAAGGGGAAAAAAAAATAATCAGCAGTTTAAATATTACTTTTTTTTTTTTTCAAGCGGTGATGCTTGAATAAAATAAAACTTAAACCCCAAAATCTTCTCCCCCCCCAATAAAATTAAAACCACCCCAAAGTGATGGGGGGGAGCTTTTCGCGGACACAATAGCCCCGATTTGCAAATGAGCATCGCCTGTTTCCAAATCACAAGCAACATTTTGCAACGTCCAACGGCTATCCTTTTTCCAACAGACGGTCCTATAATATTACAAAACTATCTAACAGCAGGGAGTTTTGAATAATTTATCTCCCTTTCTTCCCTTCCTTGGCCCTTTGTCCAAACTTTTTCTCCTCCTTGCAGAATTTTGAATGAGAATAGACAAGCCCTCCCTCCCCCATCCCTTTACTCCATTTTTAAGGCAGCCTAGGGTTTTCCCCCCCTTTTTTCCCCCCCTTTCTTTTTTTTTTTTCCTTTTTCTTCTTTTTTTTTTTTTCTTCTACTGTTTGCTTTTGTGGTCAGGAATCTTTTGCTTATAAAGCTTCAATAGACTTGAAGGTCTTTGTAAGTGAAGTTCATCTTCAAGGTTGGAAAAAAAAAAAAAAGGATCGGATCCTTAAAGAAACCCCTTTTGTGCACCTTCATTTAAAACTCCCAGTAACGTTTGATGGTGACACGGAGAAGCTTTTTTTTCCTGCCCCAAATTCCCCCCACTTCAGTATTTCCCCACTCACCCGCAGTATCCCCAAACGGGGAAAACTTTGCAGCTAGCGAGAAACTTTATAAGCAATTCCTCCCTGCTTCCCACACCCAGATTAGGGACCCTCTCCATGAGGAAAATACCTCTCACCCCACTCCGTCTTGGCCTGACACTGATGATATCACAAATCCCCCAAAACTTCGACCGACTCAACCCCGGCAGGCCTGGGCCATCGCCATTTTGCCATCAATTTTGGAAAAAAATAGCAAACCCCAATTTCCTGAAGCCCATCTCCAAGACATGTATAATTGCCGTTCCCCCCCCCCCCCCGCAAAAAAAAGTGCTGAGCTCTGCGACACAAGGAAATAGTTTTCTGCCTAAACTGATACAGCAGCTCCTCCCTCCCGTTGATTAAAACTTCCCCATCTTTGCAA